>NC_065582.1:169919430-170238180 GCF_024542745.1 Macaca thibetana thibetana
CAGGGCTGGTTCCTTCTGGAGCCTTTGAGGGAAGAATTTGTTTCCTTGCCTTTTTCAGCTTCTAGAGGCTGCCTGCATTCTTTGGCTCATGACCCCTTCCTGCATCTTCAAAGCCAGCAGCATAGCATCTTCAAATCTCTCTTCATCTCTCCCATGACTTGCATTGTCCCATCATATTTCCTGTTCTGTAGTCAACCCCTCTGAGTCTCTCTTATGAGGACACTTGTGATAACATTTATGGCTCACCCAGATAATGCAGGACAACCTCCTCATCTCAAGAGCCTTAATTTCATTACATCTGCAAAGTGGCTCTGCCATATAAGAAAATATTCACAGGGTCCGGGGATTGGGACATGGACATCTTTGATAGCTCAGAGCATAAATAAGTAACTGTGGGTAGGGAAAATATTTCATTTCCGTCTGACCCTATATCTCATATTACTCTGATCTTACTCTGCCCATTATCTCATTTTTTCTGTCCCTGCTTTTGAGGAGGAGAAATGACTCAATTTGAATGAGGAGTGTGAAAGAAGAAAGAGGCATCCTTGTCTCAGTCCTTCCCACACCTTCAAGGCTGTGTCCCAGGTTGCAGGGTAGGGGAAGTTGGAAGCCACTTGCCTGTGAATGTTCTCTGATAGGAACTTCATTTTGTCACTGAGGGCTCTGTTTGCATTACTATTTTGTCATATTTCACCATTGATTTAGGTCTCAGGTAAAGAAGAGGGGCACTTTTTCAGGAGATCTCCAATAGTATTACATGCTTATTAGTAAAATTAAAATAACAGGCATTTTATAAAGTTGATCTCATAAATTTTCCCTGTAAAGTTAACTGCTGTGAATCTCATTACTGGGTATATACCCAAAGGAACATAAATCATTCTATTATAAAGATACATGCACACCTATGTTCATTGCAGCACTATTCCCAATAGCAAAGACATGGAATCAACCTAAGTGTTCATCAGTGCTAAATCAGATAAAGAAAACGTGGTGCATATACACCATGGAATACTATGCAGCCATGAAAAGGAATGAGATCATGTCCTTTTCAGGGACATGGAGTTGGAAGTCATTAACACCAGCAAACTAACGCAGGAACAGAAAACCAAACACCACATGTTTTTACTTGTAAGTGGGAGCTGAATGACAAGAACACATGGACACATGGTGGGGAACAACACACACTGGGGCCTGTTGGAGGGGGTGTGGGGGAAGAGAGAGCATCAGGAAGAATAGCTAATGGATGCTGGGCTTAATACCTAGGTGATGGGGTGATCTGTGCAGCAAACCACTATGGCACACGTGTACCTGTGTAACAAACCTGCATATCCTGCACATGCACCTTGGAACTTTAAATAAAACTTTAAGAAAAAAAGATAACTGCTGTGAATACTTTGAAATACATGATTTAAATGCTTGTGTATATTTAAATAATTCTATACACAGCACTTGTAGCTGCCTTTTTCCACTCAATAATATATCATGGTTATCTCTTCATGTTAATATATAGAGATTTCATTCTTTACAATAGAGGCATTCCATGGTGCAAATGTACCTTTATTTATTTAACTTACCACCTAATCTGTTAGGTGGTACCCAAGTTTTTCCTATTAGAAACAACAGTACAATAAATTTTTATTTTTTCTTTCACAATCCCCAAGGCCATTTGCTAAGTAATTCAACTTCTCCAAGAAAGTTTTATCAACTGTAAAATGGCCGTTATCTGTCTCAAATAGTAATAAATAATAACAGAAATATCTATCTCAAAGTATTCTTTTAAGAACTAAACCAGTCAGTAAGTGTGAAATGCTTATCATAACTGGTAGATAATTCAATAAATATTAGCTATTGTTTCATTATTTTTAGTATCACTATTAAACATCTTTTCACATAATCCATATTGATTCCTTTGGATAACTTCTTAGAGGTAGAACTACTGAATCAAAGAGTATGCACATTTAACATTTTAAATATATTGCCAATTCTACCTCCAACATGTGACATTATCTTTTCATGTCCCTTCACCAAAACTGGACAGTTTTTAATCTTTGAAAATCTGATTAGATAAAAAATACGTCTCATTCTTTTCATTTTCATTTAGTTAATTAATACTAAGATGAAACTCCCTTATGGCCGTGGTCTATTTTACTTTTCCTTTTAGGATTTTTATAAATTTTTAAATAAATCTTTTCTTCTTATTGATTTGTAGAAGCTGTTTTTATATTAACATTTTCTTATATTTTGAAGCTCATCTATTTTACAAATATTTTCTCACACTTTTCATTTTATTTTATTTTAAGTTCCGGGGTACATATGAGGGCTGTACAGGTTTGTTACATAGGTAAACATGTGCCATGGTGATTTGCTGCATCTATCAACCTATCACCTAAGTATTAAATCCAGCATGCATTAGTTATTCTTCCTGATGCTGTCCCTCCCCCAACACCCCCTCCAACAGGTCCCAGTGTATGTTGTTCCTCACCATGTATTCATGTGTTCTCATCATTCCGCTCCCACTTAAAAGTGAGAACATGTGGCGTTTGGTTTTCTGTTCCTGTGTTTGCTGATGTTAATGACTTCCAGCTCCATGTCCCTGCAAAGGACATGATCTCATTTCTTTTTATGGCTGCACAGTATTCCATGGTGTATATGTACCACATTTTCTTTATCCAGTCTGTCATTGATGGGCATTTGGAATGATTTCATGTCTTTGCTATTTTTCACACACTTTTCCTTTAGTCATCAAGCATATATTACATATTTAATATCTCTAAATGTTTAACAATTTTTTGTGGCATATTTCTAGAAATTCTATAGTAATAACATTTTGAATTATATTTTTAAATGCCAAAAAGTAACTCAAGTAAATATTGAGTTACTCCACCTCCAAAAGTGAATGAATACCATCTTTTCTCATTCATAAAGGATAAGAAGTAAGTTAGTGGATAAGTTTTTCTTAACTTTTAGTTATTCTCTTTTATCTCACTAACTTATTGGCCAGAAAAACATATGAAATAGCAAAACAAATGAAAACTAGCAAATGTTAGGAGCAGGCCCCCCAAAATCTGGCCATAAACTGCCCCAAAACTGGCCATAAACAAAATCTCTGCAGCACTGTGACATACTCATGATGGCCCTAACACCCACGCTGGAAGGTTGTAGGTTTAGGGGAATGAGGGCAAGGAACACCTGGCCCCCTCAGGGCTGAAAACCGCTTAAAGGCATTCTTAAGCCACAAACAATAGCATGAGTGATCTGTGCCTTAAGGACATGCTCCTGCTGCAGTTAACTAGACCAACCTATCCTTTACTTCGGCCCATCCCTTTGTTTCCCATAAGGGATACTTTTAGTTAATTTAATATCTAGAGAAAAAATGCGAATGACTGGTTTGCTGTTAATAAATACGTGGGTAAATCTCTGTTCAGGGCTCTCAGCTTTGAAGGCTGTGAGACCCCTGATTTACCACTTCACATCTCTACATTTCTGTGTGTGTGTCTTTAATTTCTCTAGCACCACTGGGTTAGGGTCTCCCCGACTAAGCTGATCTTGGCAAGCAAACACGTATTATCTTAGGTATTTTTCCTTATGGTAAGGAGGATTATTCCAATTACTCAATGGAAGTAAATATATTGTATTTTATGGTGTCCTACAAAGCACCATGACATTTAAGACCTCTACCTAAACAAGTTTGAGTGCCACTGCAGCTTCCATGAGTAAGTAGCCAATATGTTAAGAGGATGAATACACACACTTCTCAGCCTGGTTCTTCTCAAGTTCGTCACATTCCAACCACTCTATTATTATTATTATTATTTTGAGGCTGAGTCTCGCTCTGTCACCCAGGCTGGAGTGCAGTGGCATGATCTTAGCTCACTGCAACCTCCGCCTCCTGGGTTCAAGTGATTCTTGTGCCTCAGCCTCCCAAGTAGCTGGGATTACAGGCATGTGCCATCACACCCAGGTAATTTTTGTATTTTTAGTAGATACAGGGTTTTGACATGTTGGCCAGGCTGGTCTTGAACTCCTGGCCTCAGGTGATCTGCTTGCCTCACTCTCCCAAAGTGCTGGGATTACAGGCATGAGCCACAGTGCCCAGCCTACTCTGTTCCTTTAAGTCTTATTTTCACCACATGTGGTGGCTCAAACCTGTAATCCCAGCACTTTGGAAGGCCAAGGCAGGCAGATCACAAAGTCGGGAGATCGATACCATCCTGGCTAACATGGTGAAACCCTGTCTCTATTAAAAATACAAAAAATTAGCCCGGCGTGGTGGCAGGCACCTGTAGTCCCAGCTGCTCGGGAGGCTGAGGCATGAACCCAGGAGGCGGAGCTTGCAGTGAGCCAAGATCGAGCCACTGCACTCCAGCCTGGGCAACAGAGCGAGACTCTGTCTCAAAAAAAAAAAAAAAAAAAAGTCTTATTTTCAATTATCCAACCATGCCAAATATCACATGCTGAACTGTGCTCCCCAAAATACGTATGCTGAATTCCTAAGCCCCAGTACCTCAGAATGTGATCTTATTTGGAAATAGGGTCATTGCAGACATAATTAAGATGAGGTCATACTAGAGGAGTGAACCTCTAATCCAGTATTACTGGTGTCCTTATAGAAAAGGGAAATTTGGAGTCACACATGCAGACAGTGAGAATGCCATGTGAAGATGAAGGCCGAAATTACGTGATGCATCTACAAGCCATCGAATGCCCAAAATTGCCAGCAAACCACAAGAAACTAGGGGAGAGGCATCAAAGAGATTCTTCTTCACAGCTCTCAGAAAGAAGCAATCTTGCCCACACCTTAATCTTGAACTTCTAGCCTCCACAACTGTAAGACAATTTCTAAGCCACCCACTTTGTGGTACTTTGCTATGGCGGTCCTATCAAACTAATAAACCAGGTTACTCACAAACTCCTCATTACATCTCAAACCTTTCCTTTTTCTAGTTTTTATTTCTGCTTTCCTCAGAACACCTTCCCTTCTTTCAGTTCTCTGTCTATTCCTCAGAACACCTTCCCTTCTTTCAGTTCTCCATCTAAGGAAATGCTATCCATCCCCCAATAGTCTACCTGCCTTAACATTCCACAGCCAGTCTTACATTTTCAAAGTAAATGCAATAGCAGCGATGCCTGGTAGTCTTGCTTTTAATGACAATGTGGTCATTGATTGGAAGGATATGTGATTAGTGGTTTGGTAGCTGCAGAAGTCGTCTGAGGCCAACACCAAAGCACACTTGTGGCCCTTTCAGGAATAAGCCCATCATGCCGGTACCTGTCCCAGGCTCACACTGTCCACTGGCCCTGGAAAAGCTTGTAGGAGTCTGCCAGGTTGGACATGACAGAAGGGGATTCCAGTTGTCATAGGTGACTTCCAAATCAATTCTTTCCACAGCTGACTTGAGTGGCCCTTTGGGGCATAGCTGCTCGGCTTAAGCAAGTCGGCCCTCAACCCCAGC
Source organism: Macaca thibetana thibetana (assembly GCF_024542745.1). NCBI lineage: Eukaryota > Metazoa > Chordata > Mammalia > Primates > Cercopithecidae > Macaca > Macaca thibetana. Next base: position 169,924,884 of record NC_065582.1, read on the forward strand.
AGACCCGCTGTGCCGCTGGAAAAGGGGGTGCACATTTGCTTCTGCCCTGCATGGATAACTTTAAAGGAAACATAATAGGTTCACTGAATCATAAGGACATTTTACATAAACAGTTTCTAGAAACTGAATCTGAATTACACCCTCTCGTCTATTCTTCGAGGCAGCCACAAAAGGTTTTTTGCTGGTCTTAAGTCAAACACCACAATCCAGAGGACCCACCATTCCCTAGGTATGAGCGGTCTCTGAGTGGTCTTCCTACTGCTGACCTCTGTTGGCCTGCTTGTGCTTCTTTGTGCCCAAGTCTTGGAGCCCCCTCTACATCCGTGCAGGGCGATGTGAAAGGATGTGCGTTATTTCCTCATCCACCCCCAGACTGTATAGTATAATGCGCCTAATGGTTTATGGGGTCAGACAGCTTGTGTTTGCCTCAGTTTCTTTCTGGGCTGCTCTGCCTAGGAGCTGGGTGACTCTGGGTCCACTAATCAGTCCCTTTCTGCCTCCATTCTCTCATTTGTAAAAGACAATAGGACCTAATTCATGAGACTGTTCTGAGAATTAAGTCAGATAATATGTGCAAACCTCTCACATGATTACCTAGCCCATGAAATAAAATGTTAGCTGTTACTGTTTTTTATTTTCTATTACCCATAAACTACCTCATAAGATTGGAAGAAATCAAGTAAGATCATATATGTAAAGCAGTGCAGGGTCTGATACACATTATGGTAACTATCAGCATTATGTAAAATGATTTGAAGACTGTATATATCTTTTTAAATTTATTTTTATATATAAATTACATATAAATGTATGTATACTCATATAAATTATTAAAATCTCAATATAATTTGAAATGGTTTGATTGTATATAAGTGATTTATATATAAATTATTTGAAGACATATATATATATTTTTATATTTATCTACTAATTTATTCAGTCAGCCTTTATTGAGCACCTATTATGTGCTAGGTTTACATTTGTAGTATACAGTTTATCCCAGTGTAGTAGATTGACCACTGGGTTTCTCAATCTTTCCAATCATGATTAGTCCTTTTTTCTCTGATCTCTCCTTGTACCTCAATTTCTTGTGTTATATGTGATTTTGTGATCTTCCTTTATGCACCAGAGTAACTCTGAGTAGATCGTAAACTTCTTGAAGGCAGGTGAATACATTCTCCTATCCTATCCCAAGCAGCTTCACAAAGCCTAGGTCAGTGATCTACTCATGGTAGGGGCTCAGTAAAAGTGTTTTGGGTGGAACTGAAGATTTGGTATTAGAGTCTGTCATCAGCCATGTGATTTTTTGAAAACCACTTAACTGTCACGTGTCTCCGTTTCCTCATCTCTGAAACAGATGGTTCAGATAGAGGAGAGACGGGCAAAGGTGTCATTTGTTTTGCCAAAGCTGATGAATACGTAGCAGCTTCTTGGAGTAGAGGATGCAACTGAGCTATGGACTGGGATAGAAAAAGGCCATTACCTCCCATCAGTAGCTGCCATGGTGAAAGCAGAGGGAAGGGCCAGGGGCAACTCCAAGGTGCTTTCTAGAGAGACAATTCTACATTTTTATGTGCTATGCTTATTCATCACTGTATCCTTTCCCTTTTATTTGACACATACTGAGCATACAGCATTATTCAAATTTTGAAGGAGCCTTTTTTCTTTCATCCTTAGTATTCTAAAACTCAAAGGGATTTATAGCCTGTAGAAACTTGTCCATTTAAAACCAGTGACACCAGATGGTCCCCAACAAAATATATAATTACTTCTGACTTGAGTTAACAATCCAAGCAATGAACTCCTGAAGAGGTAATTGGGAGACATTTGTGTTTTTGACAATTTTGAAAATGACTTTTATTTTTTAGCAAATAAATAACTGTGGTATTTTCAGGAATATACTTTTGTTGTAGATTCTTTTAAAATGCTCATGATCTAAAAGAAGAATATTAAAAAACACCCATCATTCTACTGCCCCAAGGTATTTGTTATTAAAAGTTCACGCTGCCATTTCAGACTTTTTTCCTATTGTTACATGTTGCATATATATAAATATACATTTTAGACTAAAGGAGAATTATACCATTCTTTCTGTTTTATTATCTTTATTCTATCAATTTATAATGAACATCATTTTATCTTTCTATGTCAATAAACATACATATATTAAATTATTTTAAACTTAAATTGTTTCATGGTATTGTGTTGGCACTTTGGGAGGACCCTCCAAATAGCAACCATCTTTCTTACCTGAGTTCTGAATTATTTGAGAAATGAATATCACCTTCATTCCTGATGATGATGATGCAGCAGCTATTAGCTGAAGACTGGTAGACTGATTGATACAGAACCCCAGAATTAGACAGAATTCCCTCCCCAGCCCCAGGCAGCACTAAACAGGCAGGTGTGGTTCCCATAGAGAACAAGAACCTCTGCAAGCATCTCATTCCCAAGACATGGGAGGGAGGGACTGGCTAAGCACGTCCAGTTGATTGTTTCCAAACTCATCAATGAGAAAAGTCACCCCTGATTTTCTTTGGAAGAGTAAGAAAGGGGATAGAGAGGAATAGAGGTTACTTTAGTGGAGCTCCCTCCATATCAAAGGAAACATCAGAAATAGAGAAGCTGCCCCCAAGGTATGCATATGCCATAATTTATACAACCAGCCGTTATGAGACATTTGGCTTGTTTCCAATCATTCCATTATATCACAAATTATTTTATCTGGACATGATTATTGTCCCCCGTAGGTACAAAAGGGATGCTCACTGTTGTCTGGAATCATGTGGTTAGTGTTGGACATGCACTTTGAATTCAAGTTCTCCTGACTCCAAAGCTCGATATCCCATCCCTCCAAGGTGAATGAGAGGTTACCTTGATCAGGGCTTTAGGCAGCTATGGGAAAAGGCTTGATGGCTAAGGTGGGATTTACTGCGTCTTAACTATAGATATAGAACAACTGGGAAACTGCCCAAGGATCTAAAACGAATGTGTAACGATCTGGTGCAGACCAGGTGTAAATGGGGCAAGTGAATGATCTCAGCAGGATGGAGTGACGTAGGGCAAGATTCCAGGAAGAGGAGACTTTTCTGTGCTGCCAGCCAGCCTGTAAGCACCGAAGACTGTCCTTGAACTATATCTGTGAAGGACTGACCTGCTTCAGTTCAACTGACAGTGGCCACGCCTTATCTCCACTTTCTGTAAGATGTCAAGAGAAATTACAGACACGTGTCTGCAGAGCCCAAGTCCCTGAGGCTTTTTTATTGGAAACTTTGTCATAGAGAAAGCAGCACCCAAGTGTCAGTGATGAGACTCGACTCAGATGGCAGGGCTTGGCAGCCTTCCTCATACACTGCCAGTTTGATCTGAAGATGGATGTTTCATTGACAGCAGGCACTTCTGGTGTGTCAAATCCCACACTAACAGATCGCTCTCGTTTTCTAGTTTCTGGCCTAATGGTCTGCAGTGTGTAAGTAATTTTTCCCGCCCTTCTTCGTGTCTCAAAGCCCTGCTGTTTGCTCTAAGGTGAGATATAGTCACAATCTTGCTTTTATGTCAAATGTATGATGTGCTTTATTTAGCTGGGATCTGCTAAGATGCTGTAGGTAATTCTTTCCCTGAGCATCCCTTGGCTGGATTATTTTGTAACAAGTCTTGATTGAATACTGGTGGTTTGATTCAGGGAGAAAAGCGAAACTACCCAATAGATAAAGGAAGCAGATGGGTATGCAAAGGCAGTGGGCAGCTCTGGTTCAGAACTGAGCTTAAGGAGAACACAAGGAGAAATGGACCAGAACCTCAGGAGTGCAAATGACAGGAGACCCATTCGTTCCTCTGTTGATTTCTTCTAGCCTGCCAGTAGTAGGTGCTTAGTGTATGTGAGGCTCTGTGTTAAGAACTGCTTTATGTAATGTTCCTGAATGATACAAAAAAGACTAAAACAAATTCCCTGTTCTCAGAGGCTTATGTATAAGATGTATGTACAGCTATAAAATGAAACAGTATGATGCATGTGTAATGGAACAGCTTGTTGGGATGTTTTTTGTTTTGTTTTATTTTGTTTTTGTTTTTGTTTTTTTTTGAGACAGGGTCTCACTGTCTCCCAGGCTGGAGTACAGTGGCGAGGTCACTGCTCTCCGCAGTCTTGACCTTCTGGGCTCAAGTGATTCTCCCACCTAAGCCTCCCAAGTAGCTGGGACTACAGGCACGCACCACCAGGCTTGGCTAATTTTTCAGTATTTTTGGTAGAGATGGGGGTTTTGCCATGCTCTCCAGGCTGGTCTTGAACTCCTGGACTCAAGTGGTCGCCTGCCTTGGCCTCCCAAAATGCTGGGATTACAGATGAACGTGCCTGACTGAGATGTTCATTTGAGTCCTGTCTCCACTCTTTTTACCACCTGTCTCAGAGAGTTGCTTGAACCTCCTATTCTCTCTTGCCCTGGGGGAGGGTTCTGTTGAAGAGAGCAAGGTAGTGAAGCAGCATGCAGGGTATGTAATGGTCAACCCTGCCTTAGGCTATGAGTGTCATAGAGAATGAGATTAAGCCTAATGAATTTGTTAAATGAACTTACAGATATATATTTTTAGTTTTAATAATATTTATTGAGCATAACCTTCAAGTTGGGCATTTCATTTCTGTAATTTTATTGTAGTTGTAGTAGTAGTTGTTACTGTTGCCTCTCTTAAAGAGATGGGTAAACTGAGGCCTGGAGAGTTTTAAAAACTTTTTCCTATTCTCACTGTTGGTTAATAACAGAGAATTTGAGTCCATGCTTGTCTCCATTGCAGTCACTTTTCGTGGATACAAGTTTTGGATGTTAGAACTGCAAGCAGTTCCTTGCATTTCATCAAGAATCAGTCACACTGTTGTTCTAAGTATGCAGAAGCTATAATCTATGGACTTGAGAACTGAGCAAAAGGAAGACAGACTGGTTGGTATAGCCAAAAGAAGGTGATTGATTGCTTTTAAAAAATTATTTAGTTGGCCGGGCACAATGACTCATGCCTGTAATCCCAGCACTTTGGGAGGCCGAGGCAGGAGGATCACTTGAGGCCAGGAGTTCAAGACCAGCCTAGCCAACATGGTGAAAACCGATCTCTACTAATAATTGAAAAATTAGCCAGACCTGGTGGTACACACCTGTAATCCCCACTACTTGGGAGGCTGAGGCACAAAAATCCCTTGAACCCAGGAGACAGAAGTTGCAGTGAGCCGAGATCATGCTACTGTATCCCCAGCCAGGGCAACAGAGCAAGACTCTGTCTCAAAAAACAAAACAAAACAAAACAAAAAACATTGAGGTAGTTAGTTATTTTGATATGGCGGTCTCGTTATATTGCCCAGGCTGGTCTTGAACTCCTGACCTCAAGTGGTCCTCCCTCCTCAGCCTCCCTAGTAACTAAGATTACAGACATGAGCTTCTGCTCGCACTGATTCACTGATCTGGAGTTTGATCTCACCTCCATCTTTAACTCTTCTGTAATTTTGAACCAGTTATTTCTCCCTTTGTGTTTCACTCTTCTCATTTACAAAATGAGAACTTTGATCTGACAGACCCTCTGATCTCTGCCCATGGAAAGTGCATTAAAAAGGGGGTTCAGATCAATTATGTAAGAAGCAAGAATTGCAATTCTTGAGTGTAGACTTCAGAAGAATGACGGAGCCAAAGACTTCACTTTTAGAAAAGACATATTACTTTGAGAATATATTTGCTGTCTTATCTATCTTCAGAGGCTGGTACCTAGAGCAGCCCAACACATAGTAAGCTCTCAATAAATACTTACTGGCTGCATACGATTTACGTTGCAGGAGCTAAAATTTGAGTCACATATTAAAGGAGAATGTGGTTGATATTAAAGTTAGTGTGATTAAAGTTAGTGATATTAAAAATGTGGTTGAGGCCGGGCGCGGTGGCTCAAGCCTGTAATCCCAGCACTTTGGGAGGCCGAGATGGGCGGATCACGAGGTCAGGAGATCGAGACCATCCTGGCCTACACGGTGAAACCCCGTCTCTACTAAAAAATACAAAAAACTAGCCAGGCGAGGTGGCGGGCGCCTGTAGTCCCAGCTACTCGGGAGGCTGAGGCAGGAGAATGGCGTAAACCCGGGAGGCGGAGCTTGCAGTGAGCTGCGATCTGGTCACTGCACTGCAGCCTGGGCGACAGAGCGAGACTCCGTCTCAAAAAAAAAAAAAAAAAAAAATGTGGTTGATATTAAATATAGAAATAAGTCATGGAAAGAAACTCAGAAATCTCTGATTCTGAATTTTAAAATTAGGTAAATATTTATCCTTTTGATTACTTAAATGATTGTTTCCTAAAGTATATTTTATGATGTGCTACTCTTCATGCTTTTATGTGATAAAAGGGTTTTATGATCAAATAAGTTTAGCAAATATCCATTCATGCCATCCCTCTCCTTAGAGATTCAGTAAACATGTTAGCATATCAAAGGCTCTGAGAAGTCCCGCAATAAGTAAATCGATTTAACTTATTCTAAGGTTTCCCACCATCACCCATTCTTTTAAAACAAATAATATTTATTAACATCTATGGAGTAAACTTCAAGCAGCACTGAATTAGATACAACTATTCTCGAGAAAGGAAAATGTATTAAGTAACTCCCAAAGGTCCTGTTTATTGTTATAATAATATTTAGATATTATAGTATAAATGTGAGATTGCCCTTGCCCTCTTAAATACTAGTAGAAAAATCTGTGATTCTAATTTATTTTATTTTGATCAGAATTTTTAAAAGCAATATTTGGAAATTTTATTTTTAGGTTCAAACATTTGTTTAGTTTTTTTTTGGTTTTTTTTTTGTTTTTTTTTTTTTTTTTTTATTTTGCAGTCATTTTCTCCTTTTCATCTGGCTCTTTATAATCTAGGGGACCTCTAGTTGCTTTCAAAGATATATCGTTCTTTTTCTCTGGAAAAATAATATTACACCACGTTGAAGAGGATTTAAATCCATATATTTTAGGAAGCGTCTACTTTTTAAGGAGGGTGGTCTTTTGAGCTGAGGAAAATGGATTCCTCCACACTGATATGTATGAGAAATCTAAATTAAAGGCATTGTGTGACAGTGGCTGTTGCCAAGAAAGCAAACATAGTAATAAGGAGTTCCAATCAAGGAGCCTCTTAGAGGCAGTGAGGTGCTGTGAAATGAGCAGCAGCCTTGGAACCAGAGACCTGGGCTTGCCTGCTATGTTTGCCCTTTGTTCACTATGGACCTAGGACAAGTTACTTCATCTCATCTTAGGGTTATTGTAAGGACCAAATCATTTAATGTATGTAGTAATACTCTAGAAACTAAAATATTACCTAAATATTAAAATGAGCCATCGTTACATTCATCTAGAACAGGGGGGTCCAATCTTTTGGCTTACCTGGGCCACATTGGAAGAAGAATTGTTTTGGGCCACACATAAAATACACTAACACTAATGATAGCTGATGAGTTAAAAAAAATTGCAAAAAAACTCATAATGTTTTAAGAAAGTCCATAAATTTGTGTTGGACCACATTGAAAGCTGTCCTGGGCCTCATGGCTGCAAGTTGGACAAGTTTGATCTAGAGAGACATACAGAAGATGAGGTTCTTTCATGCGTAATTTTTTTTCTTTTTCTTTTCTTTTTTGAGACAGAGTCTCACTCTGTCACCAGGCTGGGGTGTAGTGGCATGATCTCAGCTCACGGCAACTTCCGCCTCCTAGGTTCAAGCAATTCTCCTGCCTCAGCCTCCGGAGTAGCTGGGATTACAGGGCCACAACTACTCTTGGCTAATTTTTGGTATTTTTAGTAGAGACAGGGTTTCACCATGTTGGCCAGAATGGTCTTGATCTCTTGACCTTGTGATCCACCTGCCTTGGTCTCCCAAAGTGCTGGGATTACAGTCATGAGCCACCGCGCCCGGCCTCATGTGTAATTTCTAAACATTCAGAACGTAAGGCTTATGATTCCAAATTTCATGCTTTTTCAAACCTACTGAAACATTCATCTCCACCTCATCTCAAGTTTTGCTCCTTAGTGTTTACTGTGGAAGCTCTACCATCTATAAATCCAATCCCCAGTTCTCAAATTCTACCCTGACAGCTGTTCCTCAAGAGTTTCGAAGCTTCAAAAGATGGTTTCGAAGCTTCGGACCCTGTAATCCCAGCACTTTGGGAGGCAAATCACGAGGTCAGGAGATCGAGACCATCCTGGCTCACGGTGAAACCCCGTCTCTACTAAAAAATACAAAAAACTAGCAGCAGGCGCCTGTAGTCCCAGCTACTCGGGAGGCTGAAAGGAGAATGGCCCCGGGAGGCGGAGCTTGCAGTGAGCTGAGATCCGGCCACCCCACTGCCTTGACAGAGCGAGACTTCGTCTCAAAAAAAAAAAAAAAAAAAAAAAAAAAAAAAAAAAAAAAGATGGTTTCTCCAGCAGCAGGTTTAAAACTCCATGTCAGCTGTTCCATGAAATCTGGACTTCTCCTACGTTTCTTTTTAAGTGAATTGAACCATTATTCACCTACTATTCATATTTCACCTACTATTTTCTCATGTCTGCTTTTTGGAATATCTTTGATTCTTCCATATCCTTCACCATCCCCAATGAATCAATAAATTAGTAATATCTCTCGAGTTTAGTTATTTAATGCCAGCCTTTTGTAGGTTGAATTTTGCCCCACTAAAAAGATAGGCTTGGGTCCTAAACCCCAGTACCTGAATGTGACCTTATTTGGAAAAAGGTCTTTACAGACGCAATCAAGTTAAAATCAGACTGGAGTATGGTTGACCCTAATTCAATGACTGGTATTCTTATTAAAAAAAAAAAAAAGAAGAAATTTGGACACAGAGACAAAGATATATAGGAAGAAGGTGCAGATTGTAGCAATCATGAAAAGCTAGCAAGAGGTGAGGAAGGATCCTTCCCTAAAGCATTCAGAGAAAGCTCAACCCTCCCAAAACCTTGACTTGGGATCCTAGACTCCTAAGTTATAAGAGAATCTATTTCTGTTGTTTGAAGCCACCAACTTTGAATACCTAGTTAAGGCAGCCCCAGGAATCTAACACACATGCTCACTGTCATTTTCCTGGTTCAGGCTCCTATTAGCTCTTGCAGGGATCATTGGCTGTAAATGCTGCCTGTGAGATCATTCGGCTCCCGCCTTCCCCATTAAATTCCATTTTGCACGTGGCAGACTGAGTGATCTCAACTAAAATTCACACAAATCGAGTTACTTTCCTGATTAAAATTCATTGCTCTTAAGATAAAGTCTCCATTTTTCTTAACGTAGCTTCTCATCTTCTCTAACTATCCCTTTCTTCTATTTATTTATTTATTTATTTACTTATTTACTTACTTACTTACTTACTTACTCACTCACTCTTTGAGACGGAGTCTCACTCTGTCGCCCAGGCTGGAGTGCAGTGGTGCTATCTTGGCTCACTGCAAGCTCCGCTTTCCGGTTCACGCCATCCTCGTGCCTCAGCCGCCTGAGTAGCTGGGACCATAGGAGCCCGCCACTATGCCCGGCTAATTTTTTGTATTTTTGGTAGACATGGGGTTTCGCCGTATTAGCCAGGATGATCTGGATCTCCTGACCTCGTGATCCACCCGCCTCGGCCTCCCAAAGTGCTGGGATTACAGGTGTAAGCCAGCGCGCCCGGCCCCCTTTCTTCTAACTTAGCTTACCCTCAGTTCTCAGCTTTCATGCTATTTCTACTTCCCTGTATTCCTTCATCAGACAAGAAACTCCATGAGGAAAAGTCCGGTGTTTATCTTCATCACTGTGATTTCCTTAGACATGGTACTATGCTGAGCATGTCAGATACATGAACATTGGTTGCAGTAATTCATAAATTATCCCTTGAGTATAGATACAGAGACTGAGGCTCAGTGTTTACATGAAATCCAGATTAAAGGCTGTGGACTTGCTAGCATTATCGCTATCCATAGCTTGTATTTATTGCCAAAACTGAACCATCTTTGCAACAACTCTTTGATGTGGGAGCTTTTATTATCCTCCTTTCCAGAAGAAGCAACTTAGGCACAAAAGGGGAGAGACTTGCCTAAGGTCATACTTCTAGTTACTGGTAGAGCTGGAGATTGAGCCCACGCAGCCTGACTTCAGATGTCACAGTTTCAGCATAGCTCCATTTTCCCTGGATAGTTTGCATAAAATATTCAGACCTGGTTTGGGGCCAGGTATCAAAAGTCATGCATCTTTATTTTTGTTTCTGAGTATAAAGACCCTACGCACTGTAAAGAAATTGGCATTGCTCACATACCTTCTGCACAATGCTTTACTGGAGCCTAGATGACAAAGTTCAAATTTGACTTCATCTTCATTCAATATCATTTAGTGAGCACCTATTATGCATCAGGTTCTATGGTAGACAGTAGGCATGCAGAGATGATCAAACCAGGTATTGGACTTAGGAGCTCACATTCTGATAAGGGAAAGAGTCAAGCAAAAGACAATATTATAGTTCAATGTGATTGACACACTCATGGATTTATTTTCAAGGTAAAGAGCTGGTCCTGGGAGGGGCTGGACTCATTTGCTTTGGGAAAAGGGAGCCACAAGAAAAACTTCTGGCTGTTGAGCAGGAAAAGATGATGAAATAACCCAGTGTTTTTCTTTTTTCTTTTGTTATTTAATTCTAAGCAGTTTAGTAATGTCAAACAAAACAAAGAGGGCAGAGCACAAGCCAAAGAAAAGGGCTGGAGCCAGAAGATAATGGGATATCTATATCATGCTAGAGAGCCTGGATTTTGCCAAGGGGATGATATAATTACTGAAGGATTTAGTAAAGGAAGAGATGCAAAGACTTTTGCTTTAGAAAGGCCACGTGGCTGGCCTCCTTATAGTATAAAAAGTATGTTATGTTTCTATTACATGCACATATGTGCATTTTGCGTGTGCATGCATTTTTGAGTGTTTATATTGATGTACACATCAATATACTGTGAGTCAGTTGAACTGTATGATACTGCCATTTCTATTGGTTAAAAAATGGTCAAATATCACTGTTTCCAACAGTTTGATCTGTATTTTATAGTATAGTAGAAGAATAGATTGTGAAGTCAAAAATCTTAGGTGTGAATTTCATTGTTTTAGCTTGAGTTCCTCAGAATCAGACTGACACGAGGACTCAAGGTGAAGGAGTTTATGGCAGGACATGCCGGTTGAGGAAGAGACCCAGAGAAGAATATGCAGCCCACAAAGAGCATGCTATCCAGCCAGCCACAACAGAAACCAGTGGCAGTGGAAACTTGCTCTCACTAGGCAGATGTGGAAGTCAGTGTAGACATGCACCTCAGAGGCAGCCCACCCAAGGGGAGGGGGCTGGAATATTTGCATTGTAATTTCCATTAGTAACTCGTTAAGAGCTGCTGCTAAGGAGAGTCATAGTGGCCTTCAGAGCTCCAAAGAAAGTCCTTCCTCCTGCTATTAACTGGGTTTACATACTCCTGTTAGAAGTCAGCTGGGATGTAATACAGTGATGAGGCTAAGGGATATGATTCCCCACACACAACTCTATGACTTGCCAGCTAAATGGCCTTGATCTAGTTCCTTAATGCCTTTGAGGCTCATTTTTGTACTACCAAAATGGGGACCACAATACCTTCACCTGGGTAGAATTAACACACTTTATTGTTAATATACTACTAAGGTTATATATTTCTAGTGCATTAACACCAAAACAAATATCAGTCTCAACATTTACAAAACAACTTTTCTTTTTCTTTTAGACCTTCTCCTTACTGAGCCTTCATTCCTATTCCCAGAGAAGTCCAACAGGTAAGTCACGTGAACCGATAACCTTGAACTCCATGAGATGAGCTCTTAGAATTGAAAAGTAACATATGCCTCTCTACTGTGTTCCTTTCAGTCAAATACAGCCCACTTATTGCTAATAATATTTCTGCTTCTTCATCCAAGGAGGATGTCAGTAGTGGGGTCACTTGTGTGGCCCGTAGAGAAAGCTAGCGCTGTTTCCATGGTGTCATACTAAGAATTCCGGATTGTGTCTGCAGCAAGGGGAGTTCAGATCACAGGGTGGCCAGCTGCTCTGCATTGATACCTAAGCAAAGAGGAATTGAGATTTTTCAGGGTAAACACAGAGAGTCCTGAATTACAGGTTCATACCTGGAGGAAAGACCAGGAAGGCGTGCTCTTCCATCTTAAAATACCTCCCTTGCCAATGTCTGAAATCCCACTTCTAGCAACACATGTTTTGTGTGTTAGGTATTGCTCTCTCTCTCTTTTTCTCTCCAAATTAAACTATAATTGTATATGGCGAAATGCACAGATCTTAAGCACAGAATTTGGTGAGTTTTAAAAAATGTATACACCGTGTAACCAATAGCTTTACCGAGACCACAGAACATTTCTGTCACCCCAGAAAGGTCTCTACTGGCTTTTATCATTCGCGTTCCCTGGATAGCCATATTCTTTTTCATTTTTTCCCCACAGATCGATTTTGCCTGAACTCAAAATTCTTATTAAAAATAATAAAATATGCATTTTTTGTGTCTCATGTCTTGCTCAACACAACAATTTTAAGATTCATTTATGTTATTGTGTCCTTTGTTATTGCTGGGTGATATTCCATTGCATAGTATACCATCATTTGTTTACCTGTTTTCCTGGTGATGAACATTTGGATTATTTTCTTTGTTTTATTCTATTTTATGCTATTACAAATAAAATTGACATGAACCTTCTTGTAAAAGTCCTTTGGTGGACAAAGTTTTCATTTCCTTCAGCAAAATATCTTGGAATAATGCTTTACAAAAGAAGGTATACAAATGCCCGACAAACACCTGTAAAAACGTTCAACACCATTAATCATGTAAGAGATGTAAATTTAAATCACTACGAGATACCACTGCATCCCACTAGCATGGCTAAAGCTTACAAATATTCTCTTTGAACAGGCAAATGAATCTGGAAATAATATTCTTTTAAGTTTTTAATGTTTTTGTTAGGAAACTTTTGAAACACACAAAAATAGATGAGTACTTTAATGAACCCTCATATATTCATTTCATAGATTCAACAATTACCAACATTTTGCCATAATTACCTTGTGTCATTTTTCAACAATAATCAATTATCCCATTCTCTGACACGAACTGGGTGGATGTCCTACGGTTCAATTCAATTCTGTTACTAATTATCTGGCATTAGTACAGACCCCACAAATCAAGGGCTCAGTCCCATAAGCCTGCCCCCACTTCAGATGCCAGCCTGAAAGGGGGTCCTCAGGACCTCTGCATTTCTGCCTGGCCAACTACAAAATTGGGAATTCTGAGGCTATTCTTCCCCTCAAGTTTTGTAATTACCTAGAATGACTCACAGAGCTCAGCAAAAGTGCCTCACTTATAATTACCATTTTATTATGACAAATGCAGCTCAGGAACAGCCAAATGGAAGAGATGCATGGAGCAAAATATGGGAGTCATGGGTGGTGAGGGGCTTCTCCCCCCTCCCCAGGTGTGCTGCCTTCCCAGCACATCGATGTGTTCCTCAACCTGGAAGCTCCCTGAACCCCACAACTTAGAGGTTTTGTGTGGAGGTTTCGTTAAAAGGTATGATTGATTTAATCATTGGCCATTAGTGACTAACCTCAACTTCCAGCTCCTCTCCCCTCCTCAGAGGTCCTGACATGGTGTTGAAAGTTCTAACCCTCCAACAGTAGTATTTAATTTAATTTAATTTAATTTAATTTAATTTAATTATTTAGAATCAGGTTCTCACTCTGTTGCTCAAACTGGAGTGCAGTGGCCGATCATAGCTCACTATAATCTCAAACTTTGCACCTCAAGTGATCCTCCCACCTTGGCCTTCCAAGCTCTGGGATTACAGGTGGGAGTTATCATACCCAGCCTGCTATAGTGTATTTTAAAGAAAAACTTCTATATCAGGTTACTTTATACCTAAGTAAGGACATTTCATATATAACCAAAACACTATTTTATACTTAATTAACAATAATATCATCTAATACCCTCTTATACTTAAATTTCCCAAATCATCTCAAAAATGTCTTTATAATTGATTGACACATTGCATTTGGTTGTAACATATGTTTTTTTTCTTTTATCTAGAAGAGTCCCTATCCTATCCCCTTCCTTTTTTCACATGCCATTGAATTATTAGAGAAATCACATCAACTGTCTATAAAATCCATGCTATGATTGTCTCCTAATAGTACCATTTCTCTGGTGCCTTCATCAATGTCTTGTCTTTAAAAAAAAAAAAAAAATTAACTTTTATTTTAAATTTAGGAGTACATGTGCGGGCTTGTTACATAGGTACACTTGTGTCATGGGGGTTCACTGTACAGATTATTTTATCACCTAGATATTAAGCCTAGTACCCATTAGTTATTTCTTCTGATCCTCTTCCCTCCTCCCAACTTCCACTCTCTGATAAGCCCAGTGTATGTTGTTCCCCTCTATGTGTTCATGTCATCTTTTATTTAAACAAGAAGATAGATCTAAAAGATTCAGGTTCTTGTTTTTAGAGCAAGAATACTTCATAGGCGGTTTCATTTATTTTGATGGGTATTTTTTGAGTGTCTACCATGTTTTCACTGCTGAGAGTTACAAAGGTAAATTCCATATATCAAAGCCTTATTGTTAAAGATGTTATAGCCCAGTTGGTGAGAAAGGCACGTAAGCCAATCAATATAATAATATAAATGCCATGGAGGATTTGGGTGGGGGATATAAATTCTGGTAGAGGCACCAAGGCTACATGAGAAAGTGATAAATGAAACGGCTCTAGAGAAAACAGTAACGTTTGCCAATCGAAGGAGAGCGAGTGGGGAATTTGCTAAGCCAGGGACCTGTGTGTCTACAGGAGGAGATGCATAATTTCATGAGAACAGGTTGTTGAGGTCTTACAGAAAAGTGCAAGAATTTGGATTTTATCTTTTGAGCACTGGCAAGCATGGAAATAATTTTATCTGAGGGTGGTCGCTGGGTGGGATTGTCAGCCTGGAGTGTAGTGTTCAGCACCTCAGTGTGAATAGCTTTACCAAGAATTGCCCTCTCATCTCGTATGGAGGCGGACTCCACAAGTCCTATTTTAATTCTTTAGGAGGTGGCCCCAGACAAAAGCTGACATTTAGCATGTTAAATGCCCCATGCCATGTTTATTGTGCCCCTTGCCCCATCAAGTGGCCTTTGTAACCATGGAAACAGTTCAGGTTTTCAATCTAGCAGAAGATAAAGAACAGGCATATACTGTTGAGCGGACTAGGCAGACATTAACTCCCTTTCCTAGACTGCTCGATGATGCAAATCAAGTTGTAGTGGCAGCAGCCAAGTAATAGTCCTGCCACCTGATGTCCACCCAGTAGCTGACTTCTGCAGCCTGTATATAATGATAATGATTGGAGGAGGCATCATGGCACCTGCTCAGAGGAATCAGTGAATAAAGAGCAGGCTCCCAGTTCTGGAAAACTGTAAAAATGACTCAAATAAAGAAGCTAGTTGGGCTGCTCTACCTATGGAGTAGCGATTCTTTTGTTTCCCTGCTTCTCTAATAAATTTGCTTTCACTTTACTCAGAAAGAAAGAAAGAAGAAAGAGAGAAAGCAAGCAAGAAGGAAGGAAGAAAGGAAGGAAGGAAGGAAAGAAGGGAGGGAGGAAGGAAGGAAGGGAGGAAGAAAAGGAAGGAAGGAAGGAAGGAAGGAAAGAAAAAGAGAGAGAAAGAAAGAAAAGAAAAAAAACTAGGTGGAAGTGCTTGAGCAGGGACAAGAAAACTGTCACCGGAAAGCCAAAGGCTCCCAAATTTACCCTTTTTGGCTGCACTCAGAGGCCGGAGGCCAGGTGTGAGATCATCACAAAACACTGATTTCCAGCCCATCTCATGTCCAGTTTCATCAGGTGGAGTGGGGGATTTTAGCACTATTTTTCAAAACCCCCAGGTGATTCAAACACAATTGGGTTTGCAAACAACTGAGCTAACCCAAGCAAAGGAAAAGTCAACCAAGTCAATCCAGATGGGCAGGAAGGGGATGAGCTAAATCGAAGACCAGGCACTAAACTTCTCAGCAGCCTAGCAAGGGTACACAGAGGAGACCTCTCTACTTTGAAGAATCCCTTTGATGTGTCTAATACATAATTAGAGAGATACCACTGCTTCAATGGTAAAGAGATCCTACACAGCAAAGGTGCTGAGAAAGAACAGATTTAAGTTCACAGTGTTGCCCAGCGCTGGTGTGTAGAACAGATGAGACGGGCAGCACCCAGGCTCCCCTTGCTGGAGAGGGAGGTATCCACACCTATAAGCCTCTGCTACCTATTCTCCTATAGTCTTTAGGGGAGAGCTCTGAGTATACATTCAGAAGTTGCTTGGGAATTTTAGCCAGCAACAAAGACCATGTACTGTGGGTGAAAGCAAATTATTAAATAACAAAAAACAATCCAAGCTGCAATCTACCAGGTTTCTAGGGCACTCAGTGTAACATGGGAGTTCTGTTGAGCCCTACTGAAGCAATAGGTTTGTTGCTTTGCCAAAAGACTGATGACATGATATCCTAATATTGTGAACTCCAACTTTTTTTTTTCTGTAAACTCTTACCAACGCTTTATCACTCAACACCTGAAGCTTCAAATAATTGACTTGTGGAAATGAAGACGTAAACAGAATTTAGCTTCTTTTGCTCCAAATCACATACATCCACAGCCTTAATTCCTTCTTGTGGAGCTCTTGCTACACATTTGAGTCCAAGCTTCTATGTTTATTGATAAACCAACTGAGTGTCTGCAAAAGCAATTGCTTGTGAAATATCAAGAGTTGTAGCCGGGCGAGGTGGCTCAAGCCTGTAATCCCAGCACTTTGGGAGGCCGAGACGGGCGGATCACGAGGTCAGGAGATCGAGACCATCCTGGCTAACACAGTGAAACCCCGTCTCTACTAAAAATACAAAAAAAAACTTAGCCGGGCGAGGTGGCAGGCGCCTGTAGTCCCAGCTACTCGGAAGGCTGAGGCAGGAGAATGGCGTGAACCCGGGAGGTGGAGCTTGCAGTGAGCTGAGATCCGGCCACTGCACTCCAGCCTGGGTGACAGAGCGAGACTCCGTCTCAAAAAAAAAAAAAAAAAAAAAAAAAAAGAGTTGTAGATAACGATTATAAAGGCTAGTAAAATTCAAATATAAAACAATCAATCGGCAAATATTATTAAACACCCAGTGTATATTTTTCTACCTTTTTCCCCATGGCAAATTTCACTATCTAGCATACTAATAATTTACTCATTTATTAAGCATGTTGTTTGTCTTTCTCCTCTTGCGCTAGGACATAGACTTGTTTGCGTGTTTGAAGATTGTCCCAAGTCCTAGCTCAGTGCCTTGTGTGTAGTCACTCAGAACTACTTATTGGATGAATTCATGAATAAAAGATAAACAGGTTCTGGATTTCAGGTTCTAGATTTCCATGAACAAAATGAGCTAAGGTTTGATTTATAAATCCAAATTAAAATTTCTGGCTTCATGCAACCCCTTTTGTATTAACAGGAGCACCAGAAGTTAGTTGAACATTGGGTGGTGGGTAGGTCCTGTAAGGGAGCAAATCAACATCAGCAGTCAGCATGGTTAGAAAAGAAAGCAAACTGGTCCGATGCTCTTGAAGGCTGTTTTCACCTAGTTGGGATGTTGGGGTGCTGCAAACATTTTTTTTTCCACTTTGGGATTTTTCTGTTTAGATCATTGGAATCATTTTACTTCATTTGCAAACCAACTGAGTGAAGGTATTGTGATCCGTGACCATTAGGATAACAATTTTAGAATCTGAGACACAGAGATTTCTTTCCTCACCCATCCATAGGTTCATGGCTGAGGCATCTATAACGAAAGAAAGATTAACAAGAGAAAAGCATATAAATTTATTTCACAATGCAAACAAATACTCTGAATCTGGAAAGAAAAGGACAAGAAGGTTTTACCTTCCTCTCCCCACTGGGAACTACAGACAGATATCCAGGAGTGCTGACCTTGGGAAGAATTCTTACCTTTTTTTGGCATTTTGTTCATTGTCCCAGGATCTCATCTACAGGATTAAAAGTGACCAAGGAGTCTCAGCTGTTCCATCTGGAGTGTGAGAAACAAACTTGGGGGAGGCAGAAGAAATATCTTTCTTTACTATCACAGGGTTCATGGCTGGGGTCCTTATAACAAAAGACAGATTAGCAAGAGAAAATCATATACATTTATTTAATGTAAGTTTTACATGACATGGAAGCCTTCAGAAATAAAGACCCAAAGAATAGGAAATCTGTATGTTTTTATGCTGAGTTTGAGAAGTGGATAGTAGTAGAGAAGTGTGATTGGACAACAGGAGTATAATCTAATGGTAATAAACCAGGGGAAACTTAACAAAGTTTGTTTATGCAAACCCTTCTCTGTGTCCCTGTGTCTTAGCAATAAGGACATTTCTTTCCTCTGGGTATAGAGAGGGTACCTCTGAGGTGAGGGTCCTGTGATCAGCTTTGGAGGAAGTCAGAGAATTCTTTTATAATCTGTAACAGAAGACACGGGCAGGGGAAGACCAGAGACCTTCCTGCTTCTGCTGTTTTCTCAAATGCCAAGGTGCCATATTTTAGGGTAGCATGTCCTAAATCCCATCAAGATTGTAACCTCCTCAACAGCAGAGACCGATTTTTGGGAGGCCTAGTACACAGAGGGCACTTCCATATATGGTTGTTAAGACAAACCTCATAACTTGCCCCCAGTTTATAAATAGAAGGGTCAAGATTTGAAACCAAGTTCATTCCCTTTCCACTGTCCAGGCTGGTAATCATCAGGATGGCTGGAATTTTCTGAGTGTTGTCTTTGTAGCAGCCACAGTTCCAAACACCTTATGTTTCAAGTTTGTGGGGAGAACGAATTTGAATCCAGCCTGTCTCGCTTCAGAGTCAAGCCTCTTTACTGTTAAAGTTGTAATTTTAGTGTCTCTGAGATTGCTTTTTTATGCATAGAAAACACTATTCAGAAGTTGTATTTGGGTCTAAAAAACTAATATTCAGTGCATCAAAGTTACAGATTCATGAAACCTAGCTCTTTCCTAGGATTTTAGCTTCATTTTGAAGTTTTTGTTTTACTTATAAATCTAGCAAATGTTAGCAATTTTTTTGTTTATTTTTGTTAGCAATCTTTTTGTTGATCAAAAAGTTGACATTTTTTATTATTTTATTTTGAACAATTTCAGACATACACAAAATAGAATGAATAGCATAATAAACCCACATGTATCCATCATTCAGTTTCAATGATTATCAGTCAACTAATGGGCAGTCTCTTCCATCCATACTTCTACTCACTTCCCTTTCTCTTATTATTAGAAAGCTAATTTGCATTATCCTATCATTTCATCCATAAATACTTTAATATGTATGTAAGAAAGACAAGAATTCTTATAAAAACATAGCCCCTATTTTATTACTTTACATAAAATAGCAGTCAATTCTTAATATCAGGTTTACAGTGTTACTCAATTTTTTGATTGTTTCATAAATGTCACTCTTGTAAAAACATTTTATTTGTTTGAATGATAATTCAAATAAGATCCATATATTGTGATTGTTTAATAGGTATTTTAAATTTATTTTAATCTGTCGGTTGTTTCTTCTTTCTCTCTATCTCCCTTTGCTACAATTTGTTTATTGAAGAAAATGGGTCATTTGTCCACAGTCCTTTCCTTACAGGAATAATAAAATTTATATTTTGCATAATTATTTAATTACATTATTTCACAATACACACACAATAGTCTCAGAATGACAACATCAACTTTGCCATAAACAATAGGAAGATTTTTGAAAGTTTACATATTTGAGGGGCAGTTCTTGTTGTCCTTAGGGTGTATCCCACCCACCAGGGATAAACAGTCAAATTATTGTGATTTACAGTCATTCGAAATTATTTTTCTCTTTGTGGATTTGACACAAACTATATATACAGTGAAATTCATCTGTTTCATTTTACTTTTTATTAGTAGTAATTGATTTTTAAATTTAATTTGTTTTAAAGATATGTACATTTTTGGCATAGTTCCCAAGACAATCAAAAAACAAAGCCGAATCTTAAAAAACAGCCCCCAAATGGGTGACTATTTTCTTTTTATTTTAGGACTTATTCCTTAATTATTTACTTTTTATTAATATAAGCAAGTATATGCATATATCATACTCCCTTTATTTAAGAAAACACATTATTCACACTTTTCTTACCTTGCTTTTTTAACATAATCGATCCTGTGTATTACTCTATAGTGTATATTAATAGAGCTATTCCTTTTTTATATAAATCTGTATGTTATCACATTGGTGAATGTGCCAGGATTTATTTGCCCAGTCTTCTACTGATGGACACTTAGGTCATTTCCATGTTTTTGCTGTTATAAGTAATGCTGCAATAAACAGCCTGATGCTATTCCTTTCCCTCCCTACCTCCCTCCCTACCTCCTTCCCTCCCTTCCTTCCTTCCTTTATAAGTAATCCTGCAATAAATAGCCTTGATACTATTCTTTTCCCTCCCTCTCTCCCTCCCTCCCTCTCTCCCTCCCTCCCTCCCTCCTTTCCTTTCCTTCCCTTCCCTTCCCTCCCTCCCTCCCTTCCCTCCCTCCCTCCCTCCCTCCCTCCCTCCCTCCCTCCCTCCCTCCCTCCCTCCCCCTCCCTCCCTCCCTCCCTTCCTTCCTTCCTTCCTTCCTTCCTTCCTTCCTTCCTTCCTTCCTTCCTTCCTTCCTTCCTTCCTTCCTTTTAGCTAGGGTATTTGTAAAATATATTCCTAGAAACCAGATTGAATCAAAGTTTAAATGCACATATCTACCTATCTATCTATATTTATATATATTGATATTGACAAATTCTCTTCTGTAAGAGCTTTACAACTTTGCATTTCTAGCAGCAATGTATGAAAGTGCTACTCGCCTAAAGTCACACCTACAGAATTTTTGCCAAATTAATAAGAAAGCTTGGATTTTGCTGCTTAATGAACAAGAAATGGTATCCTTTTCTGAAGTAGATTTCTTTAATTATAAATTAAGTTGAGCATGTCTGCAAAAGTAAACATGTAATTTTTCTCTTTTGGTTTATTAATATGATGGCTTATACAAATACAGCCTCCAATATTGAACCACCTTTGCGTTCCTCCAAAAAAAGTATCCATGGTTACAATGTTTATTTTAGTTTTTTAAATATTTTTATTTTAAGGTTCAGATTGTTTATTTCTTTAATGTGCTATTGGGTTATGCTTGCTAATATTTTTTTAAAGATTTTTGGGTAAATACTCAGTAGTGTGAATGGTCTGTATGTAGTTTTCTTTTTTGATACAATTTTGTCAACTTATACCAATGTTATATTCACTTTATAAATCTATTTAGAATTTCTCCTTATTTTTATCATTTATTCTTTAATATCATATGAAAAATACATACTCATTGAGAAGCACTTTTAGCATTCCAATGAGCTGAGGTTACCTATCTGCTAAGGAAGTTAGGTAACATCTCAGTTAACTGTATAAAAGAGACTTTGTCACCAGGCGCGGTGGCTCATGCCTGAAATCCCAGCACTTTGGGAGGCCAAGGCGGGCAGATCACGAGGTCAGGAGATCGAGACCATCCTGGCTAACACAGTGAAACCCCGTGTCTACTAAAAATACAAAAAATTAGCCGGGTGTGGTGGCGGATGCCTGTAGTCCCAGCAACTCGGGAGTCTGAGGCAGGAGAATGGCGTGAACCCGGGAGGCGCGGAGCTTGCAGTGAGATGAGATGGCAGCCACTGCACTCCAGCCTGGGCGACAGAGCGAGACTCCGTTTAATTTTCGTAAAAAAAAAAGGATCCAGTTTCAGCTTTCTACTTATGGCTAGCCAATTTTCCCAGCACTTTGTCTATGAGTGAGGCTGGATACTGCAGACACTGATCAGACTCTCAGAGCTACTTTTACGGAAGATTGGATAGCACATAGCACGTGCTCAAAGATGTTCGATACTATGATAAGATGACAAAAGGAACATAAGACTGATGAAAATCAGTAATCCTAAATTAAAATCAGTACATGTGGTCTGGCAACAGGATACAATATTTGAAACTGGGACTATCCCAGAAACCCCCGAGTGTACAGTTATTGCTCCTATAGATTCCCTAATGTTTAGCAACATTGATATACGTTGTAACAAACATTTATTCCATGTACCCTACATAAAGTATAATAATAATAAATAAATTAAAAAAAAAAAAAAAAAAAAAAAAAAAAAAAAAAAAAAAAAAAAAAAAAAAAGAGATAAAAAAAAAAAAAAAAAAAAAAAAAAAAAAAAAAAAAAAGATGAGAGACTTTGTCTATGAGTGAAGAACATGAACTAACCCTGAGAGTATTTACTATGTGTGAAGCTGTATCCTAAGGGCTTTTCTCCCTTGATCTTACTTAATCCAAACTAAGAACCTGTAAGAGTAGTTATTAGTTGTTATCACTAGATTCAGGTGAAGAAACTAAAGCTTAGCATAGTTTAAATAACTTTTTAAAAGTAATTTTCAAATTCATGAGATTAGAAAGTAACAGAAAGGAAACCAAAAAGAAACTGGGACTCGTTGGTTACAGAACCTACTTTTAACTACTACACAAGGAATTTTCTTTTCTGAGTTTATTAGGGGTAGTATACATCAGTAGCAAAAAAATTTTTTTTAAATATGACAAAAAGCAATAAAAATAGTATGAAATTTCACCTTTTGAGACAATGTTTCAAATGCCTTCTTCCAGGACTTTTCTTGTCTAAATTCATTCATATAAATATGCACATATGAATGCTTATGTGTGTGTGTGTATATATACACACACGTAACATATAAATATACGTGTATATACACACATACATTTTAGCAAAGATGGGCAAAAAAGCTATAAATACACGTAGCATTTTGTTAACTTTTTAAAAAATATATGAAGAAGTTTCAAGTTTTCAAGATTCTGCTTTTTAAATTTTAATAACACAATTTCCCATCTTGCTCAGAAGGAAATCTTGAGCACCTTTTTTGTGGACTCTGATGGCTGGCTTTGATTCCTCTGCCATGCCACTGCTTCTTAAGACATTGTACAGCCCAGGTGCTGTGGCTCACGCCTGTAGTCCCACTAATTTGGGAGGATGAGGCGGGCGGATCACGAGGTCAGGAGTTCGAGACCAGCCTGGCCAACATGGTGAAACCCTGTCTCTACTAAAGACAGAAAAATAAATTAGCCAGGTGTGGTGGTGTGTGCCTGTAATCCCAGCAACACGGGAGGCTGAGGCAGGAGAATTGCTTGAACCCGGGAGGCGGAGGTTGCAGTGAGCTGAGACTGTGCCATTGCCCTCCAGCCTGGGCTACAGGGCAAGACACCGTCTCAAAAAAAGAAAAAAGAAAAAAAAAGAGGTTGTATATATTTTATAAGTAAGAGTGGGCAAAAAAAAGAGGTTGCGGAAGGATAACGGAAGCAGTCCCTGGCAAATGTAGGTATAGTCAATAAATGTTTGCTAATTGAATTAAAGAATGCATGATAAGTTTGATCTTATTTAAATGCAATTATTTCATCTTTTTAGCAAGTTATGAGGGACTGCAAGTTTCTGGGGGTGGGGCCACTTTCACTCGTGTCCCTGTGAAGAGACCACCAAACAGGCTTTGTGTGAGCAACAAGGCTCTTTATTTCACCTGGGTGCAGGCAGGCTGAGTCCCGAAAAGAGAGTCAAGGAAGAGAGATAGGGGTGGGGCCGTTTTATAGGATTTGGGTAGGTAACGGAAAATTACAGTCAAAGGGGATTGTTCTCTGGCGGGCAGGGGCAGGGGGTCAGAAGGTGCTCAGCGGGGGAACTTTTGAGCCAGGATGAGCCAGGAGAAGGAATTTCACAAGGTAATGTCATCAGTTAAGGCAGGAACAGGCCATTTTCACTTCTTTTGTCATTCGTCAGTTACTTCAGGCCATCTGTATATATACATAAGGTCACAGGGGATATGATGGCTTCAGAGGCCTGACAGCCACTACTAAGAAATGATTGTAATTATGTTATTGCCTCCACTGGCTCCACTATTGAAAGTGAAAGATGAAGGAGTTCCACAGCTCATGTATGAGGAAGTAAATTTTAGGGAACTTTTTGTGCTTCCTTTCCTCCCTACCTCTTACTCAGCTAATGATCTAATGGTAGGAAAGCAGGCAAAGGCCATAAGCAGGCAAGTTGAGAATAGAAAAATATACAGATGAATGATTATCATGAAAATAGTTAATCTCACTTGTAGTCAAAGAAATGTCAGTTATTACAAAACACATAACTGTGAAATTATTATATCTGTACATTGTACATTTTGGTGGACACTGACAAATTGTCTTCCAAAAGGACAGGACCCATCCATACTCTTCCCCAGTGATTACCACGGCCATTCCTCTACCTCCCCGACAGATGCGAACCTTTTCTGTTGTTAATCTAACAGGAACCAGTATTTTATGTTGATTTTCCTTTTCTTGATTATAAGTGAGGTTGAATGTCTTTCTATATTCTCAGTGGTTATGTGTACTGTGTGAATTGTTGGTTTAAATCTAATGTTCATTTTCTATAGGATTGTTTTCATTTTCCTATTGAGATATGCTTTTTTTAAAAAAAATAAGGCTATTAATCTTTATTCATTTATTTTGCAAATATTGCCACCAGATGTTTTATTTATCTCTTAACTTGGCTTACTGTGTTACACAAACAATGATTTTATTGCCGTAATTGTCAATTCTTTCTCCATTGACTTCCAGGTCTTATGCTTGACTTTGGAAAATTCCCATTGAGATTTTTTTCCTCATTGCAATATTATAAGAATATCCTTCTTTAAATATTCTCCCTGCCCTTTTTTTTTTTTTTTTTTTTTTTTTTTTTTTGACAGAGTTGCCCTCTTACTGTCGAGGCTAGAGTGCAATGGTGCAATCTTGGCTCACTGCAACCTCTGCCTCCCAGATTCAAGCGATTCTCCTGCCTAAGCCTCCCAAGAAGATGGGATTTCAGGCGTGCACTACCACCCTCGGCTAATTTTGTATTTTTAGGAGAGACAGGGTTTCACCATGTTGATCAGGCTGGTCTCAAATTCCTGAGCTCAAGTAATCCACCCACCTCAACCTCTCAAAGTGCTGGGATTACAGGCGTGAGCCACTGCGCCCGGACTGGAATTTACTTTTGAATGAGGGATGAGTTCAAGATCTCCAGGCAGTAGTCCTTTAAATGCAGTAGAGACAGACGGAAGACTACCATAAATCATTATTTCTATCTGCCATGATGCTGGTTAGGAAAGTGGCAGAATCAATTCATTACTAAATACATATTAAGCCCCATAACCCTCTGTCAGTCACTAGTTTAAACCCTACGAATATAAAGCTGAGCAAAGAAAGCAGTGTTCTTTCATGGAGCTTCCATTTAGGTTGCAAAAGAAGTAAACACAAAGTTAAACAAGAAAATGTCGGGTAATGATGAATTCCATGAAGAACTAATAAAATATGACTGTGCATGGGCGCGGTGGCTCATCCCTGTAATCCCAGCACTTTGGGAGGCCGAAGCGGGCAGATCACGAGGTCAGGAGATCGAGACCATCCTGGCTAATACAGTGAAACCCCATCTCTACTAAAAATACAAAAAAATTAACCGGGCGTGGTAGCGCGCACCTGTAGTCCCAGCTACTAGGGAGGCTGAGGCAGGAGAATGGCGTGAACCCGGGAGGCAGAGCTTGCAGTGAGCCGAGATCGCGCCACTGCACTCCAGCCTGGGTGACAGAGCAAGATTCTGTCTCAAAATAAATAAATAAAATAAAATCAAATATGGCTGTGCAATGAAGAAAGAGGGTTTCTGTAGACTGAGTCGTTAGGGAAGACTCCGATGAAGAGGTGGTGTTTAAGATGACACCTGAATGATGATCAGAAGGTAGACTTAGAGTCTGGGGAAAAGAGAATCCCAGAGAGTAAAAAGCAGGTACAAAGATCTTAAAGGGAATTCTAGTTTGGCGTATTTGAAGTCAGGAGGAAGGCGGAAGTATTGGGAAGAGGAAAGACATAGACGCGCTCAGAGATGTACACAGGGTCCAGTAGTGAGTGGCCTCACAGAGTCTGATAAATAACTAGGGTTTATTCTAAGTGATGAGGAGACATTGGAGAACTTTAAACAAGGGCACCCTGTAGTGTGATTTAGAATTTACGTTCGTGTGCTTGCCCTCCCTGAGGCTGTCACTAGAGGGAGACAGGAGGCGCTGAGGCAGTCACACCGCAAGCTCCCCAGGTACCGCCCTCGCTCAAGGGAAATCACTGTGCAGTCAGGCCATTACCTGCTTCAAGAGTGGGGAATGTGCAGGAGGGAAACCGGCTGTTCTGACTGGGGTAAGGGGGCCGGAACTTTGTGTCATTTTTAAAGAGGTGGGTCATCAATGGATCTGCTCATGTCATCTCTTTGATTTTGTTTGTTTTCATTGTTTGATTCTAAATAAGCAATCATACTCCAGATATGAGGGTCGGCGTGCCACTTTCTGTTGTCCATATACTGACCACACCAATCTGTAGGGCCACTGTCCCCTCCCCCTTGAGTGATGATCTAGTTTCCAAAGCCGGATTCTCCGGACCGCTCTTACAGCACCGTCCCCAAAACCCACAACCTGAATCTTGGGAAATTGTCCAATTTCACCATAACCTTAAGCAGAGTCCTACAAGTAGCTAAAATGTATGGCTCAAATTCTTCTGCAGTAAACACATTGGAAAGAAAAATGTGCAGTCAAACCAGGTTCCAGTAGATGAGGAGCTTATTTTTTAAATTAGGGAAACTAACACATTGAAATTCACATATAGCAAAATAATTGGGATTGTGCCTTAGAGTTTAGCATAGCAGGGGTTGAAGCAAACAACCTATATGAAGACGTCAGCAGCAAAAGAGAAATGTCTTCAACATTTTAGGCTCAGAAGAATATCTTCCTCTCAAGGGGATGTGGTCTAAGATCTGGGTCACTGACCATGTTGACTACTGAAGCTTGACACATTGTGGAATTCTAAGATGACCGTGTTGCCATTTACATGGTGAATAAAAGGGATTCCAAAATTTTTCACTTGTTCGAGGAAACACACTGCTATAATAAATACTCCAAAGGCAAAATTAATGTCATTCAGTGACTGAGAGGTGGTAACCCACTTACTCCCTGAACTAGAAAAGTAAATGACAACCACAAGTTTTATTTTTAAATAAAGCAAATATGAATGAGTATTTTTCTGTTAAATATTGCTAGAAATGTTTGTGCCAAACATAAAAAATAAGTGTGTGTATAGGATCTATACACACACTTATCTTTTATGGCACCATGTGGTGTGATTTAGAATTTACATTTGTGTAAATTTTGGACTTACAAAAAGTTGCAAAAATAGTACAAAGAATTGCTGTATACCCTTCATCAAGCTTCACTAATGTTAACATCTTAAACAGTCATGATACATGATTTAGTTAATGCTCACCATTTATTCTATACAAGCCTTCAGTGACTGGATAATGCCCGCCCACACTGGGAAGGGCCATCTGTTCTACTCAGTCCACTAACTCGAATGCTAATCTCTTCCAGAAACACCCTCACCAACACACCCAGAAATAAGGCTTAACAAGATACATGGGCATTCCATGGCCCCGTCAAGTTCACAGAGAATTAACAATCACAAGTCCACCCCTTGTCAACTTGGCACCCACACACATCTTCTTAAATCACGCTTATTCTCCAAATAAACACAATTAAAAGGTCAAAGTTCCACCAAATGTTATACAACTATCATATGTACAACCAGAAATGCACTAACCCCTTCCATAGAAGAGGAAATAAAGTCCTTGAGTGATGTTAACTCTTCTCCTTGCTATTTTATGACATATAAATTATGATGTAGTTAACAATATTAAATACTTTATTATAAAGTCAACACATCTTGTAATACGTAATAAGATAAGGGAGGAAAGAAAACAATTTTTGCTTAATGCACACACACACACACACACACACACAGACATACTTGTAACAAAATAAGGAAAAAATACTCACGACAATGACAGTCTTCATTTCTGTAACTGGTCACATGGCTGTAGCCAGTGTTCATAATGACCTTTTTCCACTACCCATTCTGTATTCCTCTTGCCTTCAGCAAACACCTCGGTTGGCTGTGGTTCTTTACCTGTTGGGGTGGCCCAAACTTTCATTTCTGAAGGTTCTGAGCTATTTGTAATCCTCCCTGGATTGGGTCACTCTTCATGGGTGTTAATCACAGGACATGGTGATACTAAGAGACATGCTAAGGAATCTCCTACCTTCCATACATCCATAGTGGAGTAGCAGTTCAGTTTCCCCTTGGAAGTCACGATCACTCACCCCAGGCAGTACAAAAACCACTTCTTTGCCTGTTGATTGATTTGGGGTCATGAGGAGCCCTAAATGGCTGGATGGGAGTCTTAACTTCCAGTTCAAAATAATCATTTTTTTGTCTCCTCATGGAAGAACTTCTCCCTTTGGAACTAAGGGAGAACTAAGACCTCTAGGCCAGCAGAGAAGAGGTTGCAGGAACAGAAAGCAAAAATGTTGCTAGTGGGACACTAAAGGTTATAGTGAATGGTGACACTCTTATTTCTACCCTTTGGTTCCTGGACCCATGAATCCTGGTTATGGGAGGAACAGTACTATATACTGGCTGCTGATTCAGAGATTTATAGTCTTTTAGAAAGCCTTGCCCCAGCCCTGCCTGGTACTGCCACCTAGCTGACACTGTTACTGAGTTTTCAACAGGCCATTTCACTGATCTATCAATGCAGCTCCTAGAGGATGGTGGGGAATGTGGGAAGATCAGTGAATTCCATGAACATGCACCCACTACCACACTTTCTTGTGAAGTGAGTTCCTTGATCAGAAGAAATACTCTATAGGATGCCATTATGATGGATAAGGCATTCTGTAAGTCCATGGATGGTCATTTTGGCAGCAGCATTGCATGCAGAAAAGATATATTCATCTCTGGAGTAAGTATATATTCTATTAAGAATGAAACACTATCCGTTCCATGGTGGAAATGGTCCAATGTAATTAACCTGCTGCAAGGTGGTAGGCTGATCACCTCAAGGAATGGTGCCATATTGAGGACTCAGTGTTGGTCTCTGCTGCTGGCAGATTGGGCTCCCAGCAGAGGCCGTAATCAGATTGGCCTTGGTGAGTGGAAGTCCATGTTGCTGAGTCCATGCATAGCCTCCATCCCCGACACCATGGTCACTTCATACATGAGCCTATTGGGTTATGATAGGGTTGCCTGGGAAGAGAGGCTGACTGGTACTCACAGACTACATCACCCTATGCCCTTGAATATTAAAACCCTCTTCTGCCGGGGGTCCCCCTTTGATGAGCATTCACATGGAACTAACATATCTTCCTGTTTTATGCCCAGTCAAAGAGGTATATCCACATACCTCTTTCCCAGATTTCCTTGTCACCAGTTTTCCAACCACGATCTTTTTAAGTCCTCAATTATCCAGCCAAACCAATGGAAGCAGCCCATGAATTGTATATAATCGCACATCTGGCTGTTACTTTTTCCTGGCAAAATAAACAACCAGATGCGTTGCTTAAAATTCTGCCCACTGGAAGGATTTCCGTCCACCACTGTCCTTCAGGATGCCCCAGGAAGGAGCTGCGGTGCTGCAGCTGTCCACACTCAGTGGTGCCTGCACGTCTTGCAGAACCATCGGTAAACCTGTCCCGAGCCTTTTCTTTCTCTGTCAACTGATTGTAGGGGACTCCCCATGAGGTCATAGGTCCAAACTGGGAAAGAAAAGGCAGTGTAGCAGAACTGGGGACCATGGCATTTGGGACACTTCATGTAAATTACTTGTGCCTTCACGACCTGCTCAGACCCCATCATGTATACACCACTTCCATTGGATAATGGAGTGCTGCTGTGCATGCCTCCATTTATAGCTTGGTAGGCCAGCTAACACTCAATTCCTTATGGTCAACTCAGGCCCCACGGTAACTTGCTGGCTCATGGTTCAGTCTCTACTAAGGCTTGATGGCAGGCCAAGGGCTATTTCTCAAAACAAGTGTAGTTCACCACAGTGGATGGCAGGGCTTGCTTCAAAATCCTGGGGGCCTGTGCTGTGATTCACCTAATGGGCCTGCTAAAGACTCCAGACAGCATTCTTTGTCCATCTGCCATGGAGACGCCAAGCACTATTGAATCTGTTGGATCGTATGGTCCAAGTGGCAGAGCAGGTTGCACAGCAGCCAGGACCTGCTGCAGAGACTTCTCTTGTTCTGTGCCCCTCAAATTAGCAGCTTTTTGGTTCACCCAGTAAATGAGTTGGACTAATGCACCCAAGTGAGAAATATACTGCCTCCAAACGCCACAGAGGCCTACCAGGCATTGTGTCTCCTTTTCACTTGCAGGCGTGGGGCCAGATGCATCAATGTATTCTCTGCCTTAGAAGGGAAATCTCCATGTACCCCACAACACTGGTCTCCCCTTGAGTGAACTGAAGAGCCATGACTCTCTGATTTTATGATTCGAGTTAGACTTTTGTTCTCTCAACCTAGAATTTGCTTATACACATCAAGTAAGAATTTAGTGGGCTTCCTGTCTATTTCACTTCTAGGAACAGCGTGATCAATTAGCCTCATGGGTCAGTGTGAGTCAGGCTGCTCTGAGGGCTGCTTTGACTCTGCTGTGCCAGACAGTGGCCACGTTCACCTGGCCTCAGGTGGTTGATGCTGCCACGTGGCCCCTGCCACCACAGGATGCAATCACACCCATTGCATTTAGGTTTCCCAATTCAGTAACTGAAGTTCCACTGTAAGACCTGCCCTATGTAGAAAAGCAGCTGTGGGATGGTTTTCCAAGGACGCTGAGGCTCCTCACATGAGTTTATTTCTCAAAGTTGTGGTGAAACGGTCTTTGGACCCTTCCAGTGTGAGTGAGTTGGTTTTAAATGGTGAATCCACCTTAACATTCCATCTCCCTAAGCTTTGAATCCCTTTTTCTACTTTAAATCAAAACCGTTCTGACATTTCCAACTCAGTCACTGTGGCCCACCCTTTGGTCCATGTTCCAGCCAACCAACCAACCAACCAACCAAACAACCAACCAACCAAACAACCAAACAACCAACCAACCAAACAACCAAACAGCCAAACAACCAAACAACCAAACAGCCAAACAGCCAAACAGCCAACCAAACAACCAAACAACCAACCAAACAACCAAACAGCCAAACAGCCAAACAGCCAACCAACCAACCAACCAACCAACCAACCAAACAACCAACCAAACAACCAAACAGCCAAACTGCTAGAGCCCTTTCTGACTCCCTGAGCTGCAGCATTCAGTGCAGAATCTCTCAGTGAGTCCACACCAATAAATTCAGCCCAAGCCAACTTTAACCATTGTCCCATCCCTTACTATGCATTCCCACACATGTTCTGGATTTCTGTCCTTGTCATTAGAAAACTCAAGTCTTTCTTTTGGAGTGCAGTGCACCTCCTCAGGGGTCACACTGTGTCCCTCACTTGTAGGGCTGCTGGGACTTGCGTCTGCTTACAGGTCTAGAAGCAAACAGGAACTGTGAGATGGGTCCTAAGGAGACTCAGCATTGTCCTGCACAGCACCTGCCTCAGGGAGGCCATTGAGTTTCCTCAGGAATGCGGGGTGATTCCCTTCAACCTGCTGACCCAGTCTTCCAATTCAAATGGTAGTGTCATCCAGAAACACCTGCACAACACATTCAGAATAACGTTTGCTCAACCGTCTGGGCACCCAGTGGCCCAGTCAAGTTGACATATAATATTAACCATCACCATTTCCAACACTTGCCTAGCAGATCTGATGCACTGTGGTGACAACAAATGTTTATCCATTTCAATTGAACATACAGGCCATTGTGTCCATAGAATATTGATTCGTTTTGATATTAACTTGTCACTGATAACATATCTTGCAGCATGTTGCATGTTTTGAAAAGTTCGCCACATATCAACAAATGCATCCAAACCTAGTTTGTCAAGATGTGCTAAGTACACGATACTCTGTGGGTGCAAGTTTCCAGGCATAGGGCTCAGAACCTCTTACTCAAGTTAATGAATCAAAGAAAAGATTGAAATATAGGTTAGGGAGTCAAGGAAAGCATGCTCAAGAAGTGGCATTTCTGGGCCGGGCATGGTGGCTCATGCCTGTAATCCCAGCACTTTGAGAGACCAAGGTGGGCAGTTCACCTGAGGTTGGGAGTTAGAGACCAGCCAGGCCAACACAGTGAAACCCTGTCTCTACTAAAAATACAAAAATTAGCTAGGCATGGTGGGCCTGTAGTTCAAGCTACTTGGGAATCTCTTGAACCCGGGAGGCGGAGGTTGCAGTGAGCTGAAATCACACCATTGCACTCCAGCCTGGGCGACAGAGTGAGACTCTCTCAGAAAAAAAAGAAGTGGCATTTATGTCCAGTGCTGAAGGATGAATGCCAGGGAATTCTTTGCCCTGTTGTTTATGATTGTGAAAAGTTAGAAAACACCCAACGATTTGTCAGCTATAGTGCTTTGCACCCATTCGGTGGGTTTCCTTCCACTAGCTCCCAGTGGAGGCATGGTGACTGGAGAACTCAGCCCATGCACAAAGAGATGAGCTGCTAGGTCCTTCTGTACAACCTGTACAGTGGAGAAAATCAGGTGCATTTCACATTTTGCTTCATACTTTGAAGTATTGCATGAGTTTTCTTCATAATTGTGTTTCATGCTCATCAACATAAAAATGAAATCAAAATTAAAAATTACTGGTGGGACTATATCCATAGAACTCATTTATAGGGCAATTCAGCAATATGTAAAAAAAGGTTTACAAACCCCATGCCCCTTGCCTTAAAATGATTTTACTTTTAGAGTTTTGATGTGGACACATATGGATATACAAAGAGATATAAGGATATTTATCAAGGATTGCTGTATTAGAGAAAAATTGCAAATAATGCAAATGTCAACGGCAAGGGACATTGACATCAGTTAAGGTCCATTCCCAGAAGGAAATCCTCGATGGCTCTTAGAAATGATGTGTAGAAAACTATGAATGATAATTCGCTTGGGAAACAAAGCAGATAAAAGCAAAAAGTAGACTGATAAAAGCAGTGAGTAAATGATAAGTCCCTTGCAAACAGGAGCAAGAGTAACTGCAGTTTTCAGGAACACAGTCATTTCTCCAAGTTACCTCCGCTATTAAATACTTCAAAGGCGATGGCAAATGACAGGGGAAACCTGTTTGGTTCTGGAAAATGTACCATTCTGTACAGTTATTCTCAAAATAAATTGTTTGATCTTGGATTAGGGTAGAGCTTTTATGAAAGAAAAACATACATGTGCTTCAGATGTCAGTCTTAATAATAAAGGGACTCAAAAGTCAATTCCACGAAGGCGCAGGCTTGGGGATTCCTTTGTCAGAGAACGATTGTCCAGGTCCAAGTCGCGCAGAGGAAGTTTGTCCTTGGCAGGCTGTGTGAGACTTTGTGCAGCGCACTGTCTTTCTCCAGCCTCCAGGGTGTCCGGAGGAGTCCTGGTGTCAGCGGCGGATCCATGAGCCTGCTCACAAAGCTCTAGGGGAGGGAAAGAGAGGCAGGAGGCGCATGGCTGAAATCAGGATGAGTGACAGCAGCTCTGGCAGATCAGGCAGGGGAATGGCTCAAAGTTAGTTCTGATAAACCAGAGCACAAGGAGACAATCACGATACCACAGATAATAATTTTTAGTAAGTTAGAACAAAATTTTTAAAAGGCTGTCATTTATTGTAAATATTTGCCACCCATTTTGGGACAAGCACAGTTTAGTGGTATGGCTGTGTGTGTGTGTGTGTGTGTGTGTGTGTGTGTGTGTGTGTGTGTGTGTGTGTCTGTGAGAGAGAGAGAGAGAGAGAGAGAGATTTGAGATTTAGAGGGAAGGTTCATATAAAGATTAATATCTTACCTAAATAGAAGAAGGAGGACCCTATTCCTGTTTGATAGCTCTCTGTGCTTAGAGGAAAACATAGATAACTCAGCAGGGGTGGTGTGAGGATCCAATGATATAATTTTATGTGAATAACCAGACCTTACATTTGCATGACAATTAGTAGGCAATCAGTAAATGACATTAGTATCGTTATTGTTATTACCCTTGTTAGTATAGGAAAAGACAACAGGTAGGGTCTCCTTGCACTCTCTTCTGTTTTGAGCCAAGTCAGCCTCTTTGTGGTTGGATAGCAGAGGCTTTGCATGCAGAACCCATATCCATTCTCTATCAGTTTGTTAAGGTTGCTGTAACGAAGTACCACAAACTGACTGGCTTAAATAATAAGAAATATATTTACTTACAGTTCTAGAGCCTAGAGGTCCAAGATCAAGGTCTTGGCAGCCCACGCCCCCTTTGAAGACTTTAAGGAAGACTCCATTCTTGCCTCTTCCCAGCTTCGAGTGGTTTCTGGCTGTCCTTGGTGTTCCTTGAATTGTAGCTGCATCACTCTGGTTTCTGCCTCCCTCTTCATGTGTGTGTCTGTGTGTCTGTGTCTCTCCTTGTAAGAAGGTTAGTCATCAGATTTAGGGCTCGCCCTATTCCAGTATGACTTCATCTTAATTTTATTACATCCACTAAGACACTATTTACAAATAATCTCACATTCACAGGTATTAAGGGTTAGGACTTGAATGTATATTTTGTGGGTGGCTATACCCCTAAATGCACTCACCTTCTGGTAACAGAACTGTGCCATTTTGTTGGGTCCCTGGATTTAGGAGGGTCAGTCTGCCCCAGGCTGGGGGAATGGGCATGTGACCCAGGACTGGCCACTCCTTTGGCTGCAGAGATTGGTTTTTATGTCTGAATCAGGCAATGAGACACAAAGCTGGGATTTTTGCTGGAACTCTTGGAAAAGAAACCTCTCTTTCTGCTGGGCTAAATTGAGAGAATATGAACCCAGCCTTATCCACAGTCACCACATGGGCAGAGTCTACCAGCAAGTGAGGAAAGCCTGCCTGCAGGGGCAGCCACAGGTTCCAAGTCCTGGTGATGTAATTAGGGCCCCTGGATCCTACTGAACCTGAACTCAAATGCTTCTGACTTTTCCAATTAGATAAGCAAATACATTCACTTTTTTTTTCTTTTTTGCTTAAGACATTTGGAGTTTTTTTTTTCTATAAGCAGAAGAATCTTGAATGATATTCTCTCTTCATTTTCTCATTTATATTTTTCTTCTTTCATGAAAAACATGTGTCACCTGCCCTCAAGCAGCTCACAGTTGAATGTGGAGATGAACAGAGGCTGTGGACCCCCTGGGAGCGTCAACAAGGGGAGTCAGATGCCCCTCATTCAGCTCCCATTCCACCAGCTACTACCTGTACAACCCATGGCAAGTTGCTCAGACTCTCTGAGCTTCTGTTTCCTCACCTAGAGAGTGGGAACAAAATAGTCTTTTTCTTATGGGATAGTGGTAAGGATTCAATGAATCAATATTTATAAAATGCTTGGAACAATGCTTGACACTTTGTAACAGCTATTGGCTATTAGGGGCAGAAAATGTTCCTCAATTTCCGTAAGGGCCCTATGAAGTTAGTGCTATTGTCTGCATTTTGCAAATACGGAAACTCAAGCTAACTGCAGTGATATGGCTTACCCAATTCTCACAGTGAGAAAGGTTCAGAGCTGGATAGAGAATACAGGGTCCTTGACACTTGGCTGCGTGGTCTCCCATAGGTCAGAAGTAGATCACAGAAGTCTCAATAGCAGCTCTGAGGTCTTCTGGGTATGAAATAATTAATGATGACAAAGGGCTTTCTAGGGAATTGGTTCCTGGAAAGGGAGTCTCTCAAGTTATCAAATTTGCCCAGGTTGGTTTTCCCAGTACCTGACTTACAGTAAGTACCCAATTGCATGAATAAATGAACAAAAATAGCCTTTATACATCACTGTTACATGAATAGCCCGGCCTAGAATTAAGGGATATAATTTGCCAGGACAGCTCTGGGGATGCATTCAGATATTTCACCTATTTCTTTTCAAAAAATATACTGAGCTCCTGCGTATGCCAGACCTTATGCAAAATTCTGAGTGTACAGTATTTTGTATACATTGGTCTATAAAACCAGCACATCATCAGCAGTTGTGGAATTTATAATCTCATAGTAAACACAGGCAATATACAAGTAAATAACGAATACAGACATAATTACAGATGGTGATCATGTTAGAGACCTAACAAATAGAATTCTATGAGAGAAAGTAATGGAGCATGGATAAATTATTTATATAACTTGATCATGGATGGCCTCTTTGAAAAGGTAACATCTTGAGCTGAGAAGGAGCTAGCCATGCCAATGCCAAGAGAGGAGGGTTCTACGATCTAGAAGAAAGAATCTGACATATACTAGGAATGAAGCAGAAGTGTCATGGCAGGTGGTGTTGGCTGGGTGAATACAGGCACAGATGTGGTTGGAAAGGTAGGAGGTCAGAGAGGATCTGAGCCCACAGAGTCCAAAAGAGGAGGGTCCAGCACATTGCAGGTACTCAGGGATTACCTGTTTAAAAATTAAATGAACATTAAATGGTCTGTGCTATGGGGTTGGATTTCACTGTTGATACTCTTGAAATAAGCTGTTCTCAATGGCTATGGCCTTTCTTAATCATTATAATTTCTTATTGCATTTGGCTTAGTCAAGAAGACATTAGAGCCAGGTGCGGTGGCTCATGCCTTTTCAGCACTTTGTGAGGCCAAGGCCGGTGGACCGCCTGAGGTCAGGAGTTCAAGACCAGCCTGGCCAACATGGTGAAACCCCCGTCTCCCCTAAAAATACAAAAATTAGCTGGGCATGGTGGTGCACACCTGTAATCCCAGCTACTTGGGAGGCTGAGGCAGGAGAATTGCTTGAACCTAGGAGGCAGAGGTTGCAGTGAGCCAAGATCGCACCATTGCACTCCAGCCTGGGCAACAGAGTGAGACTCCACCTCAAAAAAAAAAAAAAAAAAAAAAAAAAAAAAAGAAAAGAAAAAAAAAAGAAAGAAAAGAAAAAAGACATTAGGGAATGACAGCAAACACCTCAATAAAGGAAATCCAAGAGAATTCTAAGACTGCAGGGTAGAGACAGATTTCCAAGCTCTTTGATGTACTCAGCAATGCCCTTCTCAACCCTGAATTCAATTTATAAACTTTCAACGCCTGGACAATGACTACTGGTGCTGTTTAGAAGATGGCCTTGAAGAATTCCACAAGGTCATAAAAGATTTTAATTCTAGGTGGTAGCCAAGAACAATGAGAGCTTATTCAATCTCTGTTCTGGGCCTTCTGTTTCATGTGCTCTAAAAGAGTTTTTGGAACAGATGTATGCTGGGGACTTTGTTCACTAAAATCAACTTCCCAAAGCATAGTTCAGTTCTTGAGTTGCTCTGAATCTAATTTATCCTCCTTGTATTAGCAAGTCATCTTGCTTGAACAAACCGCTTATTGGCTTCCCAGTGCCCAGACAATAAACTGAAAATTCCTTCAGATGGCACTTTCAGGTCTCCTGGAATTGAGCTTCATCATCTTTTCACTCTCTCTGCCTTCACCATGTTGCTTGACTTTGCTTGATGTCAAATATGTTCATTCCCGTGGTGTCCCCTTTGCCTGGCATGAACTTTCTCAAACTTTCATCTTAGTCTTGTGACTGTGGTTGGAAAGGTAGGAGGTCAGAGAGGATCTGAGCCCACAGAGTCCAAAAGAGGAGGGTCCAGCACATTGCAGTTACTCAGGGATGACCTGTTTAATAATTAAATGAACATTAAATGATCCGTGCTATGGGGTTGGATTTCACTGTTGATACTCTTGAAATAAGCTGTTCTCAATGGCTATGGCCTTTCTTAGTCATTATAATTTCTTATTACATTTGGCTTAGTCAAGAAGACATTAGAGCCAGGTGCTCTATGAGGCTAAATACAAATGCCAACTCCTCTGTGAAGCCTTCTTTGATTTCACTAGTTTGAATGGATCCCTCCTTATTTCAAGGATCTTTGTAAATTAGCATTTTGTTTATTAATATGGAGATGCCTATCATATTATGCCTTAGACTTTTTTTTTTTGCCGCATCTCTACTGCTCATGCCTCCTCCTTATCCCAGCCTGTCTTCTCCACTTCACAGTGTCACTTTCCATGTGCTTCTGATATTGGTTAATGCCTGTCGCCTCTTCTAATAATAACTAATAATTATGAGGACTTACTAAATGCCAGGCACTGTTCTAATAAACGTATATGTGTTAACTTATTTCATCCTCGTAAGAATCATATGATTGCTGTTAGTTCCACTTTACAGATGAGATGAGAAAACTGAGGCAGAGACAGATGAAATGCCAACGTCACACAGCTAAATGCAGGAGGCACGATTCAAGCCAAGGCAGTGAGGCTCCAAAGTTCATGGCTGACAAATTATTCTAGACCACCTCTCTCCTAGAGTAGGGGATTAGTTCTGTGTTTCCTTTGGCTTGGTCGTTGGGGCAATATTCCCAGTACTTGGCATGGTGCTTAGTACATAGTAGGGGCTCAGTATATACCTTGTGGAATGAAGGAAGCATAGTTTTGCATGTCCGTTAAGTTTCCTGAAGGCGGAGACTAGATGGCAAGGGGCAGGAAGGCAGGTAGCCTGTGTGCCACATCACCTTGGACTCCCAATGATCCCTAGCACCTAAGCAGATGTCGGGTACCTAATAATCATGTTATTATTTGAGCATTTAGATGTGAGGGTTCTAATGCTTTCAGATGTATTTGCTAATCCTTAGTGACTATCTTATAGACTAGTTTCTATCATTGTCCCCATCTTGCAATGAGATGACTGAGGTGCATTGAGACTGAGTCATTTGTTCAGGTTCACGTGACAGCTAAGTGGTGGCACCAGGGTTGAAATCTGCCACGCCTTCTATGTTTTCATTTGTCTGTATTCCGCACCATATCTCAGCTCTACCTTGCCTTTACCCTTTTTTTTTTTTTTTTTTTTTGAGATGGAGTCTCGCTCTGTTGCCCAGGCTGGAATGCAGTGGTGCAATCTCGGCTCACTGCAAGCTCCGCCTCCCGGGTTCACGCCATTCTCCTGCCTCAGCCTTCTGAGTAGCTGGGACTACAGGCGCCTGCCACCACGCCTGGCTAATTTTTTGTATTTTCAGTAGAGACAGGGTTTCGCCGTATTAGCCAGGATGGTCTCGATCTCCTGACCTCGTGATCTGCCCCCCTTGGCCTCCCAAAGTGTTGGGATTACAGGCGTGAGCCACTGCGCCCAGCCCTCCTTTACCTATTAGTGAAATGCTTATTGACCGAAGAAGCAGAAATTGTATAGGGCACAGAAATAGATAAGAAATGGTCGGGTGTGGTGGCTCACACCTGTAATCCTAGCTTTTTGGGAGGCCAAAGCGGGTAGATCACCTGAGGTCAGGAGTTCGAGACCAGCCTGGCCAACATGGTGAAACCCTGTCTCTACTAAAAATACAAAAATCAGCCAGGCATGGTGGTAGGCACCTGTAATCCCATCTACCCAGGAGGCTGAGGCAGGAGACTTGCTTGAACCCAGGAGGTAGAGGAGGTTGCAGTGAGCCAAGATCGCATCACTGTACTCCAGCCTGGGCAACAGAGCAAAAACTCCACCTCAGAAAAAGAAAAAAAAAAAAAAAAAAAGAAAAAGAAAAAAAGGGAAAGAAAGAAATAGGTAAGGAAGGGTAGAGAAGGGGAATTGAAGAGTGGTAAGAAAACTGGGTGAAGCAAACAGTGCTTGGATGAAGGATTTGGAAAGGATGCAATTGATAGATTAAGAAAAAAAAACAATGTTTCAAATACTTGGAAGAACCAGGCAGGTAAATGGAAATTAGGGGCGTTGGAGGGGATGGCTGTAGAGTGACAGAGACCATGGTGAACAGACAAGCACAAAGACGCTGGCACCGCTGCACATTGCCATGCAGCAGGGATGGGGCCAAGGATGATCAGAGCTTATAATTTTTCAGAGAAGATGAAAATCTGGACTGTATGTGAAATTCTTCACTTTTTTTTTTTTTTTTTTTTTTTTTTTTTGAGACAGAGTCGTGCTCTGTCTCCCAGGCTGGAGTGCAGTGGTGTGATCCGGCTCACTGCAACCTCCACCTCCCGGGTTCACGCCATTCTCCTGCCTCAGCTTCCCGAGTAGCTGGGACTACAGGCACCCGCCACCACGCCTGGCTTGTTTTTTTGTATTTTTAGTAGAGATGGGGTTTCACTGTGTTAGCCAGGATGGTGTCCATCTCCTGACCTCGTGGTCTGCCCGCCTTGGCCTCCCAAAGTGTTGGGATTACAGGCGTGAGCCACCGCACCCGGCCAATTCTTCACTTTTTAAACTGTGGGTAAGAATTTCTGCTTAAATGAACAATAATCACTCTGTGGGTTAAACCTATGGTGAATGTAGCTAAATGAGGTCCCAAGTATAAAGGGCAGGCCAGCTTTTGGAGCACCTTGAACGTCCGCATGAGGACTTTGGGAACTCATTCATACTCAACACACAAAATGATGCGTAAATGAACATGGCTTAATCTTTGGGGGTAATGGAACTGTTGTGTTGGGGGTTAGACTTGTTTATTCTTTGCTAGGGTACAAATACTGCATACTTGCAATTCTCTATGATTTTCTGAAGGAGCTGATTTACAATCTCAAAATGCGCACTTTGTTTTCTTCACTTCTTAGCTCATACATGACCCAGAAGAAGATCTGGTCCTTCAAGAAGCAAGAAAGAAGACAAACAGATGAATGACAAAGACAACCAGGTAACCTGGCGGTGCAAAGGATTCAACTCCTAGCTTGTGGATTTAGGAATCTGTGCTGGGAGATTTGGGACAATAACAAAGATGGGAGTGGTGATTTGGCAGGGCAGGGCTTCAGGGGCAGGGGTCGGAGCGAGGCAGGGGGCATTGAGTGTCTGAAACTAAGCAAGACCACGAAGAATAAAATCCAAGTGAAGGGAGTCACTTTATCCATTGCTTCTTCTTCCATTTAGTCAGGTCCATGTGTCCTGAGCACCTACTATGGGCTCAGCACCGTGCTGGCCACCAGGGACAAAGAACAGAAACGCCCTGGAGGTGAGGATGGACCTGACCTCTGAGCAGCAAAATTCTTAAGACGCAAGCAGTCAGGCAAACTGGATGTGAATCTTGTCTCTGTCACTTATTTGTTGCATGACTTCAAAGAACTTTCTTAGCGTCTCATAGCTTCAGTTTCCGGTTTGGTAAAATGGGAATAGTAATCAAATCAATTCCATAGATTTATTGTGAGATTAACTAAGAGTAATTGTGTAGACCACTCAGCACAGTGGCTGGCACATAGCAAGTGCTGAACAAGTGACAGTATTTGTTCCTTTTATGTATTAATATAAGTCCTCTAATAGAAGAATATAGAAACTACACTGATGATACCAAGGGGGGGATATTTTTTTATCTCTTCTTTTTATTTTATTTATTTCCAACAGAGCATGCACTATAGTTTAAAATTATGTTCCCAAATATTTACTAGCTCTTCTACACTGTCTTTTCCTTGCCCTCACTAGATGGCAAGGGGCAGGAAGGCAGGTAGCCTGTGTCCTACATCACCTTGGCCTCCCAATGATCCCTAGGACCTAAGCAGATATTAGGTACCTAATAATCATGTTGTTGTTATTATTTTTATTATTATTTGAGACAGTCTTGCTCTGTCGCCTGGGATGGAGTGAAGTGGTGTGATTTCAGCTCACTGCAACCTCCGCTTCCCAGGTTCAAGCGATTCTCCTGCCTCAGCCTCCTGAGTAGCTAGGCAGGCGTGCGCCACCACACCAGGCTAATTTTTGTATTTTTAGTAGATACAGGGTTTCACCATGTTGGTCAGGCTGGTCTCAAACTCCTGACCTCATGATCTGCCCGCCTCAGCCTCCCAAAGTGCTGGGATTACAGGCGTGAGCCAC
This sequence comes from Macaca thibetana thibetana, assembly GCF_024542745.1. Classification (NCBI taxonomy): domain Eukaryota; kingdom Metazoa; phylum Chordata; class Mammalia; order Primates; family Cercopithecidae; genus Macaca; species Macaca thibetana. Next base: position 169,966,837 of record NC_065582.1, read on the forward strand.
CGCGCCCAGCCTATCGTGTTATTATTTGAGCGTTTAGGTGAGAGGGTTCTAATGCATTTGGATGTATTTGCTAATCCTTAGCAACAATCTCATAGACTAGTTTCTATCATTGTCCTTATCTTGCACTGAGATAACTGAGGTGCAGAGAGACTGAGTCGTTTGCTCAGGTTCACGCAACAACTAGGACCTGGAGCTAGGGTTGAAATGTGCTCTGGCCATGCTGTTGGCTCTGCCTCTATCCACTGTGAATGGAATATCTGTTGAATAAATAAACAAATGAATGTGTAATTTAAAAAGGCTTATGGAGGAGACAATTTAATTGAATAGAAGGATAAGTAGCAGTTTGTAGGTAAGCTAGGGACAGACGTACAAATGTGGCCATGCATGAGAAAGGTTGTAAGTTTAGGAAGATCAAGTATAGCAAATAAATAAATGAATGGACACACAAATGAGTAAATGAATGAGTGTGTGTGTGTGTGTTTGTGTGTGTGACAGCGGGAGAAAGAGAGAGCACAGAAGTGTGGGTCTTACCGAGCCCTCTATGCCGTGTTCCTAAGGAACTTGCACATTTTCCTGCTGGCAGCCAGGAAACACTGAGGGGGAAAACATGGGACATGATCGCTTTCACTTATTTGAAATCCGCATTCTGATTTGAATAAGGACAGACCACAAGTTAGAAGAGACCTGTGAATCTGGGGGCAGGGGGACCCGTTCGGAGACTCCTGAAGTAGCCGGGATGAGAATCAGGGATATGGATCAGCATTATCAAGTTTCAGATAGTTCTAAAATGAGTCTTTTGCTATTAAGGGCAAGAAATATTTCCAATTATAATTTGCAATGGTCTGCAGAAACAAATGAGAGCAAACTGGAACCTTATTCGGAGAGGGATTGCCTTCCTAAATGGATTTTTGAACTGTTTCTTTTTTTTTTTTTTTACTAGTATTGGCCTGCACATGCCTGCCTAGGTGTTACTTTCATTCTTGCACAAACTCAGGCAGACACTAAACTCTCAGAATGTCTTTAGTTTGGGAATTTAAACATAAGGAACCGTTAGGTTTTGCAGTGGCTGCCATACCAAAACATAAATCATGCCAAAATTGTTTGAAATCCTGTCTTTAGAAGGTTGTGTGTTTTGACAAACCTTGCAGCAAATTTGGTCCAGCTTTTGGATTTGTAATGAAACCTGAAACCAAGCATTCTCGCCTGCCTTGGGGTCTCCTAGCGCAAGTTCCAAGCAGCCTTAGTGTAATACCTACCCTAATCTCATCCTGGCAGGCTACATTAGTGTGTTGGGCTGCGCTGCTGGAAGTTTGGGGTGGACTCAGCAAATATTTCATGCAATTATGAAGAAGGACTGATCAAGACAGCAATACACTTTTCTGTGTCTGAGTATTTTTAAGAGTGTAAATTGCAGAATTAGCAATACCTTATCCCCTGTTGGCTAGTGACTTGGAGATACCCAAGCCATGATTGGGGCAGAAAGTTAATTAATCTGCTTATTAAAAAGAAGAAATGTCTCATTTGCATGCATTTGCATTCAGGTCTTGAATTCATCATGCTTTTTGGTGGTCGTTTGCTTTATTTCCTTAATACCACTGACCTACCTAGGTGTTAGCTCAATACATTTAAATTTTCTGTGGCTGAGCTTTGTTTAAGTGTCGTATCTCTGGTTATGGTTGGTTCTAGCAGAATCTGATTATTTCATAGATCGCTTAATTCTCTATAGAGATTCTTTCCCCTTCCATGGGCTGTTGGGGTTTCTTATAGTTATCATATACCACAGTTGGGAAAAGATTTGTTTACTTGACCAATCTTGGAAAATATAGACTTTGTCTCCACAAGAGTTGGACATGTTATCTGGGGATGATCCATTAAATTATTTGCAATTTCCTACTCAACTGAATTTTCCATGGTCATTTTTGTGGCAGTTTTCTCCTTTTTTGCTTTTCCTGTCTTATTGGGAGGTCTGCTTTGGGGTTTGTTTTGTTTTGTTTTGTTTTTTTCCTTCCTAGGAAAAAAGACCATTGCTCTCCTTAAGTGTATTTTCTGCATTGCACATTCAGAACGATTGTTTTTACCTGAAAATGCCCAGGCACCTTACGGGCCTGAATCAAGTCTTGGGAGAAGAGGGAGGTGGCTGGAAAGAGGGGTGAGTGGGGAGACATGGGGGTGAGATGGAGTGGAGGGCAAAGAATATAACAGCCCTTGGAACAACAGCAAGTAAAGCAAAACTACGTAGGGAGATTAGTGCAGAAATAAATCTCTGCATGTGAGTGAATCAGTGGCCCCAATTCGGGGCACCACAGTGCCCATGTTTCTGTATTTTGTAGTAATCAACATTTCTGATACATTACAACAGTGTGGTTGTCAGGGGTGAGAGGCTCGTGCAGCGGTTAGACCACCTCTATGCTAACAGGCTTAGCAATCAGGCTGCCAAGGGTCCTGGCTGGAGGAAAAAAATTAAAACCAAACCTTAGACCTCTTGTCAGACTGTGAGGAGAATTATATTTGTGAACTAGTCTACAGTGTGGACAGGAAATGACCTCTCCACAAACTGCTTCTTTAAAAACAAGCAGTGGTGCCTAAAGCTATCCAGCTTCTCTCTCTCTCCCTCTCTCTCTCTCTCTCTCTCTGTCTCTCTTTCTCTCTCTCTCTCTCTCTCTCCCTCCCTCCCTCCCACCCTCCCTCCCTCCCTCCTTCTCTCCCTTCCTCCATGCCAACCTCCCTCCCTCTCTGGATCTCCTGCTCTCTCCCTCTCCCTCCTCTCCCGTGCTCCCTCCCTCCCTCCCTCCCTCTTTCCCTCCCTCCTCTCCTCTCCCTCTCCTCTCCTGCTATAGAGGGCTCCGACAGCAGTTCCCAGCCAGCGTGTTCAGCCTGCCTGCCTGCCTGCCTCTGTGTGTGTGTGAGCGAGTGTGCGTGCGTCTACTTTGTACTGGGAAGAACACAGCCCATGTGCTCTGCATGGACGTTACTGATACTCTGTTTAGCTTGATTTTCGAAAAGCAGGCAAGATGTCCAGCACACCACATGACCCCTTCTATTCTTCTCCTTTCGGCCCATTTTATAGGAGGCATACACCATACATGGTACAGCCAGAGTACCGAATCTATGAGATGAACAAGAGACTGCAGTCTCGCACAGAGGTAAGTACTTCAACCTTGGGGATGTGTTTGTGTATTTTTGTTAAGCTATGCATGAGCTTTTCCTAGGGTTTCTGGCTGAATTCCGTGGGAAGTGTCCCACTTGATACTACCACGTATGTGGAAATGAGCGCCGGGGTGAATCCACGAGTTTGAACGCTGGGTTTCCAGGCACAGCAACTCTTGTAGCAGGGGACAGTTTCTGCCGGAATCTTGAGAGAACCCAGCACTTGATTCACATGCCAGGTTTCCAGAAATGTTGCTCTTCCAGAACTCTGGTATTTTGCAGGCTCTGAGTCAGTCCTGTTGGTGTTTCTTGAGATATAATCCCAAGGAATTTTGTGATTGTTTGCATATGACTGTCTATATATGTATTTTTTTTTATAGAAATAAATCCTAGAGGAAGTCTGCTTTGACCTGTCTTTGCTTTTCAAAGTCACCAAAATCGAGGTAAAAGGGGGGGCAGACGAGTAACCCTGCCTACTTCTCAGAACTAGCCCTGGAGGGACACATAGTATATTTCAGTGTTAAAATCAGAAACCAGTTGCTTGGGGCAAGGGGACTCTACACTTTCTCCTTTTGCTGTCGGCCGTGCCCCCCCCCCCCCCCCCCCATCACTCTACCTTAGGACAGGAGCTGGTTCAGCTTTCAAGTCAGCTCTAGTTTTTGCACATTTGAGATCTTGTGCCTGAGAGAGGGAGACTCAGCCTCCTAGGCAGCCAGCAACTCTGGGAGCAGAGAGAACAGGACTTTCAGAACTTTTTAAATGCAAAACTCCAGACTCGCCTCCTGCAATTTAAATCTTTTATGTCAGTTGACTTTTTCTCTGTGCTAGCTCAGCTGGCAGGTCTTGCTGCTGGGCTGTCCATCCGCCTGTGAGTTGGGGCTTTGTGGAAGTGTTCGGAAAAGCAGTCTGTTATAGGTACACCAAAGTTCCTTTAGGAAGTGGAAATTGCTAGGAATTTAGTCTTCTCTGCAGAGTACAAATACCAGAAGATTTATGCCAAAAAGCTTTTAGGGAATAGCTTTGGTGGAATTTTAGATTGAAGATTGACTTTTAACTCTAGGAAGGGACTCCATTAAGTTGGCATTATAGAATAAAACACACTTGCTTGAATTGTCAACAGAGCCATAGAGAATTCATGACGTTTCCTGTATTTAATACAGCTAACAAGATGTGACCTGCTTTCTGATTGGCTAACTGCTGGACAAGGACTTATATGTATTTTAAAAGCTGGGTTGTCTTTAATGACTGCTATTTTCTTTATATGTTAATACACCATAGATGCTAACTATGACTGCTGGTATCCTTGCTCTTTCTAGAAGCCAGTAGCTCCTACAGAAGTGCAAACTATGTTTTGCTTAGGGTGGTGAACTGTTGGCAGTGACTGATATTTGTGCTTGCTGTTTTATGTATGTTGCTTTGTGTGTGTTACAGTTTGTATATTTCCTTCAGATCTTTGCAACTGCGTGTTGGAATCTTAAATCTCTGCATAAACTATTGGTTGACATAGCCTGCTTTCAGAATTAGGAGGATAGAAAATGTCTTATAGTTCAGGCACACATTAATTGCAATACAGATTTGGGAAAAATAGTCTCTTAAAAGTGTGATCAGTTATAAAAAAGAGGCCAGGGACTATTATGGCTCAATTCTTGAAGAGCAACAATATTTAAAAATGACCTGTGTCCACCTTACATTTTAGAAAGTTTTTGAGGAATTGCAGAAATTCTTCTCCATCCTCCTGCAGTTAGGATCACAGGCAGCATTCTCTGATATCTGCCTGCCCTCCTGCCCATTACTGAGCACTTGGCTAGGTCTGAGCTAGGAGACTTATCTGCAAGATTTCCCTATTCTTGTCCTCAAAAAAAAATTGCAGGATTCAATATGGTCCCATGTTTGTTTCCCATTTGAGACAAGACATTTGAAAAGACCTCCTTTTTCAGTATGCTTCGCAAAGATGCCACATTATTTTTTGTGAGAGCTAAACTCAGGAATTCCTAACTTTTTGATTATGGGGTATTACTTTTAAAGATTTAGCTCTGAGTAGAGAAAGACTACTTCATAGCTCAAGAACCAAGAGAAGAAAGCTTGCTATGACAAATCTTAAAGATTTTTTTAAACCTCCCTGCCTGTGACAGTAAAGTGCTATGAACTATTTTCTGGTGTGTCCTAGAGCTCACCCTTTACATTTTTCCCTCCTTAATTAGATAATTTTTCAAATAATTATTTAAATAATTGCTTCAATACTTCTTTTTTCTTTGCTAAGCAGTAAAATACTGTCATGAACGCAATACCATATATTTGTTTTTATTTCACATGAAAAGAAGAGAGAATCAAACAATTGCTCCTAAGATATTTAAATATTTACATAAAATATTAAATTTTGATCATGATGTATATACTTTGAAAAAAATAACTTTCATGTAAAGTTACACTGTACGTTTGCCAATAATTGTTGTTTATGATAAAGCTTTTCTGAGTTCTGGAGAGGGATTGATTGGAATAAAATACAAAGATACTCAGCAAGAGTTATTAGTTTATTCACATGCAAAATCAAATATGCCTTTGAGTGATTACTTTGAGAATTTAGCCAAAGCATACAACCATTTTGGGCAAGAGTGACTCACCCATCCCTCTTCCTTCTCTCTCCTCTGGTCCCACTCCTACAGTATATAGTATTATTTCATTAAGTCTTAATCTCTCTCTCTCACACACACACACACACACACACACACACCCCACTGGGTAATGCTCTCAAGTCTCCACTCCTTTGGGAACATGGACTTGGCTAGAAAAAAAAATATAGCAAATCAGTATGTGATGAAGAAATTGTAATCAAGTTTCTGGAAATTTCCTAGAAACCTCCTTTTTTATACGGAAAGAAATTAGTAAAGAACCATGATGTTTACCTACTCTCCTTCCATGGCTGATCCCAGGGCATTTTCTCATGGGGATCGATGCCTTTCTTCCAATTAAATTAAATCAAAGTTCTTCAGAAGCTGGGAAGTTTTAGTTTAAAGAGCATGGCATTGGGAGTTAATATTATTTCTCTTACAAACTAGTTGGCATAGGTCTTGGTTCCTCATTTGCAAATTACCAACAGTGTCCCTTTAATTGAAAATTCAGATTTTCTGGTTTTTTAGCATGAGAAAGTATTGTGAAGAGTGCAGACATGATTTCTTTGCTCATGGTATTCAGTTCAAAATCACAAATGGTAATAAAATAACTGGGTAATAAGCTAGCACTTAGAGCAAGTAGTTCCTGGATCAAGTAGGTACTCATTAAACGTTTGCTGACTAGCCAATCAATGAATCAGTAGACAAAAGGAGATAATTTGAAAACCAATGCATTTATATTAGCACTTTCCCTGATAAATACACTTCTGAAGTTTTTTGGGGCCTGGTATCTCCTATTGAGCTTGAAGCAGCTTTGGGCCTGTGCTTCTCACTCTCCCTAAAGTTCTCATCTCACATCCCCCACATTTATTTTATCTGAGGTCATTTAGATCCATAATCTTTGTGGCAAAGGAAAGCAAGTGACTAAGTACTGAGAAGACCTCACCTCTCTGTAAAGGAATAGGCATGCATTAAAGAGCAAACAGCAATAACAACAACAAAAGTATGTTTTAAATGCTGCTAGGTGTTCTGAAAAGTAAATTCTTTTAAACATTAGAATCTCAGTGGAATTTAATAAAGAAATGTGTGGGTGCTCCCCCCACCCTTTAAAATGAAATGAAGAAAAACTCTGAGGTTGGCATCACTGTGTTCACTGTAATTCCCAGGCAGCAGAAAGCAGTTTACATTTTCTGTTGTGTGTGCTGTCAAAAGTTGACCCAATGTCTTCCAAAACTCATGTATTTGAATGGTTTGGCGGTGCCCAATGTATTTTGGAAGAATACAGCCACACAATTATATAGTTTTAACACTGCACACACAATACAGTCAGATAGGATATAAAAATATGTCCTGAAGACTTCAGAATTTGTTCTGTGAAAAGCTTCAATAAAAGCAAAAACAATGGATATTTTTCATTTTTAGGTCTCAGCTCTGAGATGAAAATATAGCTAAAATATATGAGAAATATTATAGTGGACATCATTGTAAGTGAAGGGATTTAACTAATGTTAGATTATTATACAATTTAAGAAAGTTTATCAAGTACAGTTCACAAATCTTTGTTAGAGTAGATACTTTCCTATACCTTGTTTTCTCATTCAAATGACCAAAACTGCCTGCATTTAAGTGAAGATATTTTTAAGTATATCTAGTTCCTCATGTTGGCACCATGCTATTTTTTTTTAAATACCATAAACACCAGAAAAGTGTGAGTTCCGTTGTATATTTTTCCTGTTTTGAGGTTTTTTTCTTTTATCAATATTACACATCCTCTTCCAAAAGAGAAAACTGTGATTACAATCAGAAGCCGTACGCACAAGGATTTTATTAGAATTACAGTTTTTAGTTTTACAGGATTTAATATGAAGGTTACAAATGTTCGAAGACCTGGAAATTTAAATCTGCTGATTTTCACCCCTTCTCAGCTCAACTCTAAAACTCCCTGGGGAGGGGGTGGGGAGGAGGGGGATTCTTAGTTCTCTTTTCTTTCAGCTACATTTTTATATACTTTAGTCACAGCGTTTCACTTTGTAACATCATGTTTATTCATGGAATAGCTTGGTGTCATTGATGTTCAGATGGAATCTAGTTAAAATGAGATTAGTTATTTTGGATAGGTGGAGAAAAAGAAAAAAATGCTTTGTGATAACTTGCAGGTTTCTCCCCTCTAGAAATTTAGAAAGAAAAATGTTGCTGCTACTCTGAGATCTATGAATGATTTTCAGTGTTAAAAACAGAACTTTGTTAGTTGTTTGAAGGGGGTTGGTGAGGTGGGGGAGGGGGCTGGGTGGTGGAAAGGAAAGCTATTTTGAAAATGTTAAATGAAACCAAAAGTGCAGTTTTAAAAATGAGAACTTCCAAACTCTCTTATTTTTCAGGATTTCTACATGGCCTCAGAAAACAAATTGTAGGGCTCTTATACTGATTTTATTTTCTTGAAGTCTGTTTCTTCCCCCATTTTCTTACTATGGGAACTGTTTTTAATTAAAAATTGCTGCAAACTAACTATTCATAGGAGGCCAAGAAGAAAAAAAAAAAAAAAGAACTTTCAACTCACATTCAACACAGATTCTTATCAGCCTAAAATCAATGCACATTTAAATTTCTCTCTTTTTGGTGTGTAACTTATGATGTAGGATTTAAACGCTATGCATTTTTTAAACATTTAGCTTTTTATTTGGGGTTCAGAAAGAAATTAATTTAAAGTATATGGAGAACAGGGCCATAAATCTCTTTTTATTACAGTTGTCCACATTAACTCATTTTTCATGAGGAACACAGAGCACCCCCTTTCTGAACAAGCAAACAAAATGTAAAGCAACCCCAAACATCCAACTTTATAAATGATCAAGAACAAAATTCATAAACTTACTTATCTGGATTTGGTGGGTGGACCTCAAAATATAACTGACCTAGGAAAACAATGTCTTTTTGAAGTGTCAGAACACAGCACTTAAAAAAATGCCCAAAGGACGGAGATACTACAAATACCTTCGTCATTTTCTGACAAGGCGTTTTCCTTCTTTTTAAATTTTTAAAAATCAGTATGAGCCTAGATTTTTTTAAAAACATTTAAATTCTGGCCGCATGCATTTGAACCTAGGCAACTATTAATGCTTAAAACAAAATTCAGGCATTCCTTCAAGAATTTGCATACTTTAGGCAATGACAGTCTCAGCGTCTGGAAATATAAACATGATTAAGATATTTTCTGTCTTCTAGAAGCTTACAATTTGATAATGAAGGGAGACTTACAAACCACATTTACAACAGAGAGCCATGATAGGTTAATACACAGTGTATCGTGGGCGTAATACACAGTGTATTGTGGGCGTATTCAGAAAGGTATATACACCTTTCTGAAAGGCAGTCGTAGAATAGCATCTTTGGAGTTTTCAGTGTCTGTTGGGCAAGTATTAATACTAGGTGCTTTTTGTACGTCGGCTCAAGTAAACCTCATGATCACATCATATGATACTAATACCTACTAACATCTGCACTTTTACTAATGAGGAAACTGGAAACTGACAGGTTACATAAATTGTCCAAGGTCAAATAGACGGTAGTTTAGCTTCAGAGGTTGTAACTACTCTAACATAGGACCTCTCTTGAAATAGGAAACACGAGCTAGAAATCTAGTTTTACCTATAGAAATTTTTAATGTGAATATATTCATTTTTTTTTTCCTAAGACAAATTGACTTTGGAGGTGGCTTGGAAATTGATCCCATTCACTAACTTGATTCTGCTAGGTGTGTCTCAATGGCCTGACTCAATTTGCAAAGGAACCAAGTGAAATTCCAAGGAATGGATCCAGGGATGGAAAATATACCCTGGTAACTGAACAAAAAAACCCAAATTACACTCCTTATTAAAGAATACTTAAGGCCAGACACAGTGGCTCATGCCTGTAATCCCAGCACTTTGGGAAGCCGGGGCAGGTGGATCATGAGGTCAGGAGTTCAAGACCAGCCTGATCAACATGGTGAAACCCCGTCCCTACTAAAAATACAAAAATTAGCTGGGCATGGTGGCACACGCCTGTAGTTTCAGCTACTCGGGAGGCTGAGGCAGGAGAATCGTTTGAACCCAGGAGACGGAGATTGTTCCACTGCACTCCATCCTGGGCGACGGAGTAAGACTCCGTCTCAAAAAAAAAAAAAAAAAAAGAATACTTAAGATGCCCACTGTATCTGAAGAGTTATTGAAACTGTTATTGAATATAATGCATAGTCATCTAAAAGTTTTGTTTTGTTTTGTTTTTTACTTAAAAATATTGAAATTTCCATTCAGTGCTTCTTCTTAGCTGTGCCCTGGGAAAGATGGTGCTTTTATTGTTTTAAACAGTAGTGAATGAGTGTAAAAGCTATCTCATTTTTTGGTGGAAACAATAATCAAAATAAATGTTAGGAAATTAAATTACAATTCAAATTGGGCATAGTATTGGCTTCCTTTGCAGGTAATCAATTAGGAATCTTAGGAAAAATAAAGACATTAAGGAGAAAGAACTTTGAACATGTTTGGCTTCTCAGGATCCTCGTTTAATCTACTCCTGAGAGGAAGTCAGTCCCCACATCCTGTCTGTCTGCAGAAGTTCTTTGTGGGAGGTGATATTTCCTTCCTACCCTTGCAGACCACTTTAGCTACCTGCAAAGCCATTGTCATTAATGCCTGCCAGTTGTTGAAGATAAGATAGATCTCCTCATTTGATCCACCCCTAAAGCCTGAGATGCATGCATTCTATGCATTCTCATTCTCCTTTACCAGACAAGAAACCGAGGCCTCAGTTCATGCATGGCCATCCTGAGATTTGAGAGCCCAGGGGCTGGATCATCTAACTTTTCACTGTATGGGCTGTCCTGGAGCATACTGGTGAAGGGACGTTGTTTCCCAGCTGCCCGCTTCCTCCTGGAGGCCCTGGTAGCCACACCCTTCCCTCATGTTAGTACCATGTTCCACCAGCCTAATTTGAAGTTTTAGTCTTCCAGTTTAAAATAGGAGGCTTAGCATTAAGGATTTGGCAGACCCCTCTGAAGAAGAGGAATCTACCCTGTTCTGGTGACATTACAAGCCCCCAGCCTCTCTTTTTGGAATCAGGATGGCCTCTTAACAGCACTCCCTGCCCCCTCTTTCCACCTGATAATCTGATCCCCACAAACAGCCAAGGTGATATTTTTAAAGCATAAATCAGATCGTATGACTTTCCTGCTTCCCCTCAAACCTAGAACAAGCTCTAAACTCCTTGCTCTGGTTTTAAGAATCTGTTGATCTTTTCCTTCCTGATGGTCCATTCTTATCTCCTACCAAGTATTCACTGGACTGGAGCCACGGAGGGCTTCTTTGGGATCCATTAACTTGCCAAGCTGATTCACACTGCAGGACCTTTGCCCTCGGTCGGGGGACACCGAATATATGACTTTCTCTGTAATAACTCAGCTAACTATTAGGAGACCTCAGTTGAGTTAGGATTTAGCATAGTGCTGGTTTTATTTGCAGGTAATCAATTAGATTTCTCAAAGAAAAGAAGGAAAAGAGTCCCAGCAATTAGGAGGTCCTGTACTGAGCAGCTTAAACGTTCTCTTCCTAGTGAGCCCTTCCTCAAACAATTAAAATTAACCCCCAATCACTTTCTGTCACATGCCTTCTTCATAGGAATTATCGGAAGCCTTGCTTCTTGTTTATTTTTTAAGTGTTTGCTTGTCCTTGATAGAATATAAGCCCCATGAGGGCAGGGACCTGATTGTCTTATGCATCATTGCATCCCCAGTACCCTATGTAGCACATGGCTGATGTGCAAAATATATCTATTGAATAAAGGAAATTAAATTGTTCCAGCACTGGCTATCCTGACACTAAAATTTTCCCCGAGTCTTACCAACAATTGCCTACAGTTCCAGTAGGAGAAGAATCTGTGAGCCTAATAGCCCAGTGAGCATTCACTGCTAGAATGCACATCCAGCCCAAAGGAAAAAGAAGCCCCGAGAAAACAAAATTTCTTCTGTGAAGGGAGTGTTGACCTGACTATTTTGCCCTCTGGATAGTGCAAATCTATTGGGAATCTCCTGACTTCTGATTAAAAATGTTTATATTTATCCTAGTGTTTCTTTTTTCATTTGATATTTCTGCTACTTCTCTCTCTCTGTATCTACCTGGGGGCCCACAGTCATGAATTACAATATGAATCATGATAATATGTTACATTTCCTGGAGCACTTTGCATTTTAGGTGAGTGCTTTCGGGGCCGTTAATTAGCTTATTTGAAGTGATTTGCACAACAGAAAATATGGGAAGTTCTAACAGTATATGATGCTGTGGTCTATAATAACTTTGTGTTTGCTAACTAGTGTGTGTGTGTGTGTGTGTATGTGTGTGTGTCAGAGAGACAGAGAGAGGGAGAAAGAGAGAGAGAGAGATTTGTTCTAATCAGATTGTGTTTGTGTATGTGTGCAGCTTTTGGTTAGGGAATATGAACAATTTTTTTCATCAATAGTTTTTTCTCCTGGAATGAAAAGAGTGACCAGCCTTGAGCATAAAGGCTTCAACCTCAGTATGACTTAATAATAAGACAGATTTGGGTCCAAACTCTGAGCTTGTCTTTTACTTGCTGTATAATATTCAGGAAGTTTCTTAAATTTTCTGAGCCTCAGTTTCCTTAGCCTGAGTGTTACATTGTGAAGTAAAGAATGAATGCATGTACAATGCCTGGTATATAATAGGTGCCACATCAATGGGAACTGTGATGATGATGATTTGATGACGATGATGATACCCTTATTCTGGATTTTATCAGCAAATTAAGTAGTGTAAGTAATGCCAAACATTGCTTCGTTTCTTTTTTTTTTTCGAGACGGAGTTTCGCTCTGTCGCCCAGGCTAGAGTGCAGTGGCCAGATCTTGGCTCACTGCAAGCTCCGCCTCCTGGGTTTACACCATTCTCCTGCCTCAGCCTCCCGAGTAGCTGGGACTACAGGCGCCGGCCACCTCGCCCGGCTAGTTTTTTTTTTGTTTTGTTTTGTTTTTTTTTTTTTGTTTTTTTTTTTTTTAGTAGAGACGGGGTTTCACCGTGTTAGCCAGGATGGTCTCGATCTCCTGACCTCGTGATCCGCCCGTCTCGGCCTCCCAAAGTGCTGGGATTACAGGCTTGAGCCACCGCGCCCGGCCTTCATTGCTTCATTTCTTAAAAGTATCTTTAAAAATACTTTTTATATGCCTGCACTAGCATGTTTCACTTTAATAAACAAAACTTGCAATAACATGATCTAGAACTCTTGAGTTTGGTGGTTCTTGTGTGATAATGCCAAAGGGGCTTTTCACTGTTATATGGCAGGGATGATATAATAATCATATACCTTGTTATGTGAGAGTAATGGCAGAGTAGTCACAATCTCCTGCAAATTCAAGGCTAGAATGATCTCTTAGGCATACCTATAGTTAAGTAGTAAGGGTTGACCAATGTATGAGACCATGTGTACCCCGTCTTGTTGGGAAAAAGCTGTGATTGGGGTTTTCCCCATTTAAGAACTCAGTGGAGACAACAAAACATTAAAATGTTCCCTTTCACCAGTGCCTTTGGAGGGCTGTCTGAATGGCGGCCCCAGGAGAGGGCTGGAGAGCACACACCCACTGGCCTTGACTGGCCATTTCTTCTAAGGAGGCAGGCTTCTTAATATGCAGCCCAGCACAGATTTCTCCAAGGGAGCCGGGTCAGCACTGGTCAGAAGCCTGAAGCACCATCGGCGTGTCTGGACTGATAACAGCCCTTCCAATTGACTCACTGTGACACCTTGTGGCTTACTCCTCTCACAGTGAAAATGCACACAGTGGTGGAAGTAGCGGTGTGCTGAACCCTACCATACAGTATCTTTCTGGCCACAAGGATCAGGTGGATGGGTAGTCATGCTACCTGTCTCTTTTTTTTGTACAGATGCAATTGGGCATTACACTGTGCTGATTTGCCCCACTCACTTCACTGTAGCACCTTTTTTATTTTTCCTGTTGAATTCTGCAAATTACCTACATTGTCCTACACTTCATTTCTCTGACCAGGGCACCTACGTTTTCTATAGTCCTATATTAATAATAATTTTTATCAGCCTTTATAGAGTAACATCTTGTGTAGCTCAAACGTGAAATAATTTGTAGCCCTTTTTTTTTTCTTTTCCTTTAGGTAGGAGTTAGGATGTATTACACTTCTCCTCCCAACGTAGGTCATTTCTTAGGACCCGTAAAAATTTGATCTTGATACTGAAAATCTGTGTAGACAAGAAAAAGCTAAACCAATACATAAAACTGACCAATTGGCAATACATACAGAAAACAACCTTTTTTAGACCTTACAAGTTTAACATGATTACCATGTAGTTGGCTGAAATTTGTTACTTGAAATTAAAATTAAACCATCAGTGCATATTACCTGCCATTGAAAGGTTCTGATTTGATGGAGCCTACTACTCCCAAATTAGATGAATCCTAGAATTTCAGGGCTGGAATGGTTATGAGATCATCTAGCCCAAGCTCCTAATTATGGAAGTGTAGAAGCCAAATCCAAGCGGGGCTAACTTGGACTAACAGTGCTGTTAATTCACAAGCCATCTCAAGTTATTATATATATTTTTTCAAGTCTTAGCACTCTCCTGTCACTACGTAATTACCAGGAACTGGCCAAATCCAAACACACTTACCAACCACTAATCTGCACCTCAACACTACAAAAACTTTTGTATTCCAAGTCCATATCTCCTTTTTCAGTTTTCCAAATGTCTTAAAACAGTGTTGATTTTTAGTGTCATGCTATTGATGTTGAAAAACACATCACTAACCTTCATTGCTTTTGAATTTATGATTTCCTTTGCCAGTTTATTTAGAATAAAGTTGCATGTACTTTAAAAGACATGTCTCCTTTTTTGGTTTAAAAACATGGTACATTATTAATGTAGAGTATTTGTGAAATACAAAAATGTTCAAAGAGGTAAAGAAAATCATCTTTAATTTTACCATGCAACTAAATTGCTGTGAACATGTTAGTATATAATTTTAATGCACACATACATATACATAAATCTTTACTTGCTTACAAGCATATTGGACATCCTTTTGAATCCAGCTCTTTCAACTAAAATTATGAGTATTTTACTATGTCCTTAAATCTTCTTAAAATATAATTTTGAGTTGCCTGAATTATTCATACATCTGTTTATGTTTTAAAAATTAACACCATATAGATATTTTAAAAATTATTTGATTCCATTGTACCATGATTTGAGATCAGTTGTTTTTTTGTTTGTTTTGTTTTTGAGACAGGGTCTTGCTCAGTTGCCCAGGCTGGAGTGCAGTGGCTCTATCACAACTCACTGCAGACTTGACCTCCTGAGCTCAAGTGATCCTTGAGCCTCAGCCTCCTAAGTATCTGGGACTACCGGCACAAGACACTGCACTAGGCTCATTTTTTAAAAAAGATTTGTAGACATAGAATTTCTCTTTGTTACCCAGGCTGATCTCGAACTCCTGGCTCACAGTGATCCTCCTGCCTTGGCCTCCCAAAGTGCTGGGATTACAAGTTTAAGTATTCTTAACAATCAATTTTATCCCCCAATGAGGTAGAGGATTACTGGTATGAAGGAGTTAACTATGATGACTATTACGATGACCATTAGCATTTGGTACTAGTCGGAAGTCTTGAATCTAGGCCTCTCTGTCTCCCTTTCAAGAGAGACCCTTATTCTCACTCCCTACTCCCAACTTGAGGGCAGATCTTTTTTCATTTCTGCTTTTCCTTCTCTTGTATTATTTCTGAGTCAAAAGGCATCGAGCATGTAGTCTTTCACAGGGTCCATAAATCAAAATATTTTAGCACAATTCCTACCGGGAAGAGGAAGCTTGAATTAATGTTAAGAGTTAGTGTTGATCTAGAACCAGTGGGTTGAGATACAGCAAGTTAATTTATGACACCTCTGAAGGACGTGTCTTTAATTCAAAAAGAAAAGGGATACCTCAAAAAGTGGGTTATGTCATGACTTGTATGTAATGTTATCCTGTTTACTGGATCAAAGAGGTCTTTGGGATTGGGTACTCTCTTACTCATATTTGTGTCAGTCATAATGACTGATATTCTCTGTGGCCAGTATCAATCTTCTTTTAAAGGCACAATTCACTGAGGCAGCCATTTTGTTATCACTTCCTTTTTTTTATTTTTTGTTTTTTGAGACAGGGTCTTCCTCCTCAGGCTGGATGGAGTGCAGTGGTGTGATCACAGGCTCACTGCAGCCTCGACCTCCAAGACTCGAATTTCTCACACCTCAGCTTCCTGTGTAGCTGGGACCACAGGCGTGCACCACAACATTTGACTAATTAAAAAAGATTTTTATTTATTTGTTTTATTTTGTAGAGGTGGTATCTCCCTATGTTGCCCAGGCTGGTCTCAAACTCCTGAGCTCAAGTGATCCTCCCGCCTCAGATCACTGTTTTTGCATGGGTAATATGCTTTTTAAAAATAAGCCTCATACACATATGCTTCTAGTACAATATAGTTTGTGCAATAAGATTATGTCCTCTCCCATAGCATTGGCATTAAGAGCTTAACTTCTGGAGTCATGCAGTTTTTTTTCTTTACTTAGTGGCTGTGCGACCTTGGATAATTTATCCATCTGTGCCTGGGATGCCTCTATGGGTAATGTGGGGAATAACAGAATCTACGTGTTTGGGTTTTCGTAAGATAGAGTGAGTTAATTCTTATACAGTGCTTAGCATAGTGACTGTACCCTATGAAGGTTAACAATTTTTATTGTGGCTTATTTGTTTAATGGATATTGAACATCTACTATACATGATATTACTGGTCTAGAGACGAAGAGGGCAGTATCTGTGTCTTAGAAGAGCTTACTGGGGACACAGTAAGGACTTACAGGGAAGGAAGGTCTTGAGGGATACATGGGAATTTGCCAATTAGAGAAGGGTGGTGGGAAGGGGGTTTAAGGTAGAAAGAACAGCAAATGCAAATAAATTGATATTATATTTTAGGAAGGGTGAAGATTTTGACATTGCTGAGGCTTATGGTCTGGGGTATATGTATTAGTGTGTATATGATTGTGTATGTAGGCCTGGAGAAGAAGTGGGGGCCAAATTGTGGAGGTATTTAAATACCCAGCCAGGGTTCTTTACCTTTCAGAGACTATACTTTGGATGATAGCATGATTATTTAACTTCTCCGTGCCTTGGTTTCCTCATCTGCAAAATGAGACAGCAGTCGTCCCCATCTCACAGAGTTGTTTTAGGGAATTTAATGAGGTAAGGCATGAAAGCCCTCAGACCAACACCTGGTACATAGTAAGGATTCAGTCAGTATTAGCTTCTACTATTGGGCCAAGGGAGCTAATAAAGTGTTTTGTTTTATTTTGTTTTGTGTTGGCCGGGGAGTGAAGCAATCTGCTATGCCTTTGAGCAAGAACATTCTCATCCCTTTGTGGAGGGTGGACTGGTGGTCTGTCTTGGAGCACATCTGTCTGCTGAGAGGAAGAAATCAGTGGATAGGGAGATGCACAAAGGAAAAATTACACACACTTACTGGCTGACTGAGCTATTTTTAGCCTAGTGTGTCTGAAGCAAAGGATGGATTTTCATGGTATTTTTTTTTTAAGATGCAAAATTCCCGTAAGCCAAGGTGATGTAACTTGCCTTGTGACATTTTATTTGCCAATCCTTGAGGTCCACACTGTGGGCCATGAAACGTTCAGCGGCCTGGGGCCTCTAGCCTTGAGTTTTCTTCATGCCTTGGCACAATTATGACCTGTGTGAGGAACCAGAAGTGATGTGCTGGCCGCCAGCCTGGCAGGAGGACCCCACAGTGATGTGGCAGGGAGGCAAGCGAGAAGCCTACATGGGGAAGAGAAGAAGGCAAGAAGCGGTGAAACCTGACCTCACCCAGGACATGGGACATGAGTCTCTGACACTCAGTTTCCACACTGGTAGAATGAGAAAAATAATCTGTCAGCCTCGGGGAACATCCCGAGCCCTAAATGGGCGGGTATGTGGTGTGGCTCTTCCCTCTACTGCATGGTAGTTTATGCCCCATTGCAGGCCCATGTGCTTTGTGCATTGAATGCGTATTTTTCTTGAATCTTTCGCATACCCTCTTCCCTCTTTAAACTAACTTAAGCCTCGGAGAAATATTTTCCTTCCCTGAGTCTATTTCCTCTTCCGACTTCCTTGGATTAGATGAGCTATGAATAGCAAGGTTCTCTCTTCGGCCACAGTCTATGATCCCGATTAGGTGGACTGCTGGTTTCTGTTTTTAATCTGTCACATCCAACACAAAATCAAGGTAAATAACGTGTTTTTGGCCCTCTGTTGAGCCTCCTTTAGCTATTTTTTTCCCACCTTCTTTGGTGAGGGATCTTACTGAGTCTTGCCTTCCGCACAAACTGGCTGGAGCTGGAGGACCATGTTTTGCCTCAAAATGCTCTGGGCACCATTGTCTTAAAACCCGCACATAAAGGAAGCCTCGATGGTTGATTTTTTTTTTTTCCGTCCTCGTAAAATAAGCTCAAAATGCAAATGCAGAATCTACTAAAATTACTGAGTTCAGTGGGTGCCCTGCATTGCCAGTTTTTTTTTAGAAAGGTTAAAATGCATCTGAACTAAGACTAGAAAATAAGCTTCAGGTGTTAGGTTATTCCGAAAAGACTGTTAATGCCTGTTGGCTAAGTGCATTAAACTGCATGGAAATGATCACTTGTGTGTACTATTTTAAAAACTGCTTGCTGGGATGGTGATTTAAACCTATTTTTTTCTGGACTCAAAACTTCACATTTGTTGAAAAAAAATACTGTATTTGAAACAAATAAACATTAAAATATAGTTTAGTATATTCCCAGGCGTTTGTCTGAAAGGAAAATATGTCAAGACATTTTTCGTTAGAAGCTGAAATCTCAGCCTTAATTCACTCCATTGTATTTCCAAGGAGCTCAACCCTATATAATATTACCTGGTCTCTGGAGACCTCCTTGAAGGGATACCAGATACCCTTAGGATAACTAGAGAATGGGGGAGGTGGTTAGAGAATGGAGGGGGAATGGTTTCCAGTCCTAATTCTATATTTCCTGTGACTTTCTTTATGGGGGCAGGGGAAAAGGAGAGAAGAAAGAACTCTGCTGTTAGTTTTATTACAGCTTTGATTTTAAAGCCATTTAAGAAGTAGCATTCATGGTGGCACCCTGTGGTGTCTAGGATGGAATTGCATTGGCTCATTCATTCCTCAATACCTTACTGAGTTTTTTTTCATTATGTGCTCAGTAAGGAAGGACTATATATAAACCCTGCCCTCAGGATGCTCACAGCCTAGTGGGGAAGATAGCCAACTGAACCTCCAGTTATAACTGAGGGTGCCAAGAGTGAGCTGTTGAGAGCAGCAAGGACAGAGGTTTTTCCAGCCAGGATTGCGGTACTGAGACATGGACACACGTGCATACACATGCACAGACATGCACACTCACACCCTAAGTTGCTTGTGTTATGTGGGAAATTTTGACCCACGTATTCCTATGTTTAATTGAAGGCCCTGTTAACTTCTTAACAATGCTACATCTCTGATGATTTTAGGAGGAATTAGATTGCGTAAACATCTCAAAACAGGGAGATGAAGCTAGAAGCATAAATGCCCCAGTGATGGCTGCAACTAGGTCTCTTAACCTATTATAATCTAAACCTTGGGTGAGGGAGAAAGAAAAAAAAGCAGCTTTTTAAAGTCCACTGAAGACTTAAGATATGGCAAAAAATAATTGTTTTTTTTCTGACCATGAGAAATTGTCTGAGTATAGGGTGGAAAATTTCATCCTTATCAGGAAGTTAATCGTAGTAATTTATGTGGAACTTCCAGGTGGTTACTTAGTCAATCTTTAAAAAAAAAAAAAAGGCCCAAACTCCGCTCCCCGAAAAACAGTATCGAGAGAACTTTAGGAAGAAAGCAAATCATTCAAAGCCTTGAATGGTTAGAAATCCATAAAGCTGAAGGCAGGAGACTGGATGAAAAAAGAAAGAAAATCTCAAACATTCAGGAGCAGGAGCCTTGCTAATCAGGATGAATATCTACTGAGTACTTACCAATCGCTAGTCCCACAGCTAAGTGCTTTACATCATGGCCTCAATTAAGCCACACACTGCTGTGGTACGTAGTGGTATCCACTCCATTTTTCAGATAAGACAAGTGAGGCCAAGAGATTAATTAGTAATTAGCCCAGGGATTCAGAGGTAGCAAGAGTTACGTCTGTGGCTTAAACCTGGGTGTTCCCAAGTTCAGAGCTGAACTTCACTTGTCAGCTCTGCTGCCTCTCCAGACAGCGCCCACTTTACAGATGAAGATACTGAGGCCCCGGGAGGTTACAGTAGGTCTTGAGTCTCACTGTGAGACACATTCAAAGCCTTCTCATTGACTGACAACTTAGATTTTGGTTCCTCAGTGGTCCCCACATTCCACTGTGGGACTAGCATCTGTTTACTGAGAATCCACTCTGAGGGTCACACCACTGTCAGAGTCATACCACCAAGGACTTCTTGAGGTCGGGGACCTCGCCTGGCTCATCTTTGTATCAGCAGCAGAGGACACAGGGCCAAGGGCAGAAATGATCATCTAAATAGTGCTTGAATGAATGAGGGATATGAAAGAAGTAGTAGACTCCGAAGTTTAGACAGAGTGAGAGAGGCAACTAACTATAAGGACCATGCAGACAAGCGCTGTTCCTCTCTTTTCAGGCACGGAAGGCTATGGGACATGTCTATGCAAACTAGAAAAACGTGCTCCTTCTGAGTGAGCCTATGGCCCTTTTGTGCAAATGAAATCTTCCTGGTCTTCCTGGCAGACGTGAGTTCCACAGGGCTTAGCAAAGTGCTCTGAATTTTAGCTGTTCCTTCTCCCCTTGGTCAGCTGCCTTTTTGCAGTGTGGAAACTGCTCAACAGTAAATGGAGGCCTGTTTTGATTTAATTTAGCCACCCAGAACCTGGTTTCTAATTGATCTTCACTAAATCTTCATTGGACACATGAAGAATTTTCTTTTTTTTTTCTGAGTTGGGGTTTCGCTCTTGTTACCCAGGCTGGAGTGCGGTGGCACGATCTCGGCTCACCGCAACCTCCGCCTCCCAGGTTCAAGCGATTCTCCTGACTCAGCCTCCCTAGTAGCTGGGATTACAGGTATGTGCCACCATGCCCGGCTAATTTTGTATTTTTCGTAGAGACGGGGTTTCTCCATGTTGGTCAGGTTGGTCTCAAACTCCTGACCTCAGGTAATCTGCCCGCCTCGGCCTCCCAAAGTGCTGGGATTATAGGTGTGAGCTACCGCACCCAGCCCAAGAATTTTCAAGATGGTGCTAAATTATCTTCTGTCATTAAGATACAGTGCATATGCCGGGCGCGGTGGCTCAAGCCTGTAATCCCAGCACTTTGGGAGGCCGAGGCGGGCGGATCACAAGGTCAGGAGATCGAGACCACAGTGAAACCCCGTCTCTACTAAAAATACAAAAAATTAGCCGGGCGCGGTGGCGGGCGCCTGTAGTCCCAGCTACTCAGGAGGCTGAGGCAGGAGAATGGCGGGAACCCGGGAGGCGGAGCTTGCAGTGAGCCGAGATCGCGCCACTGCACTCCAGCCTGGGCAACAGCGTGAGACTCCGTCTCAAAAAAAAAAAAAAAAAAAAAAAAAAAAAAAAAAAAAAAAAAAACCGTGCATAAAGAAGAATGTTTGGGCCATGTGTCATGGAGGAGGCTGGGATCAGTTTGATAAGGGATTGTAGGATTTGGATTTGTTGGGAAAGAAGAAGGGCATCTGGTTTGGGGAAATAAAGGTCTGAGATGCCATCAAGCAGACACATCTGGTATAGGAATAGGGTGAGGTTGGCTGACCTCTGCACAGGAAGTCTCTGGAGGTGTAAAGAAAGCTGGACACCAAGAGGAGACATCATTTTCTCTGTGTTCCGTGCTTGGGTACCATGTCCATAGAATGCAGTGGGAATGAGGCTTCATGGAGATGTTAAATTGACTTCCTGTTTCTAGGGTAGACACCCTTCCTTCTCTACACCCTCTGTGTTAGTTAGAATTCTCCAGAAAAGCAGATATAGGGTATATATCCAGGAAGAGATTCATTATAAGCTATAGACTCATGTTGTTATGGAGGCTGAGAAGTTCCATGATCTGCTGTTTGCAATCTGGAGACCCGGGAAAGCAGGTGGTATGGATTAAAGTCCTGAGGGCCAGAGAGCTGATAGTATCAATTCCAGTTCAAGTCGGAAGCTCTGAAACTAGGAGCACTGAAAGTAGGAAAAGATCAATATTCCAGCTTAAAAAACCAGGCAGAGTTAAGCCAACATTCCTCTGCCATTTTGTTCTATTCAGGCCTTTTATAGATTGAATAGTGCTCACCCCCATTGGGGAGGGCTGTGTGCTTTACCCAGGCCACTAATTCTAACCACCAATTCTAACCCTAATCTCAGAGAAAACGCCTTCAAAGACATACCCAGAGATAATGCTTAACCAGATATCTGGGCATCCCTTGGCTCAGTCAAGTTGACACATAAAATTAACCATCACATTCTCTCCTGCCAAAATGCTGCCTTCTCAGATATAATAGAGGCTAGTAGTGTCAGAGGCCTTTGAATGTTTGTCTGAGGACTTTGGATGTGACTTTATTGCGAGAGGGAATATTATATGTTCTTCAGCAGATCCATTAACATCTTACTCATTCCCTCATTTGGTACATCTATATTGAGCAGGGCCACGTGTTTAGCATACAATACCGCATAAAAACAGACATTGGCATTTCTTTCAGGAAATTTACAATCAAGTAAGGGAGCTGTACAGCAATTAAAAACTCATACCAACTAAAGTATAGTTGTAATGGATTAAATATGCAGTATTTAACACAATGTGATCAGTGCACTAGAAGAATCAAGCATGTTTCTGTGAAAGCATAAAATAAATAAGGAAAGCTGACCTATATTGGTGGGAATAGTGGTCAGGGAAGGCTCCTTTGAGGAAGTGAATTTTTAGCTGAGACTTAAAGAACAAATGAGATCTAGCTAGAAATATAGGACATATGATGCCAAGATGGCATTTTAAAAGAATAATAGTAAGCGCAAAGGCCCTGTAGCAGGAGGGAGCTGATTGTCCATAGTTCCTAGAGCAAAGAGGAGATGCATTGTTCTAGCTAGAAAAATAGGACATGTGATGCCAAGATGGCATTTTAACAGAATAGTAGTAAGCGCAAAGGCCGCGTAGCAGGAGGGAGCTGATGGTCCGTAGTTCCGAGAGCAAAGAGGAGATGCAAGATGCAATCTGAAGCTGATGATACAGGTTGAGGTCAGATCGTGTTTGACTACAGATAGGATGTTAAGGGTTTTGGCTTTTTAGGTTTTTGTTTTAATTCTAAAAGTTAAGAAAAATGTACTCCTTTTGGTGGTGGTCTGAGAGAAGGTACATCATTAGAATGACATTTTGAAAATAACACTCAGGCTGCTGAGTAGAGAATGGCTTCAAAGGATTTAAAAGCAGATGCAGAAGGACATATTAGAGAAGGACTGTATAGTTTTCTGGTAAAAGATGATAGTGAATTGTATGGGCGATGGATTAGCCATGGAAGGTGTTGAGTATAAGTGGTCTCCAGCCAAACTCTAAGGTTACTGGAATAACAGAGTAGGAACCCTTCCCAGGCTTTATCTTTATTTATTCTTGTCAGCAGTATGTACATGTATCTCCCAGCCCCAAATAACTGTACAGTTTAATGTTGTTCACTCTATCCACTTCCCAGAATCCATTGGAAATTGCTGTAACAGCACATCCTCAATGCCCATCAATTCTTCATGTCCAGCTCCTTCATGGCCTCCTCTGCCTCTGCTGAGCTATGGACTTCCCAAGCCCCTTCCCCTACCTGCTTTTGATTGGCTTTAACTTTTACAATATCTTCATTACTCCCAGTTTGTTCAACATCCTTTTTATTTTTTTAAATCATAGATTGATTTAGTTTATTCTCTTTGCCATTTTTGAGTCTCGTTATTTCTCTGTTTCTCCTTGGTTATTAGTGACTCTGTTTTCCTTCAGTTGCCTCTTGTCTTTGAGAAGCTCTTGTGATTCTTTCAGGGCAATTTGCCATTTGGTTGGTCTGTCTTCCTTTTCCCTACAAGTTTTAAGTATGGCGTTTTAGTTTTCTTTTATCCCCTTTCCTCTTCTTCAGGTTCAACTGCAGACACTTTGCTCTTCCAAGGTTACTAAGCAGTGTCTGACACAATGTGGAAGCTCAACAAATGTTGGTTAAATTTATTTCTTCTATTGATTGTTCAGGCTTTGATGCCATCACTTAAAATGTTTCTTGTACACACCCTGTTTTCTACCTACGTATGTATGTGTATGGTTACCTGAATCCAGGTTTTTTCTGGGAATATTCTAAAGTAATTGATTTCTCTGTGGATCTATAACAGTGACAAGAATTTTCACCTATGCCTGCGAGAATACCTCTAAAAGTATTGGGTGCTCATCATAAACACATGTCAGTTTAATAAACTCTTATGGATGCATTGACTTTCCCAGTGTTGCTAGATGACTTCAGATGATTTGCATAATGGGTCTCAGTTTCTATATCTGTTAAATGGCAATGATCAGAGAATTTTTAAAAATTTAAGGACACCTGAAAAGCATGAAGGCCCCCTAGACAACTTGTGTTTATTCCACATAGTGGGAACTATGCTAGATTCCAAAGACACAAAGACAACTAAGACAACTTAGAATAAGAAGGAAAAGAGAATGATTTGTTGGAGTGATCCCCTTGAAGTTCTGGTTGAAAGTCAGAGGATGCCCTGGATTGGAAGTAGTCTCCAAAGTGACATCATTTTATTTTTCAAACCACATCTGGCCTGTCTCTCTTACCAGATTCATATTAAAGGTGACGGATTTGAAAATGTTTGGAATAAATAAAAGCTCTAGTCAGGTGTAGTGGCACACGCCTGCCATCCCAGCTACTTGAGACTCAATCACTGTTTCAGCCCAGGAGTTCGAGGTTGTAGTGAGCTATGATGGCACCACTGTAGTCCAGTCTGGGTAACAGAGCGAGACCTTGTCTCTAAGGAAAAAAAAAAAAAAAAAAGCACTATACAAATTCCATATTGGGAAATTTTCACTGAATCAATGGTTAAAGGCTTATACAATGGATGGGGTATTTGGTTAGTGAGGAGAGATTTTTGAGGATCGATGGCAATCCTTATTTCTAGAAATAGCCTGGTTTTTGCTGATTACTGTTGGTAGGGATCAGTTTAATGCTTTTCCCCCTAATGTACCTAGAGATTTGTGATAGAATTAGCTATGCAAATTGAATCCTTAAAAAAAATCCTCCACAAACCTGTATGTTATATTTATAAACTTTACATTGTACTAAAGTCAGCAAATGTCACAGAATTAAAATCAGTAAATGCAAAAGTGAAGGTTTCCATAGCAACAGTAACTAACCCATATTGCACATAAAATGAAATGTACATTAGGATTTACATTTAATCGCCTATTAGTGGAGAAAAGTCCTATATAGAACAGGTGCAATATGAATACATTAGGGTGACCCTAGCAACTCTTTATCTTTTAAACTCCAGGCTGTAGCTGCTGTAACTCTTTTATATCTACCAAGTTTTGGCTCCTTTAGGGAAAGTGAGGTAGGAAAATTAGAGGCAGCATTAGAGCAGAGGTGTGCACCCCTAGATTTAAATGCGGTGGAATATTACCATTGCATAAATTATCAATCAACTCAGTAGGTGTTTCAGAGAAAGGAATAGACCCAGAATACTAAATGTTTATGAAATTGTTGCACGTAGGTACTTAAGAAGAATTTCTGTCTAGCATAGTCGGTTTATCCAAACCTTCAGTGCTTCCGAAATATGCTAATGCAAGATGATTTTGTGACTTTGAGTTGGTCGCGGAAAGGCCCAATAGGAGGGTGGCAGGACTGGAGCCAGGGACATGGGTCATGGCCTCAGCCCATCACTCTGCACATGTGGCCTCCCTTGCTGAATTTCAGTTTCTTCCTATAATGCACTCCTTGCCTACTACCCAGGGTTCTAAGACTCAAATAGGAATGGAAGGAGAAGGATACAGGGTATTTTGTGGAAGCTAAAGCTCTCTATATAGACAATGGTGATGCTATTGTGAATGCGACTTTCATAAGGCAAGTATCATCCCCGGCAGTTATACCGTGCCTTTGGCTGGTGGTTCCCGGAGAGGGCCTATCCTTGGCCATCTGCTTACATAAGGGAATGTCTCCTCGCTCTGCGGCAGCTCTTCTGGTGGAGGGCTCTGAGTCATTGCTGAGAATACCGTCATGCCTCCTCCAGCTCAGTCGACATCAGATAACTCTAGATAGAGATTCTTCTATTGGTCAAAACTTTCTTTTATAAAATAGGAAGAAATTTTTCTAGTGACTAAACAGATGATTCACTCTAAAATGCAGTTGATTCTTAAAAATAATTTTAAGTAAAATTGATCATAAGTTTCTTTTTTCTTTCCATGAGCTTTAATGTTCTTTAGTATTCCTTGGCTTCACTCTAAACTCTTTGATTCAGTTAGTCCAGAGTAGGCCACAGGATCTGCTTTGTATCCAGTAACATGGTAATTTTTAAAAATTTATTTTTCAATTGATAAATTAATTTTGTGTAGCTTAAGCCATTAAATGAGGTTATCTGATTACCACTCAGATCAGATTTTGCCAGCCAGCCCAGAAACCCTGCCCTGATTATAACCCCTTTCCTTGTGTAGTCCAGATACTTTCAGCTGCTATTGATTCTCAGATTGGCCTGCCTTACTGTCCAGCGAATACTTGTTGGCTGTTTTTGATTCCCTGATTTTCTGGCCTATCACATGTTCTCTAGCTTCCTTCCTGCCTAGACCCTGATAACATGCATGTCTATGGCTGTAGTGGTTTGTTCCACTGGCTTGTATTTTGGGATGTCATGTCCTCTTTTCTTTTCAAATATAATTTTTTGTTTTGTTGAAAAAATTGAAAGAGATTTTTAAAAACATAATTAGACCAATTTTTGTCAAGTGCCACTCTTGTGCATACATAAACAAGGCTATAAATGAAATACATCGGTTAGGTATTACTAAGACTTACACTCGGGGTCTAATGGTTTAGAACTGTTCTTCCACTCATGGTTGTCCATGATTTTCCATGTAGTATAACCTTTGTGCCGCCAAGGATGTTGGTGAAGTGGCATTCTTCAAAATAACACTTTTAAAGATGCAGGTCTCTGTGCAGGCTTTGCATTAGGTAGAGCTTGCCTAGTTTTGAATTTGATTTTCAGGAATGTAGCAAATCTTGTTGAATGCACTATCTCCCTGACTCTTACCCTCAACCAAATGATTGAGAGGAGAAAGAGTGATCTATCTTTGTCCCCCCTTTTCTTCCAAGCCGTTCACACCCATTCTGCAAATTATGATGCTTCTGCTTTGAATATTTGCACATATATACAATGATAATGATGGCTTGACAAAGAGGGTAAATCATAGTCTGATTGTAAAACATACATTGAGACATCAGATTGATATTGGAAAAAATGTGCATCTTAGAATTAATGAAATTATAGATAAATATAAACACTTGGGATTTTTCTGCACATCTTGTCTTGTAACCCTCTTTCTTACTTTAAAATATATTTGAACTATTTATTTATTAAATATAGTATAAAACTGAATCTTGAGATCTGCATATTTTCCAGCCTATGCATTGCCATGATGATCTTACCATCTAATTTTGTTATAAATGTTTTCCATGAGTTTTTGGTTTGGGGTTTGTGTAGGGAGTTGGAGATATTTTTAAATGATGCTATCATTGTTCATAACAGTCAAAAAGCAGAAGTAACCCCAAATGTCTGTTAAGCGATGACTGGATAAACAAAATATGATATATCTGTACAATGGGGGCCATAAAAGGATGAAATTCTGATCCATTGCTACAGCGTGGACGAGCCTCAAAAACATTTATGCTAAATAGAAGAAGCCTTTCACAAAACATCACATATTGTAGATTGCGTGGATGGAAACAGTAATTCCTGCAATTGACATGAGAGATCATGTTGGGATCATGAAAACCTGCTGAAACTGGTTGTGGTGATGATTGTTACAACTTGGTCAATTTGTTAAAAATTACAACATGGGCCGGGCGCGGTGGCTCAAGCTTGTAATCCCAGCACTTTGGGAGGCTGAGAGGGGTGGATCACGAGGTCAGGAGATCGAGACCATCCTGGCTAACATGGTAAAACCCTGTCTCTACTAAAAAATACAAAAAAAAACTAGCCGGGCGAGGTGGCGGGCGCCTGTAGTCCCAGCTACTGGGGAGGCTGAGGCAGGAGAATGGCATAAACCCGGGAGGCAGAGCTTGCAGTGAACTGAGATCCGGCCACTGCACTCCAGCCTGGGCAACAGAGTGAGACTCCGTCTCAAAAAAAAAAAAAAATTAAAACATGAATTTTATCATTTACAAATTATACGTCAATAGGATCATGAAAAAAAAACTTTACCACCAATGCTGTTTTCTCAAATATGAAGTTTTAAGACTAAAAATATGCAGAATAATATAAAATATAAAAATAATATTAAGAAATGCCAAAATACTCATTGTTTTAGAAAACTCTTTAGGAATTAGTATAATTTGGTTTCTCTTTGTTGAATTTTTTAAGGAATAAGGTAGAAGTATAGAAAGCCTAAGGACAAAGAACTTTTTTTGTCCTAAGATCAAATGGTGGATAGAGACCATTAACACCGCCAAGGTTAACCCCAGGCCGAAATTTTCCAGGTTCTACTCAACCCTGTCCTGTGCTCCAGCACTCTCAGTGATAGGCAGCCCACTCCATTTTGAGGCAATCCATCTTATTGACTTAGAGTTCTAGTTAAAAGAAATGTAAAAAAATTAAACTCAAGTTTGTCTCTTAGTCACTATCATTCACCAGCCCTTTTCTGAACTTGTACAAAGTAAGTTCATTCTCTCTTCCACAAGAGAGCCCTCCACTATCCAAATATGAGGAGTTTATCATCCCAAGTCTCCAGGTCTTCTCATTGCTAAATATTGCACCCTGGGCTCAGCTGTTTCTCAAATGCAGAGGAAATGCCCGATACACCGTTCTTCACAGCATCTGTACCACCCTACGGCTTGGCCTTTTTGAACCCCCATTAGATGGCAAGCATCTTCCTTATCTGATTGCTTTCCCTCTCACTGGGCTGTCAATGGGATTCTTAGAATTGGCCTCAGAAGCACGTCAACTCCCCCACAATGATCTGGACAGCCTCACTTCGAATATAGTGGATATTTTGCTTTTCTTGCTTTGTTTGCAGAAATCAAGGAAACGTATTTTCTGATCTTGTCATCTTTTGCTAAAACATACTGAAAGTTAATTAATAGTCATGGTTGTGAAATCTTTTCTCTGTTTTTGTATCCTCCTTATACTGATTTCTAAACTACTTGCAAATATTATTTTCGATTGTAACAGTATGAAAGGGATTTAAGAGTCCTGCCTATGCTGACTTATAATAAAAGATACCATGAATTTACCTGAGAATCTGAGGTCTATTGCTCTCATACATAACAAACTTTTGTTGTTGTTGTTGTTAAGTATCTGCTTTATGCCAGTCACCCATTCTCAGCGCAAGGGAAAAAGAAGCAGTGATAACAACAAAGATTCTTTTAGCCAGAATAGAACTTATAATTCAGTTGAAGGAATCATGCAATCAACAAGTAAACAAATATATATATGCCATAGCATTAAGTAGTATTTGAAAAGTTTTATCCAATTCAGAGGAGCAGTAACTCATGTCATAGATGAATGATTGAAGTTCAGATATTCATTTGTGGTGAAGAAAAATAAATATTAAAATAAAAAATAAATATAAAAGAATAAAAATAATATGAAGAAAAATACAGTCCGAGGATAGAGACATATGACGGACACTACTTTAGATAACATGGTCAGAGAAGACTTCCCTGAGTAGAGACCCTTGCAAAGCACAGAAGGGAGAGCTCTGTGGGTAAATGTTTAACAATTGGGTCTTTAAAGAAAAAAGAGCATGTATATACATACATACGCTTATTGTAAGTTTTACCAATAGAAAGATATGTAGTTTACAGTTTATGGATAATAATAAAATATACAATATTCTTTATTATAAATTCTATGTAGTCAATTCTCCCAAAATGCTTTCATTAATTTCTGCTGAACTCTTACAGTCATAGCCCAAATGTAATTTTCGTTGATGAGTAAGAGTAGTTCTGACATGGACTGGGCGTGGTAGCTCACACCTGTAATCCCAGCACTTTGGGAGGCCGAGGTGGGCGAATCACTTACAATGAGAAGTTCAAGACCAGCCTGGCCAACATGGCAAAACCCCATCTCTACTAAAAAATACAAAGATTAGCTGGGCGTGGTGGCGGGCACCTATAATCCCAGCTACTTGGGAGGCTGAGGCAGGGGAAATTGTTTGAACCCAGGAGGTGGAGGTTGCAGTGAGCTGAGATTGTGCCACTGCACTTCAGCCTGGGTGACAGAGCGAGACTCTGTCTCAAAAAAAAAACAACAAAAACAAAACAGTAGTTTTGACATGAATGTTGGCTGATATTTTCTTTTACATTAATGACTAAGAAGACAATGAAACAACAGAGACGAATATTTGAACTTCATTCATCAATGACATGAGTCACTGCTCTCCTGAATTGGATAATACTTCTTGAATACTGGAAGAATATTTCCTCAAATTTTCTGCCACTCATCATGGTACAGCTTCAGGCATGCAAACATTTATGCTTAATTCATATTATTAACATTTTTGCATCACTTTCTTAAATCTACACAGTCAACAAAATAAAAACTCAAGCCCTGCATTGTAGCATTTGCCAATTTCTGTAGTAAATACTCCCACTATGGCTCATTTGAAGATACATATATTCAGAGTGTGGGGTTGAGAAAAGACACACACCATTATACAGTATTTCCATCATGCAATAGATATAAATAACCCCAAGGGCACAAATAATAGTAACATGTAGCAAAATAATTAGGAATTTTGGACTATTTATTACCTTTGCTTTCAGTATGATTTGTTTAATTGGAAGTTAGAGACTGTCTCACAAAATTTCTGAAAATTTAGCAATAGGAGAGCTCCAACACACTGCTGAGTACAACATATGGGTCTCACTCATTTGCCAGAGGAAGCAGTGTGTGCAGGTCTAAATCAGAGATAGGCTTTTTGGGTTTAAAGAATGCAAGGAGACCGGGCACGGTGGCTCATGCCTGTAATTCCAGCACTTTGGGAGGCCGAGGTGGACAGATCACTTGAGGTCAGGAGTTTGAGACCAGCCTGGCCAACATAGTGAAACCCTGTCTCTACTAAAAAGTACAAAAATTAGCCAGGCCCACGTGGTGGTGGGCACCTATAATCCCAGCTAATCGGGAGGCTGAGGCAGGAGAATCACTTGAACTGGGAGGCAGAGGTTACAGTGAGCTGAGATTGCACCACTGCACTCCAGCCTGGGTGACAAGAGTGAGACTCCATCCCAAATAAAAATAAAAATTAAAGTTAAATAAAAAGAGAATGCAAGGAAGTGCTTTTTGTGGGTATGGAGTGGACACGAGAAGGGAGGGAGGCTGCAGAGATGGTGAGGCCAGATCAGAGAGGGCTTTTATACCTGCTTAAGGGGGATGTTAAGGGGAGTGGGGGTGACCGCAGGTCCCCATATGCTCCAGGTAAGGCCACACATACCCCACCTAAGGAGGATTGCAGAGCCCCTAATTAACTTTGTGACTTTTAAGAGCCACTTCCCCTTCTGCCCACCACTTTTCTTATCTGTAAGATGCGGAAGTTGGACTAATATGATATTTAAACTTCCTTCTAATTCTAACCATCTCTGGATCTGGATAAGACTTCACTCCTTTTTGTGTAATGAATGCAGCGAGTCCTGCTGCCTACTGAATCCATCCGTGTGGCAGGCTCCTGGGCTTTCTCCTATTCCGTCATATTGATATGGTTATGGTTAGTCTTCCAAACACTGAATCCATGGCATCTTCTGCATCTCCTTCCTTCACCTCTGAATGTGGTGGATTGTCTCTGCAGCTGCCTTGTATGAAACACAATGGCTGCTTCTTTCACTAAAGCATTTAGGGTTGCTACTGGCTGGCATCCCAACACGGCCACCCACTCACATAGGCTCATGTCACCATCACTCTGAAATAACAAGTCCCCAAAGACTGAGATACGTGGCTAAGAAAATACTGCAAGTAGGAAAACAGGCTCAAGGAACATCCTGAGTGTTGTTCTTGGATCGCCACATTGACTTTCTAGATCACTTCCAAATTTTCAACCTAAAACAGCAGGATGTTCCTCAAATACTTAAGATGGAAGGCAACCAAAAATATCACTGGGTAAAGTGAACATCTACATATTGGTATGACCAGCTCCCAACTCAAAAAATGAAGCACATGAACTATACTTCTGTGATGTAAGAAGCTCATAACTCAATAATAGTCATAATTTTAGAAACACCCATGGTGCAGTGGTTAAGATTTCAGGCCCTAGTACTGAACTCTCTGCACTTGGATTTCGGGTCGACCATGCCTCAGCCAAGTTATCTAACTGAAGATGAGTCCATTGCCTCATTTTTAAATGCAAGTTGATAGTAGCAGTAACTCCCTTGTACTGGTGTTACTGGAATTACATGAATTAATACTGTTACATAGTGTTCATATAACATAGTCATTTTAGAAGCACCTTCACACCCATGATTTAATTTTCTCTTCAAAACAACCCTCATTTCTGAAAAAAGTTGTCTGATATTATCACCTTCATGTCTGAGGGGTCAGCATAGCACCTTTCCCAAAACTTCAAGCATTTCCGAGCAATTTTTTTTTTTTTTTTTTTTTTTTTTTACAACTTTTGCATTTGTGTACTAGAATTCTGCCTCTAGAACTGGCCTGCCTGAGCTTGATTTCTAATTTAAAACATTTTACTCCTGTGTGTCTTTGGGCAGTTACTTAACTTCTCTAGGCCCCAGCTTCCTCACCTGATGAACATGGATAATTAAAATAATAATAATAACAATAATGATGCCACCTCATAGTATTGTTGAGAATTAAATGAAGGAATCTTTATGAAGCACCGAGGCACTTAGCATGGTGTCTGACAAATGGTAGCACCATTCATCATCATCTACCAGCATCATCATCACCAATAATGTCATCATCTTCATCATTATCTTCATTAAAATCATTCTCATCACCGGCATCATCATCACCAGCAACATGCTCCTCTTCATTATCATTTTCATCAACATTATCATCTTCATCAACATCATCATCACCAATATCATTGTCAACAGCATCATCATCATTATCACCAACATCATTACTAACACCATGACCACCATTATCATCATCATCATCATCATCCTATGAGAAGAAACAGATCCTCAAAAAGGTTAAAAGACTGGGCTAATGAAAGGCACTGAGATGAAGGTCATTGGCAATCGGTGTCCTATGTGAATAAGAAGTGCTTCTGTGTTATACTCTGCGTGGTTACAATTACTTCAGTCTTCATCCTTTGAAAGGAGAAGTGTGGGCCGGGCGCGGTGGCTCAAGCCTGTAATCCCAGCACTTTGGGAGGCCGAGGCGGGTGGATCACGAGGTCAGGAGATCGAGACTATCCTGGCTAACATGGTGAAACCCCGTCTCTACTAAAAATACAAAAAAAAAAAACTAGCCGGGCGAGGTGGCGGGCGCCTGTAGTCTCAGCTACTTGGGATGCTGAGGCGGGAGAATGGCGTGAACCCGGGAGGCGGAGCTTGCAGTGAGCCGAGATCACGCCACTGCACTCCAGCCTGGGAGACACAGCGAGACTCCGTCTCAAAAAAAAAAAAAAAAAAAAAAAAAAAAAGAAAGGAGAAGTGTGGGTGAAAGAGGAGGAGAGACAAATCCCTTCACACAATCTGCAACTTTTTCCATCTGCCTGAGTGAATATTGGTTTTGCTTTGCCTTAAGATTCTGCCACCAGACTTTGATTCCAGTGCTGAGTCACTGTCTGGCATGGCAGAAGGGGTTGGGTGGGGGTGATAACTCTGACCTCTATGATATTAAGAATTTTTACAGAGAATAGTATTTGCTGTGCATTTTAATCAGCAAAATACACCCCCTTCAGCAGATGTTAATTTGCATTCTGACAATGGTGCCCCTGGAACCTGAGAATGTGATGTTGGAACAATAAAAATGTTTGAGTAATAATACCTTTGTTCTATCAGGAGTCCCCAAATTTATAGGTCTGGTCCCTGTTCATGCCTGAGATATTAAAGCACAGAAACTATGGGTAAGCCTCTTATCATTACTCAGGCTCAATTGACCCAAAAGTAAAATAAAATGGGCAATACCTACTCTCTTGAAGATAAAACTAGAAGAGATAATCTATTAAGGTCCACTTAAATCACTAAGATAAACGAGTCTAATGTGATTAAAATAAAGGTGTGGAAAATGCATATGTAACTACTGCAGGGCTTTATAATGACAATCTTTCTGGGCCTTGGTAATTTGAGAGGTCTGGACTTTATCAGGGATAGCAAATGGATTTCATTTTATGTGATGGCTCCAACAGATGCTAGTGGATTGTTTTTGAAGTGGTCAGGTGAGGTTAGGGATAGAATGCTGTCATCGATTGTTGATATCTTCTGTGTGCATAGGAGGATATTCATATCCACTTGGACATGAATGCCCGATATTTTTCACCCTTGGACTTCACTGTCTTGAAGTATCTCGAAGTGCAGCTATTTGATTATAGATCACCTCTTCACCACTGCCCCCAACTACCACCTTGAAATCTTGGTGCTGTTATCATCCTTTGCCGATGAATTACTGGTGCTTATTTCTACATTTTAAAGGGTCCTCTTTACCATCTCAAGTTAATGATTCTTTAAGTAGCTACATCTCCTGGAATCCTTCTTTACCTAGAAAACACTACAAACCTGGGCACTGCTATCCTGTACCTTAGTGGTTGTCTAGTTCCGGTTTTCTATTGGCATGAAAGAACATTTATAATGAGTATTAATCTGTGATGTGGGCAGGGCTCCGCAGGTTAGCTCATCTCTTCTCCCCTCAGTGTTACCTGCAGGTGTTTCCAAGGCAGAGCATTGGAATGCGATGAGGGCTTGCTCATTCCCATGTCTAGTAGTTGATGTTGGCTCCTGACTGTGCCCTGGACTTCCCCACAGCATGGTGGCTGGGTTCCAAGGGCTAAGTCTCTGATAGACGCAGTGCCAGACAGCAGTTGTGTTATCTTTTAGCACCTAGTCCCAGAAGGTATCACTTCTTTCAGATTCTGTTCAGCAATGTTGTCACAAAAGTCCAGCCAGGTTTAGGGAGAAGGAACACAGCCTCCTATATCCATTGATGTGGGAATATCTACACCACCTTGTAAGAAAAGCGTGTGGGATAGGACGTGTATTAATGTGGCCATGTTTGGAAAATACAATTTGTCATACTCTGCAAACAATACAGGTCCATTTCTGTTTCAATATTTTAAGATCTGATTAATACAGGGAATGAGATAATAGTTTTGGTGCTGTTACTAAGACAGGACATTTTTGTATGTTGTATCTGTTGACATGTCAGTGGAAGGGAGATTTTTTCCCCTGTGTCCAGCTCCCTTTATGACTCCTTTCGTTGACTGAATATGGAACATAATGTAGTGGGAAAAGCACCGGCCTGGAGTCCAACTTCTTCTTTTCATCCTGTCTTTTCATTGACTAACCTAGAGTATAACGTTGAGCCACTCACTTCTCTTTGAGGCTTAATTTCTTCATCTGGCAAATGAGGGTATTAGACCACATATTCTCTTTTCTTTCCAGATTGTTACAAAATTATTTGATTTATTTATTTGATTTGGTTGGCATATAAATTATGTATTTATTATAAATTATGTATTTATTTTCTTAAATGCATTCATAAAATTAATAAAGTAATATAAAGTAGCATACAGAATTTTGAAAAGTAAAAAACTATTACTTATTTTTCCATGACTTAAATTCGATATTTCTCTATTTCTTCCCAGTCTTTTCCAATGTAGTTTATAAATGAGGTGTGC
The DNA here is from genome assembly GCF_024542745.1 of Macaca thibetana thibetana. Lineage (NCBI taxonomy): Eukaryota > Metazoa > Chordata > Mammalia > Primates > Cercopithecidae > Macaca > Macaca thibetana. The sequence continues at coordinate 170,002,704 of NC_065582.1, forward strand.
CACTTTGTAACTCACGTCTTTATTAACTTAGTATCGTGTATTTTCCATATTGATGCCTTTTTGTGTATTGATTGTTTTTAAATGGCACTCAGGGGAAAGAAAATCGGCACACTCACCTTCCTATTCTCCAGGTCCCAGCTCTTATCACAGAGTCCTCTGTAGATATCCTGTTAGGCAGGAACAACAATTATTAGACTTCCATGTGGAGATAAGGCCTTTGAAGAAAAATAAAATGAGACAAGGGGTTAGAGAGTGCCTGAATGGGGGTAGCTGATTTAGAGAGGAAGTTTCTCCGGGAGAACGCTGGAGCAGGGGCATGCAGGAAGCTGAGGCAGCAACCCTGTGAAGGTTTGGGGAAGAATATTCTAGACGGAGAAAGTGGCAAGCACAAAAGTGGGAATATGTTTGGAGTGTCCATGGGGCAACGAGGCCAGTGTGGCTGGAAGGGTGAATGAGAGATTCTATTCCTGAGCTCCCTCAGATGAATACCCCTTCTCTTTGTTTTTTCCAAAGTCAAGTTGGATTATCCCCAGAGTGACTGTAGACAGCCACGTGCAAAGAGCTGAACCCTAGAGTCGGTTGTCAATGGCTCTCTGCTGGTGTGAAGCTGATTTAACTTACAGAGAAAGAAGAGAGTTGGAGATGCTTTTTCCTCCATGGAAAGGGACATGGACACATTTACCAGATGGAAAATGGCCCTTCTCTTAGAGGCAGGGGCATCCTGATGATCACAGGAGCTGGTATGAGGAGGTGCCCTTAATGCCGTCTCCAGCAGGGCTTGTGGAGCTGAGACTGCTGCCAGCCCAGCCCAAGCCCCTGTGCATCAAGCTGGAGGCAGGGAGCGTTCCCATGCTTATTTTTCCTTCCTGTGAAGAATGCAGGGGCTTCCTGCAATAGCGCTGAGGGCAGTCGTTTCTGAATACTGGTCAGTGGAGCCCAGGGGGGTGTCAAGATGACCATGTAAACTCTAGGTATGGGCTCTTCCTTCCTTTCTTTTCTTTTCTTTTCTTTTCTTTTCTTTTCTTTTCTTTTCTTTTCTTTTCTTTTCTTTCCTTTCCTTTCCTTTCCTTTCCTTTCCTTTCCCTTTCCTTTCCTTTCCTTTCCTTTCCTTTCCTTTCCTTTTTCCTTTTTCCTTTCCCCTTTCCCTTTCCTTTCCTTTCCTTTCCTTTCCTTTCCTTCCCTTTCCTTTCCTTTCCTTTCCTTTTTCCTTTCCTTTCCTTTCCTTTCCTTCCTTTCCTTTCCTTTCCTTTCCTTTCCTTTCCTTTCCCCTTTCCTTTCCTTCCTTCCTTTCCTTTCCTTTCCCTTTCCCTTTCCCCTTCCCTTCCTTTCCTTTCCTTTCCTTTCCTTCCTTTCCTTTCCTTTCCCTTCCCTTTCCTTCCTTTCCTTCCTTTCCCCTTTCCTTTCCTTTCCTTTCCTTTCCTTTCCTTTCCTTTCTTTTCCTTTCCTTTCCTTTCCTTTCTTTTTTTTTTTTTTTTTTTGAGATGGAGCCTCGCTCTGTCACCCAGGGTGGAGTGCAGTGGCGCTCTCTCTGCTCACTGCAACCTCCATCTCCCAGGTTCCAGTGATTCTCCTGCCTCAGTCTCCCTAGAAGCTGGGACTACAGGCTCACACCACCACGCCCAGTTAAATTTTGTATTTTTAGAAGAGACAGGGTTTCACCATGTTGGCCAGGTGGGTGGGTCTCTTAACTCCTGACCTCAAGAGATCTGCCCGCTTCGACCTCCCAAAGTGCTGGGATTATAGGTGTGAGCCACTGCGCCTGGCCAGTGTACAGTATGGACTATTTTTTCTTCTTTTCTGTTTAGATGGATTTTTCACTCTTTTGCCCAGGCTGAAGTGAAGTGGCATGATCTCTGCTCACTGCAACCTCTGCCTCCTGGGTTCAAGTGATTCTCCTGCCTTAGCCTCCCAAGTAGCTGGGATTACAGGCGCACACCACCATGCCTGGATAATTTTTTTTTTTTTTTTTTTTTTTTTTTTTTTTTTGTAGAGACGGGGTTTCACCATGTTGTCCAGGCTGGTCTCAAACTCCTGACCTCAGGTGATCCATCCACCTCGGCCTCCCAAAGTGCTAAGATTATAGGGGTGAGCCCCTGCGCCCAACCAGTATGGGCTATTTCTTAAGAGTTGGTCGCAGTTCCCTTTTCTTGTCTCTGTGACAGGTTCCTTTGTATTTCTAGTGCCCTGAGAAGGGCCTTTAATTAATACTCTGGGGGTAATTGACCTACCCATCTTTAGTGTTTACTTTACATTTTACCCGAGTCTTACACTTACTATATTGTATTAGTTTGGCACCAAGACCTGCAGAGAGATCTATGGTGTCATCTTGTCTGTGCAAAGAAAGTCCAAGAGAACTATTCTATTTTAAGGGGTTTTTATTACCATATCTGAAAGCAGGGTTGGATTTTGATGTGATGAATCACTCTTTGATTTTCCCCTGTGTTTGTTTCCTAGTTTTGCCCTTAAAACATTTACCCTGCATCTTTAGAATGAAGATCTAATAAAATTGTAGAATAGAAAAGACTAATGTATATTTGCCAGGTTAGACTAGCAACTGAAAAAAAATCTGTTGAATCTCAGTGCCTTAATAAAATAAAGGGTTTTTGCTGTAGGTGTGGTGGTGGTGGTGGTGGTGGTTTTTCTCTCTCTCCCTCTCGCTCGTGTGAATGACAGTAGAGTACGGGGAGGTGGAAGTAGGGATGAGATTCTGCATCACTGAATCATTCAGGGACCTCCTCATTAGCAGCTGGGCTTCCTTTGAAGCCTCTTCATCCAACCAGGCAACAAGCAAAAAGAGAATGTGAGGCTGGTGGAGGAGGCCTTAGAGTCGGGCCTGGAAGTGTTGCACATCCGACCCACCTCTGTTGTATAAAACTCAGTCACCTGGCTCCATCCAGCTCCTTGCAGAGGGTTTGGGAAATGTAGCAGGGCGTAGCTGTCAAGTGGGAGAAAACACAGATATCAGCTCTTGCCAATAGTGTTTCTCAAAATGGTTTGCTCCCCACTTGTACCACAATCCTTTGGTGTGGGAGGTGAAAAGTAAAGAAATGCAAATTCCCTGGCTTAAACCATCACCTAATACAATCAAATACCTGAATGTGGGGCCCAGGAATCTGCACTTAAATAAGCTGGTGTTTATGATTATTCACTAGCTAAGAGAGGAGAAGCGGGAAACATGATAAACGCTCCTCTCTTTCTGCTTTCTCTACCTTTGGCACCTTTTCAAAGAGGAATTAAATTAATAAGTTGTTGATTTGTAACTCTTGCCCTTTAAACATGTGAGCACTCAGCGTGCTGGATGTTGGAATCATTAGTCAATACATCAATACTCTTAAGGACTCGTTCACTTAACTAATAAAGCAAAGCCAAGGTTGTTTTTTTCCTCTGTCCTTGACTGGCTGGAGCCCGTGCCCTCTGTGACTGGAACCATGCGGGCTGCCCAGGAAGCACTGGTGATGGATGGCTCCCTTACTCAGCTGACTCTGACTCGCTGGACGCTCTTTGCTTTCCTCATCCTCTTCCTTTTCCTGGTCACCAATCTCTGAGGGGCTTGGCATCTTTATAAGAGTTGCACAAAGAAGTTCAAATTTGCTGGACTTCAGGGGCGGAGGACTGTGGCTTTGTTCCCATCTCTCTTATCGTTTGGTTTAATAATTCCAATTTCCTTATATTCCCGTGGGAAACTGGACACCTTCTAAAAACTACTGATGGTTGCAAACGTTGTGGGTCACAGATAGAGCTATTTGGAGAGAATTCACCAAGGGCCAGAGCCAGAGGGCTTTTTTTTTTTTTTTTTTTGAGACGGAGTTTCACTCTTGTTGCCTAGGCTGGAGTGCAGTGGTGTGATCTCGGCTCACTGCAACCTCCACCTCCCGGGTTCAAGCAATTTTCCTATCTCAGCCTCCTGAGTAGCTAGGATTACAGGCATCCACCACCACGCTCAGCTAATTTTGTATTTTTAGTAGAGACAGGGTTTCTCTATGTTGGTCAGGCTGGTCTTGAACTCTCAACTTCAGGTGATCCATCCGCCTTGGCCTCCCAAAGTGCTGGGATTACAGGTGTGAGCCACCATGCCCGGCCAGGGCTCTTTGATTCACATAACATTAGAGCAGCTTCCATCCTTATGCTGGTGTCAAACTTGGGCTTCTCCTTCCAAATATTTCGGAGAAAAATAAAAAAAAAACCAAAAGTGAAAAAAAATGATGTATTACTCAGTATTCAAAAGAAAGAGACTAAGGTTTTTAGTTCTATTTCTGTATACTAAGCATGTGAAGATATAGCCCAGAGATTGTGCCCATTCTTGTAAAATAATCTCCATGGAACAGGAAGATTAAGTTTTGGATGAGAACTCACTATGTGGCAGCCTCGATGTCCTTTATTTCTCACAACAACCTTGTATGGGAAGAATCTTTGCACCCATCTTCCAGAGGAGGAAACTGAGGTCTGAGGGGATTGGGTAACCTGACTGAGGTCGAGGGCTGGGGCATCTGAGCAAAGAGTCAATTTAGTTCCACTAATAGCTCTTGAGCACCTAGGGAGTATTCCCCGCAGGTGTATGGGTTCGGGAGGATGAATCTGCCCATTTTCTGTTTGTTTGAGAGACAGGAATGGCATTGCAGGCAGGGGAACAGCATGTGCAAGGGAGGAGTGGCGAGGCGTAGTGTGTCTGTGGCTGTCTGTTGCTACCATATGGCTAGGGCAGCAGGACCAGGGCTGACTCATGGCTGGAGGCCACAAAAAGCCATATTTGAGATTCTGCAGCCCATGAGGACAAGGCTTGAGAGTTTGAAAGCAGGAACTGGCATAATAATCCCTGTGATTAGAAGGAGGCCTGGGATTGGTGAGAAGGTTAGAAGAAATGGAGTCAGCTGTGGGGAAGAGAGAAGGTCTAAGCCAGGCTTTGGTCATCAGGGAAGCTGAAGAATTGTTATTTCTGTTGTGTTCTTTGAGCAACTATAGCGCTATAGTGACTGTCCCATAGGGAACACTTGTCAAAGTCTGGAGACATTTTTGGCTGTCACAACTTGGGGTGGGGGACACTACTGGCATCTAACGCAGCAGACAATTCATGGGACAGTCCCCTACAGCATGAACCATCCAGCCCCAAGGTCAATGTTGCCAAGGTGGAAAAACCCTGACCTGCAGTGATTCAGGGCTATAACTGGTTGGGTTCTGACTGAAAATCACATTCTTTTTCATCTCTTTTGATCGGTTTGGTAAGCCCGTGCTTGACTTTCCTCATCTGTACAGCATATATAAGAAGACAAAAACCCAGTGGTTAGGACAAGCATTTTTATGAACATTCCAATGATTATATTTGATATATATGTTCTTCATAGACTCAGAGTCAAGCAGAGAAGTCCTCCATACCCTAATGAAGCCTGCTGCTTTGGGGGAGGTCTTTTGAGTTACCATGCCTAGTATATTTAAGCTACAGAATCCTTGTGTCAATACGAACGCTGCTTTTTTGGCAAATTATTTTAGATTGATTTTTTTTTTTATAGCTGTAGGAATGGCCCTGGGGTATTCAGTTTTTTTTTCACTAAGCAGATTTGGATCCATGTGGTAAAGAATTACAGTGTAGCCAAGGTCACAGTATTGCTGGATATAAAATACATTCACCAGCCATGACTTAGTCCACAAATGTGGATCACCGCCAATAATGCTTCAGCATTATAGAGTCTCTCATTGAATAGTCTGATCATGAAGCAAGTGCTCATTGAATGAGATCATCTTAGAATGCTTTGTCAAGAAATCCTAGAGCGTTTGGCTGTGAGAAACCACCTATTTTGTTCAGTCCACCTCTACTCTGGCAGATGAACAAACCTGGCCCAGAGATATTGAGTGACTTACCTGAGGTCACAGAGATGATGGGTGGCAGCCTTAGGTGGCACTCATTTATAAAAGTATAGGCAGATGGCTGGTGTCATTTTCTTCAAAGTTTGATCAGAGATGAATCAGTGAGATAGAGACCTGTGGGTTTCACACAGAGATAGCCTGAGAAGATTGTACATCTGTTCTGATACAGGAGCCACTTTGTGTGTGTGTGTGTGTGTGTGTGTGTGTGTGGACAGTGGTGCTCCTTTTACCTGAAAGATCATGGCTTCTGAATTATTTGGCAGAAAATGCTTTTATGATGCATTTCTTAAAGGTCTCATTAGTATTTAACTGGTACAGGAAAGTGCAGATAAATTGCACATGATGGAAAGAGCCAGTGGGACTGGCAGGTAACATTACTTTCCTGGCTACCCAAATCCATCTGTCTTCTTCCATGTTTGTCTCAGCAGAAATCCGGTTAGGACGATACTCTTTTGGCCAGGTTAGGGCTGCACTTTGAGTGCATTTTCCCGTGTTTGAAATAAAGCCAGGGCCATGTTGCTGGGTAGCTTTGGGTCTTTGAATTCTATCTCCATGACTGGCATGGTTTTCTGAGAGGTTTTCTCATCTGTCCAATGGGAGTAATAAAATAGTACTTGTCTCTAAATTGGAGAGGATTAAAAAAATTCACGTTAAGCATTTTGCATAGTGCCTGAGAAATTTGAAATGTTCAATATATGTCACTTTTTATATTTATCTTTATCACTGCTGTTATTTCATTATGCAATGTGTCTAGCACATAGCAGATTGTCAATGAACATTGCTTCTTTTTCTTTTCAGTAACTCCTCTGGTACTGTGAATGTGTGGCCCTTGAAAAGTCACCTTCCTCTTTGGACATCCTATTTTCAATAAAATAAAGATGGCCCCTCCCAGCTCTACAAGTTCTCTGTACTCAGTCTCTGAGTCGATGATTCTGGTCACACCACAGTTAAAGAATCCGAATGGATAGTTGTAGGGAAAAGTAATGCACACCTAATGAGGATGCAAAGAGCAGGTCTCAAGATGCTGCTTTGGTTGTTAAGGTTTGCTCCTATAATCCAATAGAAGTAATTAGGAGGGGAAAACAGAAATGGGGTATTGTAGCAGCTTCAGTATTGCCATACTGTTATGGCTTTCAAAATGCGGTTTAATAGCTAGTCAAATGGCTCTTATTAAGGTGCACATGAAAGAATCACCAGGGCATACCACCAGCCTTGATGGTGATGGGGGCCTAGCTCTGTATGTTCACTACTTACAGAATTCAGCTGAACACAAGTTAAAGCGGCAAAACGATTCAAGGACAAGTCATTTTTCTTTTTCTTTTGTTGAAACGTAGTCAGAGATCTGGAGTAGGACTCCCAGGGATCAGAGTAAGCATTCATGACTTATTGGGAATGTGATTATACCATGTCTCTTAGCTCAGTTTCCTCATCTGTAAAATGGCAATATTAACAGGTGGTGGTAGTGCTGTAACAAATGAAGCATAGTATAGTGCCTGGCACTTAGTAATCTCAAGAAATGTCATTTTTTGTCATTTGTTTTTTAAAAATGTAGCAGTTGAGCAAAGTTCTATCTGAAGACTCTTTAAAAAAAATCATAATTTGAAGCATGGAGAGTTGGCTGATCATGTGTCAATTACCAAAATATTTTAATGGATATTAATTTTTAAAAATATATCCTAAAGAACTTGGGCAACAATACGGAAAGAATTGTGTATTGACGCAGTTTGTATAGTTCAATAAATATTGTATCAGGTCCAGGATGGAAAAAGGATGTTGCCGAAATAATTGTGATGTGATAGTTTAAAAAAATAAATCCAACAATAGGCCAGTGTACTGGCCAGCAGGAAGCTCCAACAATACCCCCACCTTTTTCCTGTACCTTACCCGGAGTTCCTTCAGGCGACACAGATAACCGATGGGTGATAAAGTCGAGGACTGGGTCTGGTGCCAGCTGAAAATAGAAGAATTAGTGTCAAACTGTTATCTGATCAGAAAACAGACTTAGCAAACACCCTTCCCAAGCAGTGTGTAAGAAAAGTTCGTTGTGAGGGAAAAGTCTTCTTTTCACCTGAGCAGTCCCTCTCAGTCACAGTGACTCACTGAGACCCAGTTCTCCTGAAGCCCAACCACTGGTTCGTCTAGTTGCAGGGGGAATTCTTGCATCATGCACAAAGCCCTCCTTGGAGCAATAATGTAAACAGGAATTCCTTGCATTTATAAAGCGCTCGATGCTTTCACCATGCCTGCCCATTCTTTATTCTACTTAGCTCTGGGAGCAACTCCTTGCTTTGAGTATTATTGGCACAGCTGTGAACCTGGGAAGTGACTCATCCTTTCTATGCCTCAGTTTCCTTATCTGTAAAGTGGGGAATAATGATCTTACCTATCTCATTGGGCTGTTACTAGAATTGTGTGAGATAATGCAGGCAAAGAATTTAGCAATATACCAGGCATTACTTGCTGTATTTTAATAATCAAATAATCAGTAATTATTATTAATATCAATTTTGTGAGGCACAAGTATTATTGCCATTTTAGAAGTGAGGAAACTGAGGCTTATTCAGTCAATATATGTATTGAACAACCAAGTCCCAGGCATTATTTTAGGTTGAGCTGAGGGGAGGGAGGGACCGTAAACAAATAAATATGAATACAAGATGTACTACATTCTGGTATGTGATATGAAGAGCCTAACACTGAGTAAGGGAAGAGAGAGTAAAGAAGTTGGGTTGGGAGGTTTGCTTGTTTGGACAGGGTAGTCAGAGAAAGCCTTACTGCTGAGGGTTCATTTGAGCAGAGACCTTCATGAAGTGAGAGGATGAAGCTTGCCAACATTTCGAGGAAGAGCATCCAGGCAGAGGGAAGAGCCAGTGCCAAGGCCATGCAGCAGGAGTGTCTCAGCCTGTCATGGGAAATGGCAAAGACCTCTGTGTGCCTGGAGCACAGTAAGCCAGGGCAGTCCAGGGACAGGAGGTCAGATTAAAGGAAGTCAGGCTTTGAAGGCTGTGGTGAACACTTGTGATTTTGTCCAGTGAGAAGCCACGGGAGGCTTCTGGGTTGAGCTTTTGATCTGAATTAACCTTTGTGTAATGCTCACCCTGGATGCTATGAAGATCACGTATGGCAAGAATGGATGCTATGAAGATCACGGTAGGCAAGAATGGAAGCAGGGCTATCCATTTGGAGACTTTTTTAGTTCAGACTAGAAAGGATGGTGGCTTGGATGTGAGTAGTAGAAGTGGAGGTGGTAGAGATGGTCATAGACAGTGAGGAATGAAAAGGGCACATAAGATTCCATTCATTCCCAATCCTTGAGGAACTGTTGGTCTACCAAGGGACAGAGACGTGTCAAGGAAACAAAGGACTTCCCCTGACCTGCCTCTGCTGCCACCTGACAACATATTATCATTGAGGACATAGACTCCATAGGTATTCCATAAGCTCCAGAGAGAATGTTCTGTGAGAATTAGTAACGGGGTCTCGATGGGCTTGCATAGTCAACAAAAGCTCTAAGAAGAAAGTGGGACTTCAAATCTACTTCAGAAAATTTGAATAGCAAGAAATACAGGCAGGGAACGACTTAATTTTGAGCAATCTGTATAAGGAAAGACACAAACCAGATCAAAAATAGTATTTAATGTCTCTGAACATTTAGGTTACTTCTATAATTTTGCCATACAAAACAATGCTACAATGACATGCATTAGCTGTATAACTTTAGACAAGCTACTTAACCACTCTGGCCTCAATTTCTTCCTCTATAAAAATAAAGAAACCAATAATATTTATCTCATAGGGCTGTTGTGAGGATTAAATCGGTAGTAGTGATTAGAACGGTGCCCAAAGTCTATTAAACATTATATAGGTGTGAGCATTTCTTTAGAGTAAGTACTTAAGGACAGAATTATGGAGTTGCAGAACATACACATTTTAAATATAAATAAGTTATATTGTAACACAGCTATGCCAATCCACACCCTCTATGGGTGCTATTGTGCTGCAGTGGCAGAGTTGAGTAGTTAAAACTTTGGCTTGCAAAATCTAAGATACTGATATTTACCACATGCTTTTCATTGAAAACGCTGGCTAACCTCTGTAAGAGATACAGCTTAATTGTACTTAAAAGTGACTTTACCAATTTACATTCCCTTTAGGATTCAGTGTGAGAATATTCACTTCTGTCTACTCTCGCTAACACTTGATATTATTAATTTTGAAAATTTTAGCCAAGCTGATGAATATAAAATGATATCTAAATTTAACTTCCATTTCCCTGACCAGGAATATCAAAGATTTTGATCTCAAGATCATCTGACACTCTTTAAAAATTTTGAGAACTCCAAAGAAGTTTTGTTTCGGCATTCTTTCAAATGTTTGCAAATTTCTTTAATATTTGTTTAATAAAGGGTGCATGGATTTTCATATTAGTTTCTGCATTCACTCTACTGATTTGTTTTGTTTGAAGAAAATTGGCCTCACATAGATTTGGGATTGGAAAAGAAAGGAATACTCTGGAAATCTCTTGAGATAAAAATAAATACTCTTGGTTGCTACATCCAAACTCTGTAAGTGGTATTTTCTTAAGTGTTAGCTTTAGTGTGGAATCTGAAACCATATCAATGAACTTTTCATGCTCTGTAATATTAAAATCCATTAGTCCGTCTTGCACTTTGAATGGATATTTTACCCACTCATGAATTTATAATAGCATGCATTGGTTATTTGGAAAATATTAGTTCACTTAGTTTTGCGTTATCTTCCAAATTTGACACATTTCATTATGCAACAACAAAAAAATCACGCTCATTGATATCATCATCAATCTCATCAGAAAAGCCTTTAAGTATTAAAGTATTAAACTCACAGAGGCAGATATAACTTTCCTAACATTTATTTCTTTCAAGAAAGCTCAAAGTTTATCATTGACAATAAATACTGTGAATTTTCTTCCTTGATGTGATTGGCTCACTTTGTTCACTTTTGGAAAATATCTGCCAAATATACATCTGAATAACTATAATTTTTGGGTTGCTTTTCAACTAAAATGGCATTGTACAAAATAAGCCACTAGTTGAGCTTGCAACAAGCATACAAGTGTTTTTCCTAGGATGGTCTTTATTCTTCTCATTCTGTCTGTCCTTCAGAAAATTAAAAACTCATGTACTCCATGGTAGAGATATAATTTATAATTTGTACTGCTTCATCAGGGAATTTTGTAAAACTCTGAGTGCATGGTGGTGACAAATATGATTACTTCTATATAGCTTGGTACCATTGCTAAGGATTTGTGATTTGTGCTAAGGAACCCTAGTTTTTCTCACTATTGCTGGGCACTCTCAGTGCAGTGTCAACACAGAGCAAAAGGCAAATAGTGAGTGTAAAATTTTGATGAAAGTAGTTTTAATCATGTGTATCCCTGGAAATGATCTCAGAGACTACTTGAGAACAGTTACCTTAGATAATACTGAGGTTGAGCATTATTTTTGTAGGCATTTCCTTCTGTATACTGACTGTCCATATCTTTTGCCCATTTTTTCTATTGGGTTGTTTGTCTTTTTCTTACTGATTTTTAGAAGTGAGATTATATTTGTATATAAATGATCTTTGATAAATGATCTTTGATAAATCTTGCTTCCTACCCTTTCTCTGAATCTTGCAACTATATCTCCACCAATAGGGCAAAGCTTAAATAATCATGTGCATCCACCACCATGGCACATGTATACATATGTAACAAACCTGCATGTTGAACACATGTACCCTAGAACTTAAAGTATAATAAAAAAGTAATAATAATATTAATGTGCATCCATACATAGTAAAATGCCACATTGTATGAAATGTACTAACATAGAAAGGCTTAAAATGTGTTGTTCATTAATATAGCATATATCACTCTTTAATCCTCCTCCTCTACATGAAACAGTTATATATATACACACACATAACTATTACATATAACACATATATTATAAAGTTATGTATAATAGTTATATATAACATATATGTATAACATATATGTAGACGTAAAGTATATTACTTATAAATTCTTCTCCATAGTTCCTCCCCTAGGGAAGGGGAATCGGTAAGTAATATACTCTACATCATTGCATTTTTTAACAATAAACAATACATTGTATATATTTCACGTGTGTGTGTGTGTCTATGTCTATGTATATGTATATTTATATTTAAATGCAGAGGAAAATAAAAAATATCTGGAAGGACACATAGCAAAACAACTACTATTATTTTGGATTGAGGGGGCGAACCCACAATAGAATTATATAACTGTGACTTCAAATTTATTTGGAATTTTTATTTTTTACAAATAGAATATGTTTATGAATTAATTTTTAAAAGTAAACTTTATTGTGTATATTTAAGGTATACAATATGATATTATTGAATACCTAGAGATAGTACAAAGGCTACTATAGTAAAGCAAATAACATATCCATAATCTCACATACTTATCCATTTGTTTTGTTTTGTTTTTTGTGGCAAGAGCAGCTAAAATCTACTCATTTAGTAAGAATCACATATACCATACAGTTATATTACCTGTAGTCCTCATGTACAAATATTTAATCTCTAGACTGATTCATCCTACATCTGTTATTTTACATTCTTCAATCTACGTCTTCCCATTTCCTCCCCCCTCACCCCCTGCTATCCCTGGTAACCACTGTTTTATTATGTATCTCTGTATATTTAAATTTTTTAAAAAAGATTTCACATATAGGTGAGATTGTGTAGTATTTTTATTTCTGTATCTGGCTTATTTCACTTCACGTAATGTTCTCCAGGCTCATCCATGCTGTAGCAAATGGCAAGATCTCATTCTTTTTGTGGTGCCAAATAACATTCCATTGCATATATGTACCACAGTTCCTTTTCCCCGTCATCCACTGATGGACACAGGTTGTACTTATATCTTGACTATTGTGGAAAATACTGCAATGAACATGGGAGTGCAAATATCTTTATTAGGTAGTGATTTTATTTCCTTTGGGTATATGTCCAGAAGAGGGATTACTAATTCATATGTTAGTTCTACCAAGTCCATACTGTTTTCCATAATGGCTGTACTAATCTACATTTCCACCAATAGTGTACAAGGATTCATTTTTCTCCACATCCTCACCATTTGTCTTTTGACTTTTTGGTAACAGCCACCCTAACAGATGTGAGGTGGTATCTCATAATGGTTTTGATCTGCATTTCTCTGCTATTAATAATGTTGAACACCTTTCCATACACATATTGACCATTTTTATGTCTCTTTTAGAAAAAAATGTCTATTCGGTTCTTTTGCCCATTTTCTAACTGGATTATTTGTTTTTTCACTATTGAGTAGTATGAGTTATTTGCAAATTTGGGATGTTAACCCTTTATGAGATACATGGTTTGCAAATATTTTTTTCTCAATCCATAGGCTGCTGTTTCATTTTGTTGATTTAGTAATTGAAATGGATAATTTAAAACATTATAAAAACATGTCTTCTTAATTCTTGTAGCATAATAGCACACGAAGAGACATTTGTATTGCTTATTCAACAGGAAGAATTATAGTACATGCGTATTTGAAAATGTGATGGTATTTTCTGGAAGAGAAGGCTTTCTTTTGGTTGCTTTCTAATGAGAAGTGTTGCCTACCTAAACTGTTACAGAGATTTGGGCCAAAGATTTTTCTAAACTTAAAGTGATCTTCTTTTATCTTCAAATTCTGGCCAACTAATATAAATAAACTTACTTCAATATTTATATGAGGTCCAGGGTACAGTAACCACTATTACTTAAAATGTGTGGATCAGTTTGTTTAATTTACATATTAGTGACTGACTTTTATACTCCTGTAACTACCTTTCTTATATTTACTATAGGAAAATAAAGTTTTTAGCCCCAAAAGAATAATTTAAGGGATTTAAAAATAAATGTTACTCTTGTATTTAATTCACACAAAAAACAAACTAATAACATCCTAAAAATAACTAATGTCAAATTAGGAAAAACTGAAGAAAGTGAATTTCCTAGATATTATCTTCTGAAGTTATTCATGCTATATCTTCTGATGATTCATACCAATGGAATATGTAATTGGTAATGATCACAGATATTCATATACCATCTTTTGTCCAGATGATCCTCCAAGTACTTTATGAATGGATTTTCCTTCATGTGGCAGCTCCTAGTTCATCCCACATGTGTGGATGTTCATCACTTCGTCGCACTGCAGATGTGTATGAAGGGAAAAGAAAGATCCATCCTGTTTATCTTTTCATGTGTCTGAAGCTGTGTGATTTACACAGCAGAAGGAACATTTCCTTCCTCCCTAGTCATGGGCAGAGCACAGGATACCTTGGTAATTTTCGTTTTAATGCTTTAATGTTCTGGGTAAGAGATGGAGACTAAAATCTATCTAGGACCTACTATATGCCACGTACTCTGATAGGAGCTTTGCATGTTTTAGATAATTGCATCTTTATAAAAACCCCAAAAGGTGGGGCTATTATTATTATTATTATTTTTTTGAGACGGAGTCTTGCTCTGTCACCCCAGCTGGAGTGTAGTGGCCGGATCTCAGCTCACTGCAAGCTCCGCCTCCCGGGTTCCCGCCATTCTCCTGCCTCAGCCTCCCAAGTAGCTGGGACTACAGGCGCCCACCACCTCGCCCGGCTAGTTTTTTGTATTTTACGGGGTTTCACTGTGTTAGCCAGGATAGTCTCGATCTCCTGACCTCGTGATCCGCCCGTCTCGGCCTCCCAAAGTGCTGGGATTACAGGCTTGAGCCACCGCGCCCGGCCAAGGTGGGGCTATTATTATCTCCATTTTACAGCTGAGGAAATGAGCTTTGTCTGAGATCACAAAGCTAGAACATAAAAGGATCAGGATTGCTCCCAACTGCCTGTGATCTCAGAAATCAAGCTGGATCTCTACTGTTTCTTTTATGGTAAAAGTAATACTAACAGAGTAGGCAGAAGAACATTGGGCAGCCATTGATCTCCACCATGTTTTGGCTGCTACTCTCTTGTCCACTTTGTGGCTCATGTTTCTCAGATAGTGCTCAAACTCTGCCTTACTTTGATCCTCCCTCCCACTGGAGACATTGCTTGATTTCTCTCCTGCCTTCCTAAGCCATTGTTTGGAAAAGACTCTCTCTCTGTGTCTTCACTTCCTTCTCATTTGTTTGTTCTTACGACAGTTTGACTAGCTTCTTACCCTTTCTCTGAATCTGCCTCTGAGACCTCACTCAACTACACATTGGTAAATCCTAATGACATCTTTTGTGTTTACCTGTTCACCTCCTGGAACTTTCTTTCTTCTTTTTCATTTGAGACGAGAGTCTCGCTGTTTCACCCAGATTGGAGTGCAGTGGTATGATCTTGGCTCACCGCAACCTCCACCTCCTGGTTTCAAGCGATTCTCTCACCTCAGAGTCCCAAGTATCTGGGATTACAGGTGCCCACCACCATGCCTGGCTAATTTTTATACTTGTAGTAGAGACTTTCTATTGTGATTGCCACAATCCCTACTGAGAAACTCAAGTCCCTTGGTTTTCATAACATTGCTGTCTTTGTTTCCTTTTTTTCCATTTACTCCCCTACTATTTGGTTGGTTTTGCCTAATCCTTTGCATTCTCTCCTTCCTGCCACCCTCCTGACTCATACCTGCTTGTGAGAGCATATGTTAATTTTTCACAGCCGGGCACAGTGGCTCACTCCTGTAATCCCAGCACTTTGGGAGGCTGAGGTGGGTGTATCATGAGGTCAGGAGTTCGAGACCAGCCTGACCAACATGGTGAAACCCCATCTCTACTAAAAACATAAAAACTAGCCGGGTGTGGTGGCGCTTACCTGTAATCCCAGCTACTCAGGTGGCTGAGGCAGAGGAATCATTTGAGCCTGGGAGGCAGAGGCTGCAGTGAGCTGAGATCATGTCACTGAACTCCAGCCTGGGCTATAGAGTGAGATTCCATCTCAAAAAAAAAAAAAAATTCACAACTTTTATAAGCCTGTTCATATCCTGTTGGTAGCTTGAAGTTGGTTATGGTGGAGTATTTACACCATAGAAATTGGCAAAGGTTTAAAATCAGTTTCTCTTCACTCCAAGGGCAGGCTGTTTACTATTCACTAGTACCCCACTGCTTCTGCTGACCTTCATAATTGTGGATATTTTCTAGGATAGCCTTTCTGAACAAGTTTTTCCCTCACTTAACACATTCTCCCTGGGTGTCATCTCCCGCTTCCCAACACACACACACACACACACACACACACACACACACTCTCTCTCTCTCTCTTATGGTTTTAACTATTACCTATATCATTTCTCCTAAGTATCTATCTCCATCTTGAACTCATTTCAGAGTTTCAGACCTGTATATCCAAACACTTCCTGGAAATTCCCATTTGGATGTTGAACAGGTACTATAGATTCATCAAGTCCCAAACCAAACTCACCATCTTGTTTTTTTCCTGTTTCTCATGTTTCAGTGAATGACCCCATCATCTACCTTCCACCCAATCCAGAATTTGATGTGCCCTCTCTCTCCTTAGCCCTGCTGGGATCAAGAAGATATTGTTAAAAGGGATTATCATTCTAGGAGTTAGTTCCTGGGGTAATGATATGAGGGAAACAGTGACTTCGGATGATGGTGTGGTTACTTTTTAATTCTTAGACTATTCAGATTTCTACAGCGTGGGAAACCTGACATCCCTGTGTTCTCCTCTGTTCTCAGGAAAAGGAGGAAATAAGCTTATGTAAATTAAATGTCTATCTACTGGGTGCCAAGACTTTCAGGAGCTTTTCCATACATAAATTTACTGAATCTTCTGAATATTTCTATAATGTAGATATAACCATCAAATTTTTTTTTTGCATGCAGGGGAAATTGAGCCTCAGCTAAGCTCAATGGCTTGTTTGAGGAAGTTCAGCTAGTAGGTGGTGGGGCAGGGATTTGTCCGGGCCCTATCCAAAACCTGTGATCGTTCCCTTATCCCAAGCTTCCTCTGGCTAGATGTGTCCATGTGGAGGGAAACTGGCAGTTCCTTGGCAGCTCCCATAACAGACTCACAGAAAGCGCCTCCGACTTTCTCCCTGCACAAGAGCTCCATAGGCCCTCTTTCTAGTGCTACCTTCGTATTCTCCCAAAGCCAGCATTTACCTCCCCTCCAAAGACATATACAGCATATTACCTTTTTGATATACCTGAATGCATAGATGCAAAGTTTATTAATATATGTTGGAGTTTTGTAGATGAAAGAGCTTCACCTTCCTAGGGATTGCTAAAAGTATGCCTGGTTTTCACAGTTTTGTTTTTAAATCACTCACCAGTATGCAAACGCCTACTACATGACTAGCATGTGCGCTGGAAGGGATGAAATGTAAGAGGAACCAGGTGTAAGTCTAAGAGCGGGTATCTGCCTTCAAGGTGCTGACCCTCCAGAAGGGTGCAGAACCCTCCACCCAGGGAATGGCCAGAGAGTGATAAGAGGGAATTAAGAGTAAATGCCCACATGTTCTTGACAGCTATTTTTTCAATAGCTACACTTCAAAGAATGTGTTATTTTTTTGATAAACAGGAAATAATCATGCCAGGAAGTGTCACTGTATTAAATGGCTCCCAAAGAGTTAATGCATCATTTGGACCAGAGGGATTTGAAGGAGGCAGCACAACTCTCTAAGAAGGCTCCTCAGTGAGCCACCAGACCCTTTAGACATTGCCTTTGGGTTCTTGCGCATAGAATGTGGTCATGATAAAGTGTCACTGGCATTCGTTCCATCGGTATTAATTAAACAATTGCTTGATGCCAGACATTTTGAATGAAACAATGGATAAGATGAACAAGGTCCTTCTCTCCTGGATCTTGCATTAGAAGAAATCAATTTTTAAAAGAAAAAGAAATATGATAGAAAGAAGCAAGAGAGGAGGATGAAAGACAATATGTTTGGGGCTACTTTAGTTGGGGTGGTCACAGAAGTCCTCCCAGGGGAAGTGATATTTAAACAAAGACATATTTGAGAAGAAGCCAGCCCTGTGAGCATCTTGGGAGAGAACTAACAGGCAGGAGCCAATGGCAAGTACAGCAAAAGAAAGAGAGAGGGAAAAAAATGAATATGGATGAAGCAAATGGCCTGGGATTAAATTGAAGACATAGTGGGGGCCAGATTTTTGGTCTTTGTGGATCGGGGAAAGGAATTTCAATTTTCAATTTGGGATTTCATTTTAGTGCTTTGAGAAATCTTTGAAGAACTACAAGTAAGGGAGTGGTGTGATTTGATTTAGGCTTTAATCAGATATATCAGTGGATGTAGCTTTCAGGCGACCATGTGGAGAGTGAATTACAGGAAAGAGTGTGGACAATTGAGGAGGCTCTTTCGGTGGTCAACAGGAGACATGATTCTGACTTGCACCAGGATGGTGGCCGTGGGGATGGGGAAAAGTGGATTGATTTGAGATGTTGTTTGTTGATATATCAGATATGGCTGACAAAGGAAACGGAAGATTAAAATATTTGTCTTTAGCAAGTATGTGGATATTGCTATTATTTACTGAGATGGGGTTACCCAGACGTTAAAAGAAAGTATGGGGAGAAGGTTGTTTCATTTGTATTAGTGTATGATGCTGCAGCTTCTGCTAAAATCCTATTCAAGTTAAGGAGGGTTAATAAGTCCTTAGGCTGCCCACTCCATTGCTGGATGTCTCTGAAGACCAAATATTCTTCCACATGCTAACTAGACTCTGCCTTCCTGCAACTTCCGTTCATGTGTACATTCATGTTTCTCTGGAAACACATGGAATACATCTGCCGTCTTCTTAGAAGTGTGTGCCAAATATGTGAATACTCAAGATTTTTGACATTGTTTTAAAACATTAAAATTTCAAATTAGTTTGGGTGAAAATGCCATTAATTATAGTGTATACACGTGGATTTTTCCAAATTGAGCTTTTCATCTGTGTACAGAACCATGTTACATAGCCTTAATTTAGAATGAACACTAAGCCTTTATCAATGACCTGTTGTCAAGACCCTGTACATAGTTCTTTTTTGCTTTTTAGAATTCACTTTGTCCCTACTTTCAATATAATATATACTTATTGTAGAGTGTGAGAAAAACAGAGACAAGTAGCTGGATTTCAAAAATAAATACCTTTCAGCAATCATCAAAGACCCTGACAGTTACGTATTTGGCTTATTTTTCTCAGTACTTATTTTTATTTTATTTTTCATAAGACTCTATGTATTTTACATTTATATTTTGCTTTTTCATTTGTATTATAGCAGAGATTTAAAAATATTACTTTAAAAATTTGTTCAAGAACTTTTACCAATGATTGCCAAGTATTTCTTTCATTTAATAAGATGGTAAGTTATTGCAAGAGGTTTAGGTGTTTTTAATGATTGTCGTTATTTTCTACCACTATGGTAAACATCTTTGATGTAAGAATTTTTTCATAATTTGGGTAACATCCTTAAGGAGGAGGTGTCATAAAATAAGAGTTTGGATATTTCCTAAAATCTTCCTATAGAATGTCAACACTGAGTTCCAACAATATTGTGTAATTGACCCACAATGGTCTAACTAATAGTGTAATTAGTATGGATATAAGCGACCCTCTGACCACATTCTGGTCTCTGTTAAATGGTATCACGAAAAAAAATATTATGCTTGATAGTCAAAAATTATTTGGTGTTGATGGTCTCATTTGTATCTTGTGGCTTACTATTGAGGATAAATATTTTTCTACATGTTATTACAACGTATAGAAATGTTTTTATCTTGCCATAAAAACAATCACGGGAGATTTTTCATTTTTTGGGGTCCAACTAACTAGAACCTCAACTATTCAAATTTTGGGGTGAGAGTCAAATTGAAAAGAGAATGAAATGACACATACTGAAAAAGTAGAGAAATTAAAAAGGAGTGCAGTCTTCTCCAGCTCTGAGTATAAAACTCATCAAGGCAAAACTGTTTTATTTAGACATCTGGGAAATGTACTTTGACAAACATCCGCTTGATGACTGTCAGTGTCATAAAGAGACTTTGATATCAAAAATCCAGAGAAACTGTTGAAATAAATTACATATTTTTGTGACAAAGCACTCTTTGCCTGCTCATTTGCATTGTCCATGTGATTTGGTTTTGGCATCTTAATACAAAGGACAGCCCCATTTTCATGTAAATGACATGATAGAATTAATGGAGAGCTCTAGGGAGTCTACAAACTGCAAATGTGGCATCTCCCCTACCTGCTTTTAGCAATGCTTACACACGGTTGCTTTTCAGTATTTTTAACATATAAATGTTTCCAAAATTTACATATTCAGTGTTTTTATAGCTCTAGAAATACTCTCTCAGACTACTACAGAAGGTAAAAAAACATCCTTCAAAAGCCTGATTTCCATGAATTTAGGCCATAAAAAATACACAGATAGAATTTTTAGACCCACTTCCAATAAGCTAAAATGCAACTTGTTCTGCTAAAGAGTTTGATCTTTTGCTTACCAACAGCAGTAGGGGTAGACAGGATAGAATATACTTTGCTTTCTATTTTTAAAACCTGGATTCACTGGGCTATTTGTTATTTGAAATTACTAAAGCTTAGTTAGCCATCTTGGTAGGTTTACATGTTACAGGTGAGGCTTCTTATCTGTTAAACCAAGTGTATTAGACAATGTAAAAACATGTTAAGAATGGGCCAAGGTCTTAGAGAATGTGGTGCATAGAAAAAGTATGAGAGCTGAGCTCAGATGAACCTGACCTTATAATCCAGTCTTGCTACTTATTAACTCATTTCTTTCTTTGGTTTTTTTTTTTTTTTTTTTTTTTTTTTTGAGTCAGAGTCTTGCTTGTTGTCCAGGCTGGAGTGCAGTGGTGCAATCTCTGCTCACCGCAACCTCTGCCTCCTGGGTTCAACCAATTCTCTTGTCTCAGCCTCTCCAAGTAGCTGGGATTACAGGCACATGCCATCACGTCTGGCTAATTTTTATGTTTTTAGTAAAGATGGGGTTTCTCCATGTTGGCCAGGCTGGTCTCAAACTCCTGACCTCAGGTGATTCACCCACCTCAGCCTCCCAAACTGCTGGGATTACAGGCATGAGCTACCGCGCCCAGGTTTATTAGCTCATTTCTTTTGGGCAAACGATTTGACTTATCTTGCACTCTTTCCTAATTAATATCCCCATAAATTAGGACTAGTAGTACTTGAAAATTAAGGGGTTGAATGAGATAGTACACATAAACCAGCTAGTAGAAGACCTACCCATGGTAGGTATTTCATAAGCCCTGTGCAATTAGTATTGCTGCTGATATTATTCCTGTCACTGTTGCTGTCATAGAATGTTGCTGCAAGAAACAGTAGATGTTGGGATAATAGGTAATCATGTATTTTGTAGTAGCCTATATGATAACTAGTATTAGCAACCATAACAAACATTTATTGAACGCTTAACATGTGTCAGGTCTTTGTGCCTGCTGTAGGAAGGCGAGAGAGAAAAGTAAGCCTTGCCCATTGCCATCTGGGTTTCTTTGATAGAAAAAGCTGTTACTGAGAGAGCTAAAATACCCACCAATGCTCAAAGGAAACAGGGGTGACTATGGAATAGTCACGGAAAGAGCTGAGAGGGGATCTCGATGACATGCATTGTAGTAGTTTCCGAAACTGCTCTTTAATAAGGAAGCTTAATGTATAAATTTGGGAGTAGGGGATCTGCTTACTCTCTTGCATTCCACTTCTCCCCTGGAAAGCCCTCTAGATCTTCAGGGACCACAGAACAAAGACCACTGACCTTGTGCAACCTCCACCCGCCAGCTTTAGCATGGTAAAATTGAGATCCCACATCTCTAATCTGGGACTGGGCTGAAACATTCACTGGATGAGTCTAAGCTGTTGACTCTTAAAGAGCCAGAGTGAACTTTCCCCCAGTGGGCGGTAGATTCCACTGCATCTGCTTATGGATGTTTACTCTTGACCTACCATTAGCAGAGACGTGACATGATGTAGTTTTCCCTCTTGTACCTTTTAACCACAGACCACAATCCATTTGCTCTGAACATTTAATACAGTATCAAGCCTGAAATCAAATGAGTGCAGGTGGAAGAAAACATTAGGTGGTTTAGGTCAGGGAAAAGCAATGTTTTCAGGGCTTCTGCAAAATGTGCTAATGTTGTGAGGAAAATCAACAATAAGATCAGGGAAGTAGCACTTGAAACCAATGTCTTAAAAATTCATAGACCAAAAAAAAAAAAAAACAAAAAAAAAAAACAAACAAACAAAACAAGATGAGAGAAGACATGGGGATTGTTCTTTTAAATGCAGTCAATCAATTTGATTTCTTAACATTAAAACACTGTGCTTTAAGGATGTATCCCAGTCACCCCATCAAAAAGCAGAATTAGAAAAAAAAAGTCTTAACAGAAAAATAACAGACAAATCTTTAATATCTTTACCATAAAAAGGGACACGAGAGAGCCCCAAGTGTTCTTGTGAAATTAAGTTTAGAAGTTCCTTTTCCAGATGTGGAACTGCAGAAATGTAAATAAAGCTTTAGTAAAGGGAGGTCATTGGCCAAGGAATTTGAAATGAGGCACCCAGGGAAGTGGGGGGAGAAGTGAGGTATTTAGTTTTTACTTCTACAGCTGTTGCTTGGTGACTCACCATTGATTGCTCTTTTTTTTTTTGGAGACAGGGTGTGTCTCTGTCTCCCAGTCTCAAGTGCAGTGGCGAGGCCTCTGGCCTTCAGGCCTCACCTTCTAGCCTTATGCAATCTTCCCACCTTAGACTCCCAAGTAGCTGAGACTATAGGTGTGTGTCACCACGCCCAGCTAAGTTTTTATTTTTTATTTTTTGTAGAGATGGGGTCTTGCTGTGTTGCCCAGACGGGTCTCAAACTGCTGGGCTCAACCCATCCTCCTATTTTAGCCTCCCTAAGTGTTGGGATTACCAGTGTCAGCCACCACGCCTGGCTGATTGATCTTAATAGGGAAAGCAAACTCCTTGGTTTTAAAAGAAATACAAATTTATAAAATAGCATATTTTTGAAAAATGGCACCCTGTTTTTATGCTGTTTGATAATGCCTTTAATAATGTATAGGTTTAAAATATCTCATATTTCAGCACTTGGTGATGAACTGTGTATACACTTGCATTCAATATTTAACATTTAAGAATCTGTTGAAGTGGTTCATTCATTCATTCATTCATTCACTCATTCACTCATTTACAACTGTTTTTTGTCAGATCTGGCTCTAGTCTTTGGAGACTGAACAGTGAAGAAAACGACATGCTTCCTCCCAGTAAGAAGCATACACAGAGAAAATGCCTTCTTAGGAAATAATCCAGTATGTGGAAAATGCTAACTTTCCAAAGACATGTATTATAATGTTATTTTTAACACTAAAATTGAAAATAATCTTACTGTTTAAAAACTAGGCCGGGCGCAGTGGCTCAAGCCTGTAATCCCAGCACTTTGGGAGGCCGAGATGGGCGGATCACGAGGTCAGGAGATCGACACCATCCTGGCTAACCCGGTGAAACCCCATCTCTACTAAAAAAAAACAAAAAAAACTAGCCGGGCGAGGTGGCGGGCGCCTGTAGTCTCAGGTACTCGGGAGGCTGAGGCAGGAGAATGGCGTAAACCCGGGAGGCGGAGCTTGCAGTGAGCTGAGATGCGGCCACTGCACTCCAGCCTGGGCGACAGAGCGAGACTCCGTCTCAAAAAAAAAAAAGCACAAAGGAAATGATTACTTATAATAAGTTCACTGGATATAGACATTGAACAAAGTATTTGTAAGAAAAGTGTTTATGCTGTATTAAGTAAACACCATGGAGTACAGATTTGTATATACTGAATGATTGCAATTATGCTGACAATAAGGGAAGGAAAAAGTACAAAAAAAAAAAAAAAAAAACTGGCTGTGTGATGAGAATCTTTTTTCTCTTGGCAATATTTCTCTTTGCAATATTTTCTTTTCGTTTAAGTAAAATAATAACAGTGTCCTCTTTCAGTAAACTTACTTTGTGTTAGGCTTTGTGAGCTTCATATACATTTACTCATTTAATCCTCACGATAGCCCTATATCACAAGTTAGGAAAATGGGGCAATAAGGGTTGTAGAATTGGATTCAAAGCCGGAAATACCAGTTCCGGAACCTGACCTCTTAACTACTATGCAAATTGCTCCTTTAGAGAGAGAAATAAATTGTTCCGGCTTTAAAAATGTGAATCCAAACACCGGTCTCCAGAGCTCAAGCTCTTGTGCCTTGTTGGTAAGATAGAGATCTGAACAATATCTACTGCCCAAAGGCTGCTATGGCACGAATCCCATGTGATGATGCTTGTGACAGTGTTCTGTAAATTTTAAATTTCCAAAGATCACTCATGGGGTGTGTTCAAAATATTGGGCGCCTTAATAAATGTGTATGTTAAATAATTTAAAGCACATTTTTATTGATGTATACACAGGTAAATTAGCTCATTTATATATTTTAAATAACTGTTTAGAACATGGATTTGTTTTTTGTAATTTACAGAAAAGTGTACTGAATAAGGTTTATTTTGTAATAGTTTCTTCTGCTAGGTTGAATTCCCTTTGCTCTTTCTCCCTTTCTCTCTCTGACATTCTCAGTCACACCATTGTATGATTTTTCTTGACTTTCTCCTTTCATTGAACAAGCCCCTTCAAGGTCAGGAAATGACTATAATTTGCACTTTGGAGGTATTTAGCAGCCAAAGGTTTAAACTCCCAGCCAACAATTGGGAGTCCGGGCTTGGGTTGCTTTACTATGCTTTATATCTGTTGATTCTGAGTAAAAAATAATGTGTGGAGTAGAATTACAAAGGTGACTCTTAAAAGCATGTTTAAGGATTATAGCTTTAAAATATGCTCACCAAAGCCATGAAAATAGATGAGTTCCCCAAGAGGTACACAGCAATACACTTTTATAGACTTCTAGAATGAATATATAAATTCCATGAGGGCCTTGATGGCCTCTTGAAGAAAGTGGGGAGGAACTTTGTGTTCTAAGACTTTATGGTGTGTCAGGTTGCATCATATGCATTTGACATTTAATTTGAAAGTGGTCTGTTTAAAATGTCATCTGTTTTTCATTTGTAGGGGCCTACTCGAAAATGGTAGGTTGGACTCTATGACCTCCTGGTTTCTTCCAACTCTAAAGTTTTGTAGTTGTTCGATTCCGACGTAAATGTAAAATTTAATTTCCAGCACAACAACTGATATTTGTGTACAGCTTATAGTTTACAAAACATTTTGCACATACTCCATCCTATCTCAAAGAAGGAGAAAAGGGGGAAGAAGTCCTTAATAAATCTAGGTTAGAAAAAAATGCACAATATGTCTGCTGTTTTTCTGTGTGTTGGTTGCCTTCGAGACGAAAAGTAATGTTCTCATTTGAAGGCAACTGTGAGAATTAGAATCTTATTCACATGTGATGTCTTCTAAAGGATTATCGAACACCTGTTTACTAGGTGCACATATAATATATAATGCCATTCAAAAAGGGGTTTTACCAGGTGGGAAATGTTGAATAAACCATGTCATAATCTAATTTAAATATTTGGTTCATCTGTTTCAGATATGCAAGGGAAAATATTGATTGTTCTGGGATATTGTGAATCCACTCACATTTTCTATGAGCTAAAATAGACCTTAGTATACTGGTTGTGTTAGCTATGCTTTCCGTGGAAATTCAGGTCTGTTCAGAAATGTCAAGGCTAGCTATGGTTATGCCTGCCCTGAATTTTAAAAAATGTAATAACTGAATCTTTTTCTACAGGGACTAGGAAAAAAAAAATGGTATTCTATAATTTTCCTTTGGGACTTGGGTAGATAAGGCCGGGCATATGTGGTGTACCCAATCAAAACACAATTTCACAGGTTATGAGTTTGCATGAGATGTGGTCTATCTCATGAAACTTGGGTTTGAATGTGCATGCAGAGACGGGGGAAACACTGCTGCAACCAAGCAAATCCTCTTTGATGTTCCTAATCGAGGCTATGTTACTGGCAGCAATTCTTTCCTTGCAGGGTCTCCTCTAGGTCAGACCAGGCAGCCATGAGCCAGGAATAAGGCATCACCCCTGTTCTTGTAGGCAGAGAAAGAGATGTCTCTGCCCATTCTTGGACAAAAGACTGAGCTATGTATCATATTGAGAGCTATAGTTTTCTGGACACTTTGTGTGTTATGCATACTGCATCAAGTGCTATAATACATTTAATAGTTTTTGTGAGTTGAGCATCTTTATTTGAGACTGAGAGATGCTAAGTAAGTTGTCCAAGGTCACAACTTGTTGACAAGGGACTGAGCCAGAATTTAAACCCAAGTCTGTTGGACCTGAGAGTTCACAGCTAACCACTAAGCTGTCCTGTCACTCAAATGATCCCAAACAACCTCAGTACTGTAGATATGCTACTAAAGCCACATAGTGGCCATGGCCTTCTGTTTCACCTTTTCCTCTTCCCATTGCTGACCTTCTGTGAGTTTTCCTCTGTCATGGCTTCTTTTTTTTTTTTTTTTTTTTTTTTTTTTTTTTTATTTTTAAATTTTTTTTTTATTTATTATTATTTTTTAAATTTATTTATTATTATTATACTTTAAGTTGTAGGGTACATGTGCATAACATGCAGGTTTGTTACATATGTATACTTGTGCCTTGTTGGTGTGCTGCACCCATCAACTCGTCATTTACATCAGGTATAACTCCCAATGCAATCCCTCCCCCCTCCCCCCTCCCCCCTCCCCATGATAGGCCCCGGTGTGTGATGTTCCCCTTCCTGAGTCCAAGTGATCTCATTGTTCAGTTCCCACCTATGAGTGAGAACATGTGGTGTTTGGTTTTCTGTTCTTGTGATAGTTTGCTAAGAATGATGGTTTCCAGCTGCATCCATGTCCCTACAAAGGACACAAACTCATCCTTTTTTTATCGCTGCATAGTATTCCATGGTGTATATGTGCCACATTTTCTTAATCCAATCTGTCACTGATGGACATTTGGGTTGATTCCAAGACTTTGCTATTGTGAATAGTGCCGCAATAAACATACGTGTGCATGTGTCTTTATAGCAGCATAATTTATAATCCTTTGGGTATATACCCAGTAATGGGATGGCTGGGTCATATGGTACATCTAGTTCTAGATCCTTGAGGAATCGCCATACTGTTTTCCATAATGGTTGAACTAGTTTACAATCCCACCAACAGTGTAAAAGTGTTCCTATTTCTCCACATCTTCTCCAGCACCTGTTGTTTCCTGACTTTTTAATGATCGCCATTCTAACTGGTGTGAGATGGTATCTCATTGTGGTTTTGATTTGCATTTCTCTGATGGCCAGTGATGATGAGCATTTTTTCATGTGTCTGTTGGCTGTATGAATGTCTTCTTTTGAGAAATGTCTGTTCATATCCTTTGTCCACTTTTTGATGGGGTTTTTTGTTTTTTTTTCTTGTAAATTTGTTTGAGTTCTTTGTAGGTTCTGGATATTAGCCCTTTGTCAGATGAGTAGATTGCAAAAATGTTCTCCCATTCTGTAGGTTGCCTGTTCACTCTGATGGTAGTTTCTTTTGCTGTGCAGAAGCTCTTTAGTTTAATGAGATCCCATTTGTCAATTTTGGCTTTTGCTGCTGTTGCTTTTGGTGTTTTAGACATGAAGTCTTTGCCCATGCCTATGTCCTGAATGGTACTACCTAGGTTTTCCTCTAGGGTTTTTATGGTATTAGGTCTAACATTTAAGTCTCTAATCCATCTTGAATTAATTTTCGTATAAGGAGTAAGGAAAGGATCCAGTTTCAGCTTTCTACTTACGGCTAGCCAATTTTCCCAGCACCATTTATTAAATAGGGAATCCTTTCCCCATTTCTTGTTTCTCTCAGGTTTGTCAAAGATCAGATGGCTGTAGATGTGTGGTATTATTTCTGAGGACTCTGTTCTGTTCCATTGGTCTATATCTCTGTTTTGGTACCAGTACCATGCTGTTTTGGTTACTGTAGCCTTGTAGTATAGTTTGAAGTCAGGTAGCGTGATGCCTCCAGCTTTGTTCTTTTGACTTAGGATTGTCTTGGAGATGCGGGCTCTTTTTTGGTTCCATTATGAACTTTAAAGCAGTTTTTTCCAATTCTGTGAAGAAACTCGTTGGTAGCTTGATGGGGATGGCATTGAATCTATAAATTACCTTGGGCAGTATGGCCATTTTCACGATATTGATTCTTCCTATCCATGAGCATGGTATGTTCTTCCATTTGTTTGTGTCCTCTTTGATTTCACTGAGCAGTGGTTTGTAGTTCTCCTTGAAGAGGTCCTTTACATCCCTTGTAAGTTGGATTCCTAGGTATTTGATTCTCTTTGAAGCAATTGTGAATGGAAGTTCATTCCTGATTTGGCTCTCTGTTTGTCTGTTACTGTTGTATAAGAATGCTTGTGATTTTTGCACATTAATTTTGTATCCTGAGACTTTGCTGAAGTTGCTTATCAGCTTAAGGAGATTTTGGGCTGAGACAATGGGGTTTTCTAAATATACAATCATGTCATCTGCAAACAGGGACAATTTGACTTCTTCTTTTCCTAACTGAATACCCTTGATTTCTTTCTCTTGCCTGATTGCCCTAGCCAGAACTTCCAACACTATGTTGAATAGGAGTGGTGAGAGAGGGCATCCCTGTCTTGTGCCAGTTTTCAAAGGAAATTTTTCCAGTTTTTGCCCATTCAGTATGATATTGGCTGTGGGTTTGTCATAGATAGCTCTTATTATTTTGAGGTACGTTCCATCAATACCGAATTTATTGAGCGTTTTTAGCATGAAGGGCTGTTGAATTTTGTCAAAAGCCTTTTCTGCATCTATTGAGATAATCATGTGGTTCTTGTCTTTGGTTCTGTTTATATGCTGGATTATGTTTATTGATTTGCAAATGTTGAACCAGCCTTGCATCCCAGGGATGAATCCCACTTGATCATGGTGGATAAGCTTTTTGATGTGTTGCTGAATCCGGTTTGCCAGTACTTTATTGAGGATTTTTGCATCGATGTTCATCAGGGATATTGGTCTAAAATTCTCTTTTTTTGTTGTGTCTCTGCCAGGCTTTGGTATCAGGATGATGTTGGCCTCATAAAATGAGTTAGGGAGGATTCCCTCTTTTTCTATTGATTGGAATAGTTTCAGAAGGAATGCTATCAACTCCTCCTTGTACCTCTGGTAGAATTCAGCTGTGAATCCATCTGGTCCTGGACTTTTTTTGGTTGGTAGGCTATTAATTATTGCCTCAATTTCAGAGCCTTGTCATGGCGTCTTTAATAAATGGCCAGTCGCTGGAAAAGAGGACATGGAAATTATTGATGTGTATTTGTATATTAGGTTCATTGATAAAAGATTGTAAATATATATATATGTGTGTATATATATAGATATCTTTTTACATAGTTTTGATAGTAGCACATGCATACATTTATATTACTATTTGTCACTCAAAGTCATTTTCATCTGAACTTCTCTAAACATGAGTGTCAAGTATATCACTGGTGCTGACTGCTGGGCTCAGTGCCTGAGTTTGCCATTTTTGTCTGATAAATCTATCAGAGTTGATAGTTGAGCAAGTTACTCAACTTCTTAGGTCCTTAGCTCTTTGTCTGTGAAGTGATTATATTTCCTTCCTGATGGGATTGTTGGGAAAGTTAAAACAGGTGATCCTGTAAGTGCTTTATAAAGTGAGGAGAGCTATAGACATAGCATGTATTTACTACTAGCATGCAAAGGATTTAGAAGACCTTTTTAGGCTGTTTTCAGCCAAAAACACTTGGTGCATTTCATGAAAATGTTGGCCACTTTAGGTAGGCCCAAAAAGCGCATGTGGGTGTGTATGTGTGTGTGTTTGTATTATTCATAGACCTGTTTATAAAAACTTGGATTCAGACTCAGAGCAGTTTCCTCATCTACAAATCAAAGGCTGCAATTTCCTCAAAACTTGTATAAGAAAATGGATATGAAGCTCATGGCACAGTGCCTGACATGTTGGTATCTCTAAATAATAGTATCTTTTTTAGTTTAAGACTTCTTACATGGAACACAGGCTGGGGGACCTTCAGATCACTGTTCTACCATTAATTGTCTGCCCATCCCTACTTTGCTTGGGCAAATTCCTTAACTCTTGACAGATTACTTAACTTGGGAAAATTACTTAACTTTTTGAGCCTCAGTTTGCTCATATAGAATGAGGATCATTCCCACCCAAGTGGGTGCTGTAGTCTGGGTTCGTGTCTTCCAAATCTCAAGTTGAAATTTGCTCCCCAGTGTTGTAGGTGAGGCCTAATGGAAGGTGTTTGAGCCATGGAGATGGATCCCTCATGAACAGATTAATTCCCCCGCTGAGGGCTGTGGAGTTAGTGAGTTATCACTCTGTTAGTTCCCACAAGAGCTGGTTGTTGAAAAAAGCCTGGCATGTCCTACTCCTTGCTCTTGCTTCCTCTCTTACCAAGTGATCTCTGCACACATCGGCTCCCCTTGGCCTTCCGCCATGAATGGAAGCAGCCTGAGGTTTTCACCAGATGTCCAATTTTCTAGCCAGCAGAATTATGAGCCAAGTAAACTTTTTTCTTTTTAAATAACTCAGTCTCAGGTATTCTTTTATAGCAGCACTAAATGAACTACGATGCTTGCTCATGGTTTTGCTTAAATATAAGCTTGTATATTAAGTGTCTAGAATACAAAGAATAAAAAAATAGTTTCATTCCCCTCTCCTTTCTTTGTCTTTCATTGTTGGTGCAGCATTTTTGCAGCCCTGCTGCTGCAGAATATGCTTGGGGAAGCTGGTCTGCTCTTTTGTGAGGCTTTCTCACTAACACAGAGCACCATTTTAATTTCTCAGTAATCCTAGGGAAGGAAGCTTAAAAAACTAAGGCAAACGAAGTCTCTTGAAGTGAAGTCACTGACATGACTATGCCTATTTTGCATTTTAGAGTAAGTTCTTGCAAAATGCATGAAACTATGCTTTTTGCATTTTATTCTTTGCTCAGTGCATGGAAGGCTGAATCATTTATTAGCATTAATGGATAATAGATTAATGTCCTTTTCCTCACACTGGAAGTTGCCTACTCTGCCAGGCAGAGAAATGATTGGGCCAAGTTTGTGACCTCAGTGTGTGTTGGGAGCTCCAAAGCAAGACACTTCTTCAAATGTGTTATTCAGAGAGTGACAGTGCACTCTGGATGTCCTTCTTTAAGTACATGACAAGAGGAAGCTTGCTAACATCCCAATAGCACTTCCTAAATCTTGGCCCAAAACTCTTAGCTGTAGGTTTCACAGACATGTATTTGTGTCTTTAAAGGCCAAGAGGGAGCCACAAATGAGCTTGTGAATAAAGTTTAAAAGTCGTCTTTCCAGATGTGGAGCCACAGAAATGTCAACACAACTATGGTGAAAGGTGCCCTCATAGTCACATGCCGAGGGATTTGAGGTAGCAAGCCTGGAAGAATGAAAGGCAGATTAGTTTGAGTTTCTGCATCTGTTGCTTGCTGATCTCCATTTTTAATTTCTCCTAATTAGGAGAAGGTCAGCCTCTCCTAGCACAGGAGCTGGAATGTGCCTTTCAATGAAAAGTTTAGCTCATATATTTCCGTGTCAGAAAAGTTCCATATTGTGGAAAAACTCATGGCTCAAGAAGATGCCTAAATATCTTTGCTGTTCGTACAAACAGGGCTCTGATTTTCTTTAAATGCAAATCAAGTCAAGCTTTCATGACTACCAAAAGCCTTATTTTGCACCTTCTCTGTATTCAAACTGTGTGAGATGCCATGAAAATATAAAGCCTAGTCCCTGCCTTCACAATCTCATGTACAAGTTTTATGCTTTTTACAGAATTCAGTGAATGTGCACCAAGTGCCTTCCGTGTGTGAGCTAGCATGCTAAGTGCTGGAAAATTCAAATGTTAATGATACTTTCCTGCCTAACATATCATACCAAAGTTTAGTGCTTGAAGCAACCACCATTTTATTTATTTGTAGTACTGTGCATTAGTAAATTTGACTGCACTGAGGTGAATAGCCCTTCTGTCAGTCTCAGTGTCACCTGAGATCACTCATACAACGTGGCAATTTGGGCTGGACGGTTGAAGGTGGCCTTATGCACATGGCTGGCAGTTAGTGTTGGGTGTTGGTTGGGCCATGTGTCTCTGATAGGTTAGCCCAGGCTTTTTCATGCAGAGCCAGAAAGCAATCCTAGTGTGCAAGTGACTTCCAAGTCTCTATTTTCAACCTGTTTTCTAACATTCAATGGACTCGAAACATTCAGTAGAGCAAGTTATGTAGCCAGGACCAGAGTCAACGTGGGAAGAGACTATGCCAAGGCATGAGTGTAGGAGGCATGATTCTTTGGTGACCATTACTGTAACAATCAACCATTGACCCTGACCTAAATAATAAGTTATTATTTTATTTATTTAGTCCCTAATATGTGTCTGGTGTGGAAGTTGACGCTTCACATATGCTATTTCATTAAATATATATGGTAGTTCTCCAAGGTACATGTTATTATTCCAGATATTCTGAAGTTAGTTAAGTTGCCTAAGGTCATACAGAGAGTAGACAGTCATGTCAGAATATGTCCATGTCAGAAAAATTCCGTGTTGTGAGAGAGCTCATGGCTGAAGATGAAAATGTCTAAATATCTTAGCTGCTTATATCAACACTGAACTGAATAATTCCGTGAACTGTTTTTCTCTCTACTTTGCATTCAGGGTCTACACAGACCTAGACCAGCAACCATTTTGGAAACGGAAGATGAAGTATGAAATTGTGTCAGGCAGATAATGGTTATGTAGCAGATCAGTGTGTGTAATATGAATGACCATTTAAAATCTCCAGAATTAAATTCTAGAGCTTTTAATTAGACCTTCCTACAAAGTGGAAAGCATCTGGGCTTTGGTTATAAAAAGTGCTAAAGTTCAAAATCTGGCAATGCCACTTTTAGTGTGTGATTATTTAAATTTTATGAGCCTCGGTGACCTCATCTTTAAAGCAGAAATACTGTTTTAAGGATTCAGTAATTCCATATGTGTAAAACTCTGAGCACAGCGTTGGTAACTAGATGAAATCAATAAATGGTAGGCATGAATGATTTGGAAGGAAAAAATAGCAGAGGGAAAAGGGGGGGTGTCTTTTAAACAAGGGAGAAATGCTGGAAGGAGGGAAGGCTCTGATAGTAGGGAAGACATTGGCCTCTGTCTGAGCAGTGAGAGCTGCCAGTTTGCAGCAGAGATCAATAGCAAATAGCAACAGTTAGGCAAGATAAAGTCCAAATTTGGAGAGCTTTGACATCTAGGCATCTAGGTAGAGGAGGTAAATTTGCCCAGTTGGAAAATGGAAACCTATGGACTTCCTGAGCACCTGCGAGTAACTGACATGTTCATATGATTTCAAATCCAGCCATCCTCAGAACCCAATTTGTTCTCCCATTATCCAAGTTTATCCTCCCAGGTAAATGTTTAATCAGTGCAAATGAAGTTCTAGATTTGAGTCCCACAAGCTCAGTAATTTGAGATTCTTCAAATGTTGAGGATGAGACCAATAGTGGAATGGAAAGCCACCTCTCTCTCCTTGTGAATGACCAATAACCTTTGGTTCACACCATGGGTACACTTATACATACGGTCATTATCTTTGGAAAATGAATGTTATTTTCTATTGATTGAATCTTACAGTGAAGTAATGGACAGACTGTGGTGTGTTAAAGCCAACTCATGTGAGCCCAGTTTGTGCATTTCTATTGTGTTGCTAGCTTAAAATCATCCTTACTGGAAGTATTTACACCAGAGAAATTAGCAAATACTACAAGTCAGGACCTTCTACCCCACCATTCCTGAATGTTCCATTGTTAAGCATTTACCAGCACATCACTAGAGCACAGATAACATAAATGTGAAGCTGAGCTCTGACAGAGCTGGAAGAAGAGTTCCTACCTCTGAAAAATGAGTGTATCTTTTGAGTCACCTCAAAACAAAACATCACACCTATCAAATGGCTAAAATTGTAGAGACTGACAACAGCAAATATTGCTGAGGATATAGAGCAATTAGGACTCTCACTGATTGGCGATGAGAATATAAAATAGTAAAACCACTTATAAAACTCTTTGGCTGTTCCTTGTAAAATGAAACTTACACCTATCCCTATGACCTAGCAATTCTATTTTTAGGTATGTACCTAACAGAAATTAAAACTTATATCTACAGGAACATGTATACACAAATATTTGTAACAGCCTTAAATAATAGTCAGAAACCATGGCAGGGAAATGGATAAAAAATTTGGATCTGTACATACAATAACACACTACTCAGCAATAAAAAGGAATGAATGACTGATGCATGCAACACCATGGAAGACTTTCAAAAATATTGTTACACAAAAGATGCTCAAAGAGTAAATAGTGATGGTTCCATTTACATGACTTCAAGAACAGGCAAGTCCATCTAATGTATGGCAATTGACTACAACACTGGCTACCTCTGTCTGGGGTGTGGGGATGGCATTGACTGGCAAGGAGCCTGAGAGAATGTTCTAGGAAATGTTCACATTTCTATAAGATTAATGGTTATATAGTGGAAAACACAGATATCAAAACTCAAATTGTAAACATGAGATTTATGCATTTTATGCCACATAAATATTACCTTGATTTATGAAATCAAGGTCTCTATTCTTCAATGTAAGACATGTCTGTAATTAGCAATTCCTTCATTGCCTATGTGGCATAATAACCAAGCCACTGGGATCAAACAGTCTGCACCGTGTACAGCTCTGTGATTTGGGACAAGGTATTTCCTCTATGAATTTCAGTTTCCTCATCTGGAATATAGGGATAATATATTCATCTATTGTTCAACCAATAATTCTACATGCCAATTACTATGTAAATGGATGCTGAGAGTACAATAGTGAACAAGACAGAGCCTTCCTTTCCTTCTTGACTCCTACTTTTTCTTTTTTTTTTTTTTTTTTTTGAGATGGAATCTCACTCTGTCACTCAGGCTGGGAGTGCAGTGGCACAATCTTGGTTTACTGCGACCTCCACCACCTGCGTTCAAGCCATTCTCCTGCCTCAGCCTCCCCAGTAGCTGGGATTACAGGTGCACACCACCATGCCCAGCTAATTTTTGTGTTTTTAGTAGAGATGGGGTTTCACCATGTTGGCCAGGCTGGTCTCGAACTCCTGAACTTGTGATCTGCCCGCCTCGACCTCCCAAAGTGCTGGGATTACAGGCTTAAGTCACCACACCTGGCCTTGACTCCTACCTTCTAAAGCTTGCACCTATAGGAGTCATGCACTCATAGGGGTGAAGACTATCACTGATGGAATTCTGTCCCAAACTGCAGAACATATGCCCTATGTAAAGGGGACAACCCCTATTCTACTCCTACTCAATCATGTCACATAGGTGTGATGGCATGGTGATGTCAGATCTGATTTTTCAAGAGAATCTGGAAATCCTGATTGTGAAAGTTTGGCAGTTCATTCATTTTTCCCAAAGCATATTGCACACCAAACGCTTAAGCTTGTGACCCCTTGCAAAGTGTATTCATTATATGCAATTTATTAATAAGTCCCTAAGGTGGATCAGGCATTGAGGCAAGCCCTGGACATTAGTGAACAAAACAGACTATAAGCCCTCCCTTGTAGAGGAGGCAGAACATTAGTAAACAAACAAGCAACACGTACTAGAGTATCAAGAAGAAGTAAGTGCCATGGTGAGAAATATATTAAGTTAAGGGGCTACTACTATAGAGAGAATGGCCAGAAAGGATTTCTCTGGAAAGACGGCATTTGAGCAGAGACTTGAATGAAGTAAGAGAGTGAACCATGGACTTTGGGTAAGAGACTTACAGGCTGTGAGAGAGCAAGTACAAAGATCCAGGGGTGGAGGTGTGCTTAGGGGAGCAGCAAAGGGCTGCAGAGCTGGAACAGACTGAGTAATAGAAAATGAGGAGGGCGGCTGGGCGCGGTGGCTCATGCCTGTAATCCCAGCACTTTGGAAGGCTGAAGCAGGTAAATCACAAGGTCAGGAGATTGAGACCATCCTGAACAATATGCTGAAACCCTGTCTCTACTAAAAATACAACAATTAGCTGGGCATGGTGGCATGCGCCAGTAGTCCCAGCTACTCGAGAGGCTGAGGCAGGAGAATTGTTTGAACCCAGGAGGCGGAGGTTGCAGTGAGCAGAGATTGCGCCACTGCAGTCCAGACTGGCAACAGAGCGAGACTCCGTCTCAAAAAAAAAAGAAAAGAGGAAAAGATTGGTGGAAAGCGAAGCTGGTGGGACGGGGTCATATTGTTAGTATTAAAGGAGATATTGCAAGAAAAGACACCAGACACTCAATAAGTTTACAAAGAATGAAGGAATAAAAGTTAGGCAAAGGAAAATTGATTGTTTCTTCTGTTTTTGTGCTTAGTATCACATTTGTACATACTTCTCAAGGACACCAACATTGAGAAATGTCTATTGAAAATAAATTACAAGAAAGGTCTCATCTTAAAGTCCTTTATGGATTAATTAGACATATATCTCACCTTAAAGTCCTTTATTGACTAATTAGACATATTTCCTTTTATGAATTTCAGTGAATTTTCTAGAATATCTTATTGGCCTGGACATTATACAGAACTAGGTTTTCTAGTTATAATTGAGTAAGCATATTTGATTTCTTTTCTTTCAGACTTTATTATGCCCCAAGATTGGGATAAAAATGTGTTTTTTAAGTGAATAAATATTTATTTTTGTCCAACAGCAGAGCTTTGGAAGGAGCAGGGACTTCATCACTGTATGTTTCCTTACAAGTAAAATAGAAACATTCAAATGAACTTGTGTGATTGTATGTTGGGCACTCAGTAAACATTAAGTTATTCTGAGTCCCTCAATGTATAGGATTTTTCAAAATTGTTCAGATGGTCTTGCAGTTTTACTTTCTAGGAATGTGAGAGGTTCCTAATTTCAACCCCAGGTAACTCCTTTGTCCTGTGTCCTATTTCCCCAAGTATCAGTGGTATTGGTGGTACTTAGTACTTACAGTTGGGGTACTTAGTACTTACAGAGGTCCCTTAAGTCTAATGATCCTAATCTGGGCAGGAGTCTTTCTCAGAGCCTTGTGGGTAGATTGTTAACATGCAGCTCAAAAATTCTAAGCCAGTTACTTATCTCTCGTCTAATCAACTTTAAGACAGGCTGTGCAATTTCGTTTCATTATGAAATTTGAAGTTATGCTGTCGAAGTAGAGTTAGTGTCAATGTGCTTAGAATATACCAAATTCATAAACATTTTCTCGAAAAAGTCTTAAGCTTAAAAAGTTAATTCAGTTTAAGGAATATAAACCAAATTATTTTATATTTGAATCTCAACTTAAGAAGTCAAAATGTAATGCTGCCAGATAACAATATCAAAGGTATTTTCCTTTCTCTATAATTTCATCAGTATGTCCTCTCCCTTTTCTCCTATTTGTCAAATTTTAGCAACCCTAACTCTGCTAATTATAAGCTAGGCAAGTGATCTTGGATAAGTTATTTGACCTCTCACTGCACCAGCTTTGTTATCTGTAAAATGATGATAATACTATTACCTCCATCTTGGGGTACTGAAGATGAGAGAACATGATATGTGTAAAGTGCCTTCCACAATACCCAGAACATACCGAACACGTAATGAATGTAGTAATAGTAATTATTTTATTATCTTTTGATTCAGTTGGGACTGTGTTCAGCTGTGAGTAACAGAATACCCAAAATAACTGTTTTAAACAAATTGAAGTTTTGTTATGAATTCAGACAATCCAGGTCTTTTATAGATGCACCAGGATCAGCAGGTACAAAGGCTTCTTTCCTGATTTCTGCCAGTCACAATGCATGGGTTGCAATCCAGAATCCAGGATGGCAGTTCCAGCCCTGGTCATGCCCATATTAGTGCACAGAAAGAAAGAGAAAGGGATGTGCCTCTTCGCTTTAATCATAGCTCCCACTAAATGCACCCACTACTTCTGCTGACACCCCATTAGCTAATGCTTGGTTACATGGTCACACTTAGTTTCCAGGGAGACATGTCTGGACAGTCATGTGCTCAATTAATATCCAAGTGTCCAATTACTGAGAAAAAAAGAAACCAGCACCTTTGCTCTGTTGCATTCTTCTTAGCATAAGCCACATTTTTTTTTTGTGAAGTTGTCCTCAGTTACTTGGATGCCTCAGTTGTCCTTTCATTTAGAAATGCTCCTTGGACATCCTGAATCTGACTCCTCTTGTCATCAGCACCATCGCTACCACTGCCTTCTTCAAAGCCACCACATTCTGTTCCTGGATGGTTGCAACAACCACCATGGGGACTTTTTGCTTCTACTTCCACACAATAGCCAGAGTAAGCTTTTGAAAATGTAGGTCAGATCATGTCTCTCTCTTCTCTTCAAAACCCTCCAATGGCTTTTCATATTACTCAAAAGAAAACCTAAAACTTGCTGTGAGATCTATGCGACCCAGCTCACTCTTCCTCTTACTTTATCTCTGTGTTGCTCTTCCTCACTCTACTCCAGCCATCCCATCTCCTTGCTGCTTGTCCTGTACTGCTAAAAGAAGTTCAGTCTTCCCTTATGATATTTGCACTTAAAATAGAGAAAAAAAAAAAAAAAAAAAGCTCAGAGAGGCTGAGTTGTCTAAGGTCATGCAGGTTAGAAGTCATGGAGCTGGGATCTAAATCCAGGTCAATCTAACTATGAGCTCTGCACCTTTCTATTCAACCCCATTGCCTAGAGGTTCAATGAATGCTGATTGCTAAATAATAGATTCCGTGGACACAGTCAGCTCTTTCTGAGAAAAGGCAGCTCAGCATTTCCATGAGATCCACACATCCTTTTGCAGAAGAAAACAATGTCTTCTAGGTTCTATCTCTGCTGGAACCATTGAGAGCCCTTATTCTCAACCCTGCAGTCTTAGAAAATTAAAAGCATCATCAGGCTTGAGGTCGCACAGGCTAATTGGATCAGCCATCTTCCTTTCATGAACCAAATGAAATGACACTCCTTGGACCTCCTCGGGTCCAGTAACTTCTGCTCTTATTCGTGCAGAATCACTTCCATTTGGCACAGGCAGAATTAGATAGAGTTCTTACCCCATTCACTGAGTTGCCTTTTTTTTGCTGATCATTGCAGTTGATTTAAAAGAAACAAAAAGGAATATGCTTGCTCTTAATGACTTCTTCATGTAGATCAATTATTTTACCCGGACAAGTTTCACTTGGCTTCAGAGAGTCTGACATGCCTTGGGAATTATGTGAAGATCTCTCCTCCATACATATGTGGATTAGTCTGTTCTCACACTGCTATAAAGATCCTACCTGAGACTGGGTAATTTATAAACAAAGGAGGTTTAATTGACTCACAGTTCCACATGGCTGCGGAGGCCTTGGGGAACTTACAATCATGACAGAAGGAGTAACAGGCACCTTCTTCACAAGCTAGCAGGAGAGAGTGTGAGTGAGTGAAGGGGGAAGAGCCCTTTATAAAAACCATCTGATTTCCTGAGAACTCACTCACTATCATGAAACCACCCACATGATCCAGTCACCTCCTACCAGGTCCCTCCCTCAACACCTGGGGGTTACAACTG
Organism: Macaca thibetana thibetana; assembly: GCF_024542745.1. NCBI lineage: Eukaryota > Metazoa > Chordata > Mammalia > Primates > Cercopithecidae > Macaca > Macaca thibetana. The sequence goes on from NC_065582.1 coordinate 170,042,211, forward strand.
GAGATAAGATTTGGATGGGAACACAGAGCCAAACAATATCAACGTGTGTATGTGTTTTTCTTTTCTTCCTTCCTTTTTTTTTTGAGATGGAGTCTTGCTCTGTCACCAGGCTGAAGTGCAGTGGCAAGATCTCGGCCCACTGCAACCTCCACCTCCCAGGTTCAAGCGATTCTCCTGCCTCAGCCTCCAGAGTAGCTGAGATTACAGGCACACAGCGCCACGCCCAGCTAATTTTTGTACTTTTAGTAGAGACGGGATTTCACCATGTTGGCCAGGCTGGTCTCAATCTCTTGACCTCATGATCCACTCGCCTTAGCCTCCCAAAGTGCTGGGATTACAGGCGTGAGCCACTGTGCCCGGCCTGTGTATGTGTTTTTCTAGTGAGAGGATACACAGCCTTCATCTAGTTCTCCAAGGCATCTGCCACTCCAAAAAATGATGAGAAGTACTGGTCATAAAAAATTCCTAAGTCATTTATTTAGCACAGAACCTACAGACTATGTGACAACACCTCGTTTTACTTATGAAAACAACCCCATGAGTTAGTATATTACTATGGTAATTTCATAGATGTGAAATCTGAGGTCAGGGAGATTCAATTACTTTTACATAACACACACAAGATTTAACCAGGGGAATCATGCTTCAAACCCAGATCTATTATACTCTTAAGAATGTACCCTAATTTTATATTAATATATATTTTATCAAAGCAGCATATGGACACATGGTTTTAAAAAATAAATTGTGTTTTCAAATGAAAGTTTTCTTCTGCTTTCTGCATTGTCTCTTTCTTTTGTTCGTTTGTTATCTTCTCCCCATTTATTTGTGTCAGTTCCTCTGTTTCGTACTGGGAATTTTGCCTAATTCTGGGGATTCCTGGTGGTCCCCTTAAACATATGGTGCTAACAGCTACTTACAAGCTCTGAGTGTGATGAAGCTTTTGCTTAGTGGTTCTCATCACTGATTGATTGGGTAGCCAGGGAACATGTTCACTGGAATCACCCCGTGACAGTTCCTAGAGTTCTTTTTTCCTGTATCCTTTTCATTTCTGCAGAGAAGAACTTACTGACACCCTGCTTGAGTGTTAGCATGAGTAAGGAAGAAATTAGGAGTTCCAGTGATGGAAGAGGGGAGTGGGCAGGACATGTAAGTGCTCTCACCTGGGAATGTAAGTGTTCTTAACAGAACCCCAGTTATCAGTTCTGTGCTTCATCCATCTTCTTCAGCCACACATTCAAGTTCTGAGCCTTTTGGGGATTCTGTAGTACAAACTGGCTCACTTTTCTTTGGTATTCTTTGCTGCACGGTGCCATCTTCCAGGTGTCTCCACTTTTAATAAAAATAGGAGTATTTCTCTATTCAATTTCCATCTTCCAAGAATTCATTGAATGATCTCACTCATCTAACCTCTTCCATTCCTTTTGGCTCCTTAAGTCACACCTTTTCTGTTACTTTTCTGTCATTTCAGATAGGATTTTTTAAGTGCACATGGTCTTGCTGTAATTCTAAAATGGAAGTTTCTAGGCTCGCTCTTTCCTTTATCACTATACTATCTCCCAATATCTATCACATGACAGGTGTCCAGACTCTGAGAGAGATCAACAAAAATTTACAGGGGATTCTACTGTTAAATTTTTGTAATCTAGCACTGACAAAACTGTGCTCATGGACTGTGTACCTCCAATACAGACACACAATCACACATCCAAGAGGAGAGGTTACAGATTGTGGGCTAAAAGGAGGTAATTTTCCTACCTAGAGGTATCCAGAAAAGCACACTGGAGGAGGTGGAAGGAAATGTATTTAAGACTAGTGAAACAGTGTAAGCAAAATCCAGAGAAGTGTAGGGACCAGAGAAAAAAACAGAGTCCATCAGCTTGAGTTGAGTAAAGGAATGCGGGAATGTATTGATACATGAATCTGGCTGGGCACCAGGTGGAGGCGAGCCTTGAATGTTTGATTAGAAGTTTGAGTATTATTTTATCCTAAGATGATGGTTTGCCACTTACATCCTACTAACAGATGGCATAAAGAGCGTCTGTAAGAACTGAGGTGGAGCTTCTAGAATGAGAGGATTGGAGAGCGAGGAGAGCAGATGGAAGCATCCTGGGGAAAGGGAGGAAATGCAACTTTGGGACTGGAAGGGAAGGAAATGGTTTGGTGGAAGTGGGAGGTGGAATGAGAGAAAGATTCCAGAAAGAGACAGGAAGTACAAAAGTGGCAGCAACCAAGAGTCAGAGAGGAGAAAACCAGCTGCTCCTTTCTGCCTGATAGCAGTTAGGAGATAAGAGGATACGAAATCATGAAAGGTTCTGGAGGTCTGGCCCAACCAGTGTGTCATCTGGCCAGGGCCCAGGTACTGGTCACTCTGGGGCTTTTTCATGAATCTTTGTGATCTTCCTTGTTTGTTTTCACCCCTCCAGTTGTCAAAGCATAGACATATGTGCAAAATTTTGAAATAAGAAAAGCAAGATCATGTTGATCTTGCAGTTCTGGCAATATGTGAATATTGAACTGCATGCAGACAAGAGAATTTTCTTGATCTATTCACATTCCACATTCCACACGCACACGTATGTATATTTCTGTTTTTCCAAAATAAGCCCTTTTGGACACTAATTTGCCTAGCAAATCTTATGAACAGAATTGAAAGCCTTGCAAAGCCTATTGCCAAGCATGTCAGAATTGTAGTCTTTGCTTAACCAGTTATCCTTGTTCTCATCCTGTTTTGTTTTGGTTTGGTTTTTTAGCTTTTCCAAGTATGGCAGGAAAATTCTGAATATGTTTGAGAGCAAAAAATGAGTAGCATCTTTTTAGATGCATCTTAGTACTTATTTCTTTCATCTTGCATAGCTCTACGCTCCTTTTGAAAATCTCAACCTGTATCCAGCCCTTCTGAATTGCCTCTCATTCCGACGCTGTCCTCCTGCTGTCTCTGCAGTGCTGCCCCGAGTGGAGCTGCCTGCTCTGCTGATGAGAGAGACGGGTAGTGCCTTCAAGGAGATATCCATAAAGCACAACTTCTGATCTGAATTCTTGTTTCTGGGTGGTGGGGTTGTTTTTATTTTACCAGCACTCCTTTAAGTGTGGCAGGATGTAATGATGAATAGCAAATAAGAATTTTCTGTGCAACTGGTTTGCACTTTCTTCAGACTTCAGGTTCTCACGAGGGAATCTTCCTTTATGTTCCTGTCTCTGAATCATGATTATGTTTGAGCCTCTACACCAATCAAGCCTAGTTTAGTATTTAATCAATCTCAAATTACCCGCCGAGTTGTTGCAGTTTGCATGTCAGTCTTGGTGCCTCAGTAAGCTCCTTCCGTTTGCATTTAATATACCTTTTCAATTCTTTTTCTCCTTTATTTCCCATTTTTTATTGTTGTTGTTCTGGCCTTTCCCAAATGTTTAAACTTGTTGAGCAGATTTTCTTAAGCATTTGCAGTCAAATGAATAAGCTAATAAATCATAAATGGGCTTAGAAAGAGGATTTTCCCTTTTCACGGTGTACATTAGAGCTAAGGTTTAGCAGTTGTTGGAAACGCTTGTTGAAGAACTCTGTCTATCTTATAAAACCTTTTGCGGGAGGAGCCTGGCTCACCAGAGTGAGGCAGAAAGAATTTCAATGCACTAGAAAGACAATGTCTTTTGCATAACAATTTAATCCGTCTATTCATTTACTGGTGAATATTCATATTCTGGGGGTAGAAGTTTCAGTATTTACACATTGGTGGAAATAGGTAATGTAGATGAGCCCCAGGTAAAGTGTAATATTTACATTTTTGTTTTAAATGGCCAGGATCTCTTCAATTGAATTTCATTTTTGTCCTTTTGCTTTTGTTTACACTGAAATAAATATGACTTGGAAGGTTGTAGATGCTGAACTATTGGGACTAGATGTGCTCTGAAGACTTTCATTCTGTGATAATTATGTGATTTAAAATCAACCTGTCCAATTATGATTTGAATATTGTTTTAGTCTCAATGTTGTAGCTATCTCATCTATCTAATCTATCTATCTCTGGATCTATATATCTATCTATATCTATCATCTTTATCTCCTATCTAATATTAGATAGATTAATATTTCTCTATCTAGTCTACAATCCATAAGTAGATTAGATAGATATATATAACATTAGGGCTAAAGTAAGTCAATGTCAGTGATGTTAATGATTTATACATAAATAATAGAATATATAATAATATATAAGGAATATATATGACATATTATACATACATAAATATGTATATATAACATTAGTTTCATAGGTGATATATAAATAAGCTATATTTTGGTGCTTTAATTATATTAAGGCTTCCTAGATAAAATGAAAATTGCTGTTTATTAACCATTATGGGAAAGAGTTTGCCTATGTATTGTATCATATCTCATATATCATTTAATTCCTATGTTCAGTAACAACCTCATGAAGCAGAGAGTGAAGCCCATTGCCCAGAATTACCAGGCAGTGCTCTGGATGTTTTTGTGTTTCACTAGAGAGGCCAACTGATGTCATTTCATGAAGTTCCACCTATTGACTGGTTTGGCTATTGGAAACAGTGTAAACCTGGGCTCAGTTTAAAAAAAAAAGTGTGGCCTGACTTACATGCAATGATTGTGGTTCCCTCCATCTCCCTATATGAATAGAATTAGAGTCTAGAATTAGAAGAAAAGGAGCACTTTTCTTCTTTACCCACATTATGTGGCTATGCAAAGACCCACATGAATGACAGACTGGATGTGGCCAGTAGATATTCAAGGTACCCTGCTTGCCTTGGGGATTCGGTGCACTGAGAAAGGTTAGGGTCTTCAAGTATTCCTCATTCTCTGGGTCATTAACCTGGAAAACCCTAACTTCTGTCTTAGAATTGCCATTTTAGCTGTTATTTGTTATTTCTGGTTAATCTCTTCACTCAGTAAATGGCCTATAGATTTTGAATCTACGAGACACACTGAGGATTCATATTAGAGATAATTGGAGCTGTTTTTTCCAAATTGTTAACAGGTCTTATTATACTGTGAAACAGGTCTCTTCCTTTTGCCTGTGGTATCCTTCCCACATTATATCTGCTAGGTGAGCTATTCATCCTTCAGGGTCTCTCTTGCCAGCCACCCCCTCCAGGAAGGCTGCCTTCCTCAAATTTCCTAGGCAATATCTCAGCTACCACTGCATTGCAAATACTTCCCTGTTATCCCGCATGTATTCACTCTGCACCTACCATATGCCAGGTACCATTTAGGTGTGATTAGCATGTGTGACATCACAGTGTAATGCTTTCCTTGTTTTATCTCTCCCTCATGTGGCTCTAAGCAGGCTGAGACGCTAACTGTCTTGTTCACTTTCCTATCCCCAGCACCCAGGCTCATGCCAGGACATGGTTGGCACTCAATAACCATGTGTTGAGTTAAGGAAATCCCCGTTCAGTCTTAAAAACATGGGTGAACACCCATGGTGTGGGTAAATTCTTCAGAAATTGGATGGATTAAAGATGCCTAAACTTTGCCAGTGAGGAGAGTGTGTAGAACCAGGGAGTTTAACAGTTATGAACATGGACTTTGGAACTCAAACAAAGTTGGGATCACATAGGTTTAGGTTCAAATTCCACTTTGCCTCTTGGACAAAGACACTTAAGTGAAAAGCAAAATGAGGATGATAAAACCTACTCCATATGATTGTTATGCGGATTAGATAAGACAATGTTTGGACAGGTCTTAACACATAGTACTACTGAATATGTGGCATTCATTATTTACAGCTTTACTGGGTTGTACAAGCATTCGTGCCCTGACTTTCACTTGCAGCATCTCATGTATTCATCCCAACAGCTCGTTAAGCAACTTGGCCAAGGCGTGTGGGTGGCATGTGGTATGATTAATTTTCTAACTCAAGTCTTCTAAGTCCAAAAGCTCATGGTATTTAACTTGTACTATTCTGCTTTGTATGAAAGCACATTTGTGTGCACGCGCACACACACACACACACACAATCTCTCCCCTAATAACTGATTGATTTTTCATTTGTATCTAAAAACCAAAGGACAGTGGTCTGCCCTCCCTCAAATGGCCATCCCAAAGTGGCGAATGGTAGTGTCTTACGTTCTACATGTTGAGCAGTACTTTTATTCCTAAATTTGCCTGCCTCTGTGGAATTTGAGTATAGTATCACTTTGCAGTGCTGCACAGTAACTTGTGTTGTGATGTGGTGTTTATAAATAGATGTAAATAGTTAACACTTCTTTGAAAACGAATCAAATCCTCACTTATAGCCTTTATCAACCAGCTGGTTCTTGTAAGCATCTTCCCGGTCTGTGTGCAAACATTACTTTTAAGTGATCAGCTGGCATAATTAGGTAAGATTGTACACTAGAAGCACAATTCAGTTTTCTCTTCATCTCGGCTGGAAGAAGAAACAAACATCAGGGATGATGACATGGTGGTAAGTTAGATGTGGGAGATTTTTCCTGCAGCTGCAATACCTTGCTAATCATCAGAGCTAGTTATTTATTTATTTGTTTTTCTGTTTCAGTTCAAAGGTATGACTTTGTGGAACCTCAGGCAGAGAGGTAATTATGAAGCCTGGTACTATGGGTGCCGGCATCATCACTGGCACAGAAAGCAGCTTGGCTGTGGCTAAGCTTTGGATTTTATTTTCTATCTGGATGTTTTAGCATTTAGTGCTTTCTCCTTAAAAAAAAAAAAAAAAAAAAAAAGTACTTAAAACTTTCATTGTATCAGAGACTTAAATCAGGTTCAGGAAAATTGAATTTAAGACCTGGCCAGGGATGGGATTGGGTGCTGTGACTTCAGAGACAAGATGTTGTTAAATGGGTAAGAAGATGTTGAGCAGGAAAACCAACACAACTAACTTGATGAAGTCAAAAGAAAGTGACTTCTTACCTCGGGATAAGAAGACCAACATTCAAACATTGGCTTTGGCCATTGGGCAGGTCACTACACCTCCTCACTTGACTTCATACTCTGATCTGTAAAATGAGGCTTTGTAAATCGTCCCCAGATGTATTGACTGCCTGTTGTGAATCAAATTCTATGGTGACAATACTGACGTGATTCTTACCTCGTGGAGCTCAGCTGCCCAGGAAGACAGACAAATTGTGTTTCTATCAAGTGTGCTGTGAATCCTGGCAGGAGGAGTGCGGGACACAATGAGTTAGCAAGGCCGTGGAGTGCTTCTCTTCACTGACTCTGCAGCTAGGTTATCTAGGGTCGCAGCCCTCACTGATTTGACCAGCTATGTGAACTTGAGGGAAACACCAACATCTGTTTAATTGGGCTCCTGCAAGGATTAAGTATACTAATAGACATGGAATATGTAGAATATCTCCTGGCACATAGCATGTGCTCAGTAAATACTGGTTTTTAATATAAGAGCACATGGCTGGGCATGGTGACTCACGCCTGTAATCTCAGCGCTTTGGGAGGCTGAGGCAGGTGGATCACTTGAGGTGAGAAGTTCAAGACCAGCCTCGCCAACATGGTGAAACCCTGTGTCTGCTAAAAATAAAAAAAATTAGCCTGGCGTGATGGCACGTGCCTGGAATCCCAGCTACTTGGAAGACTGAGGCATGAGAATTGCTTGAACCCAGGAGGCAGAGGTTGCAGTGAGCCGAGATTATGCCACTGCAGCACTCCAGCCAGGGCAACAGAGCAAGACTCTGTCTCAAAAATAAATCAATCAGTAAATATAATAATCATAATAATAATAATAATATTAGAGCACATGACAGTGAAAACTAAGATTATGTAGAGAGTATGGGAAGACCAGACCCCTGAGAAGAAATATTTAAACTCAGACCTAGAAAAAATTCCATGCATGCCCTTGAAGACATCCTCCGCTTGACATACTCTCTAGGTTAGCTGACATGCTTTCTTTCCTCTGTAAAACATATTGTTGGTACCCTAAGCTTATGGCCATTAGCCATGCTACCTCTGCTTTAACCAATGTTCTATTAACCTACCAACTACCAGGCCATTTAATATCAGATAAAAGAATATCTGCTATAAAAATAACAGTTAATATTCATGGTGGCAGACCCTAGACACAGATAGTAGCTAAGCTGTACACAAGCAGGTGTACATGAATTATCTCAGTCAACTTTTTTTTTTTTTTAACAATGCTAGTAAGCCTTCTTTTGATGTCCATTTTACAAATGAGGCCTTGAGGTAATAAGCTACTAAGTAGCAGAGCTAAGATTTGAGTCTAGGTCTCTCTGGAGCTAAGCCTGCTCAATTGAAAGCTCTTGAGAAGTTTGTTAGGCGAAAAAAGTGAGTGTGAACATTCCAGAAAAAGAAGACTGTTCAAAACCTCTGAACTGAGATGGGTTCCAGGAGTCCTTCCTTCCAGCTCTCACGTTCCATTATTTAATCATAGAAGCCACTAGTTTCACTGCAGAAAATGAGGCTTAGAGAACCTGGGCGATTTGTCCAGTGACTTTACCTTATAAATTCCTGATTTTTTTTTTTTTTTTTTTTTTGCTTTAATGTTGGAATGGTCTCCATTCTTAGGTACTGAGGATAAAATTAAGATATTCCATGTAGAAGGCCAGTGGATTAGAAGCTATGAGCTCTTTTCAACCTTTTTGAAAAACAAAAGAAAAATAGCACTCTTGATACCAAAACATTGCACTGAAACTCTCAGTATAGCTAATTCAATGCTTCCTTTATGTTAATTGCTTCCAAACCTTCCCTGTCCTTAAATTGAGTGGGAGTGATGATGGAGCGAGAAGGCGGAACAATTTAACATGGAGGAAGGTGCCAAATGGGTAAAATATTTTGGAGAAAATTAGCTCCAACTTTGCACATTCTCTACTTTGAAAACATAATGGATATTTTTCTTTTATAGCTATAAAGCAATTGATGAGTGGTCAATCCATTTAAAAATTATCTACTCATAATAAAAAGTTTAAAAAATGGTAAATATTTAGTATGTAATAAGACCATTGCCAATGGGAATTTGCCATTTAGAGAAATTAGGCTTGTGGGGGGTGGGGGAACATCCCTTATACCATTAAATATTATCATTCTGATCTTTGTCCTAAAGTGATTTTAAAAATAAGATTAAAAAATCGTCAGACTATTTTAAGTATGTACTGCGCAGAAAAATTTTATTATATTTTCCTTCTGTTCTCTCTTATTTTTCTCTCAAAATTTGGAACAAAAGGGATTAGAATTAAAAGCATGAGGAACAAGCGGTTTAAATGCAGCAGATTCACGTGAAGAGAAAGTGTGGTATACATGAGCTTCTTTACAGAGAACATACAGGCATATTTCCTCTGGAGCCTCTGCCCTAGCAGGTTCACTGCCAGGAAAGCTCTGCCTGGTATGGGACTGACTCCTTCCTGCCATTCAGCTCTCAGCCCAAATGTCACTTCCTTAGATATTCCCTTGACCTGCACTGCTGAAGTCATCATTGACGGTTCTTCCCCCTCTATAACACTTATCACAATCTGCAGGGATCGCGTTCCTTTGTTTTCTTGTTCCTCCCTTGTCTTCCCCATCAGCTAAGCTGTAAACTCCAGGGAACCTGGTCTTGTTCACCAATAACAAGAGCAGTGAGCAATGCCCAACAGAGAGTAGATACCCGATAAATATTTTTGAATAAATGAATAATAAAAAGTGCTTTTAAAATACTAAACTACCCCTCACCATAAACGTATTATCATGGAAAAATTGAAATCGGGGGAAAAAAAATGTAAAAGTCTAAGACTATATTCGGTCACATCATTTCTAAATTTTTTGAGTAAACAATATCATACATTTTCCCCAAAAGCCCATTTGAACTTTATTCCTCATGAACTATTTACTTGAGTGCCAATTTCTCACAATTTCAGAAATTAATATTTTGCAGTACAAAGTACTTCTGCACTTAGAGCAAAAAATATATCATGCTTGTTGGCTGACTACACAGGAAAGAGTCTGCATTATTTTAGATTTGAGAGGAGAAAAATTACTTGGTCCCACATTCTGACCAACAGAATCCAGAGGATCAGAGAAACAAGGTCATCCACAATTTATGTCGACTCTTAATACGTCCAAATAGGTGCCTGTCAACATTTGTAGAACCGCTGAATCATGGAATTTCAGTGCAAAAGGAAACTGATTCATTCACCTCCTTCAGTCCCCAATTCTAACACTTGAATCCCTAGATCGCTGCTTTAATTTTGCAGATGGTATCCTCTGAGTTAATTTAGCAATGTATGATATTGCTCACACTTGTGTTTTAAAATATTCCCTTGAGGGTTAATTTCTAGACGTCATTATATTTAACAAAAATTGAATTGTGTTACATCTCAGATTGGAAGGATGGTTCTAATGCTTTTGAGAGAGTACAATTTCATTAAAAAAAAAATACTGCTTGAAGTGAATACAAAATGCATGACCTGGGTCTTGGGAATATTTGCCGTGCAGAAATTGCTTTTTTTTTTTCCTGAGTGCAGGAAAATGAGGTTCAGGGAGGGTTGTTCTTTGACCAAAATCTGACCTAAAGTACTGAATGTTTTTGGGGTTTGAATAATAAAATATGAACTGATAAATATATCAAGTATAGTATAACAAATGGCCATTTTATTCAGGGTCTTGTTCGAAGTGAGTTAGATATAGCATGTTTTATACAAAATTATGGTAGAAATTATGAATGTTCCCATAATTCTTTTTTTTTTTTTTTTTTTTTTTTTTGAGACGGAGTCTCGCTCTGTCGCCCAGGCGGGAGTGCAGTGGCCGGATCTCAGCTCACTGCAAGCTCCGCCTCCCGGGTTTACGCCATTCTCCTGCCTCAGCCTCCCGAGTAGCTGGGACTACAGGCGCCCGCCACCTCGCCCGGCTAGTTTTTTTTTTTTGTATTTTTTAGTAGAGACGGGGTTTCACCGTGTTAGCCAGGAGGATTTCGATCTCCTGACCTTGTGATCCGCCCGTCTTGGCCTCCCAAAGTGCTGGGATTACAGGCTTGAGCCACCGCGCCCGGCCCCATAATTCTTTCTTTTAATTTAGAATCATAAAAGGTCACCTAGCCAGTGGCCTTCAAACTTTTCTATCCATAACTTATAGCAAGAAATGAACTTGTGTGACATAGACCTGTACACACAAACACACACACAAGCAACCACAACTGAAACAAAAGATTCACAAGCAGTACTCATTTTTTCTTCATGAGATGTATTTTAATTTCTATAACTTTGTTTAAAAAATGTTGGCTTTGCCTTCATATACTAATTTCAAGTCACAGTTCAGAAAACAATAATCTGGCCCAAACCATTTACTCTATATATTGGAAGACCTAGATCCAAAGAGAGCAGCAACACCCCCTCGTTCATACTAGATTCAAGTAACCCTGTCTTGAAATTGAGTGTGGCAGTTAACATACTGTCTTTATCCCCATCAACGGTCCTGTACAATAAGAAGAAACTACAGTTTGGTCAAAGAGGAAAAAATATGCCACATCGTTCTTGGAGCTGAGTTCAGGTGCTTCAGTGGGTAGACTCCCTAACCTCTCTAAGCCTTATTGTACTCATTGTCTATAGAGGGATTTAAACCCTCATCATAACAAGCCTTGCCATAGCCCTGGTAGGTGGTCATTGAGACAACAGGAATGAAATGCCTGACATAACTCCTGGCTCCTGTTCTTCTACTTTACTTATAAAAGAAGTCGATGAAGGAAAATAAAGCACAACAAATGATCAACAAAATACAAAATATTGTATTTTGACTCAATTGCCGGAATGTTAACTTTCTCTGTAATACCTGGTGTGGCAGAGTAGTATGATCACAGATTTGTTGACAGTTCTCCCATTGAGAATGTGGTCTATTTCCCCTCTCTTTGCGTTCTGCCTGGAGTGGGGCTGTGTTGGGTAAGAATGTGCTGCAGGCTGTGGAAGTGACGCAGTGCCAGCTCCAGCTCTAGTCTTTAAGTAGACTGATAGCTTTCACCTTGATCCCTTGGAGTACTGAGCCTTGTGAGACGTGCAATCACCCTGCTAAGGAACCATGTGGCGAGATTCTGGGACTACACAGAGAAAGAGAGAGGTTCAGCAGTGGCCCAGCCATCCAGTTATCCCCACTGAGGGACCAGGCATGTGGAGAGTTTCAAGGACTGTCTAGGTCAGCCCAGCCACCCTCCTCGCATCAGGCTGAACGTCACCTAGTTTGAACCCATTTGATGCTACGTGGAGTAGAGAATCACCTAGCCAACCCGTTGATCCACCTAATTATAAGATTTAGGAATATGATTGTTGTTTTAGGCTACCAAAAATTTGGGGTAGATTTTTTAGTTTTTATTTTTTAAATGCAACAATAGATAACCAGAAACACTCAAGTTGCTGCAAATACTTCAAGTAAGCAGTTTCCTAGAGGCAGTATGGCATGATACACATTCTGGAGCAAGACTCACCTTGATTGACTCCATGGGCTGGATACTTAATTGATTTATACCTCAGTTTCCTCATCTTTAAAATGGGGGTAATGGTTACACCCACCTTATACAATTACTTTGAGGATTAAAGTAACCTTTTAGGATTAAAGAAAGTCAATACTGGTACACGGAAAGTACTTAGAATAGGACCTTGCACATAGAAAACACTGTGCAATTATTACTATTCTAGAACAAAGAAATATATATTTGAACATTGACTTAGATTACAGCTCAGAGGATTGGGTTTTACTGCTGTAGTATTGTGAACAGGGCTTTGCTCTACATTCCAGGTCTCTTGAAATCTGACTTGCAAAATTAATTCAAATTGGCCTTAGGAATGAATATCCCCATGGGGCTTAAAAGAGATAAAGAATTGTAAACAAAGGGCAAAGAGACAGGACATTTGTCAGAGTGGCATTTAGTAGCAGGGCCACTGTTCTTTAACATTGTTATTAGTGGGGTGGACAAGAGGTTGAATAGCACATTAATCATATTTGTGACATCAAATCATGTGGAAGACAGGGGAGAACAGGAATTATATCTCTCTATCAGGAGAGAGTAGGAAGTCGAGCTGGGAAAATGAAACCGTAAGATTAAGTGTAGTAAAGTTCAAGATACAGAATTAGAGCCACTGATATATCGATCCTTTACAAAAATAGATTTCGAAACATTTTAGTTGAACAAATATTTACTAAGAGTGCGTTACATGTCTGGTATTGTGCTCAAAAATGTCAGCTTCTAGCAACTCCTTCACAGGGCCTGTTCCCCCATGAAGACCTCATAGTCTCGTTGGCCATGCAATACTGAAGCCAATAAAAATAATACAGGGTAGGGGGTGCAAGAACAGATATAAGTACGGGTGCAGACGACATACAGATGAGGGAGTGAATGTTTCTACTTAGGATGGTATGCACCACAAGGGATAGGTAGACAAAAAGTTTGAAAAACTAGAGAGAGAAATGGGAAATTGAGACTATATATATAAAGAGAAAGGAAATAAAAGATTGAAAGAGAATGAGATTTGGCTGTGCCCTTCTTGTTGTGAAGGACAAAAAAGAAAACAGGATGAGTTAGAAGCTGTTGTCAGAGAAAATAAGAACTAAAGACAGGTGTAGTGGCTCACACCTGTAATCCCAGCACTTAGGGAAACCGAGGCAGGCAAATCACTTGAGGTCAGGAGTTTGACCATGCTGGCAAACATGGTGAAACCCTGTCTCTACTAAAAATACAAAAAAATTAGTCAGGTGTGATGGCAGGCAACTGTAGTCTCAGCTACTTGGGAGACTGAGGTGGGAGAATCACTTGAACCCTGGAGGCGGAGGTTGCAGTGAGCCAAGATCGTGTAATTGCACTCTAGCCTGGGTGACAGATTAAAACTCCATCTCAAAAAAAAAAAAAAAAAGACAGACAGACAGACAGACCGAAAGAAAGAAAGAAAGAAAGAAAGAAAGAAAGAAAGAAAGAAAGAAAGAAAGAGAAAATAAAAACTAAAAATAAAGATATAATTGAAGAAAAGTGATTCATGACAAAGGCATTTTTGAACTTGGGAAATGCATTGCTATGTGTTTATATATTGATAAGTAATATGTATTAATACCATGGATATCCACACATACAGCATTTGCATAGCCTTTGGAAGTAATAGGATTTTATTATTTTTTATTTTTTATTTTTTGGAGACAAAAGTCTTGCTCTGTCACCCAGGCTGGAGTGCCATGACGCGATCTCAGCTCACTGCAATCTCCACTTCCAGGGTTCAAGTGATTCTCCTGCCTCAGCCTCTCAAGTAGCTAGGGTATTACAAGTGCCCATCACCACACCTGGCTAATTTTTGTATTTTTAATAGAGATAGGGTTTCACCACGTTGGCCAGGCTGGTCTCAAACTCCTGACCTCAGATGATCCACCTGCCTCGACCTCCCAAAATGCTGGGATTATAGGCGTGAGCCACTGTGCCTGGCCTGATGTAATAGGATTTTAAGCCAAATGTATTAAAACTCTTCATTTGTTTATTTATTTCCTTTCAGTGAAGATGATACAGTGGAAGGACCACATGTCACTGTTCTTTCAGAGCTGACAGTTCAGCTGAGCAACAATCATTAATAAAATAATCATGTCAGCATACAGTCACAACTTTGTCACCTTACGAGGAGAAACCAAGGGGAGCTATGAGAGGGGTAACTGGAATCTGGTACTGAGAGCTTCTTAAAGGGATTCTTCCCTAATTCAGTGACTTTGTCTTGAGACTTGAAGAGTGGGTTCTGTAGGTAGGAAGAGGAGAGGTGGAAAAGGCTGTAAAACAGACGACTGCCTATTCAAAGGTCTTGTAGTCAGAGGATCTTACAAATCAGTGCTTGTGAAAAATAGAGGATTCACTGGAAAGGGTACTAGATTTCAATAAACACCACATAACCTTAGATGGAAGTGTTTTGGATTTACTCTAGCTTCAACAGAAACTCAGGGGTAATTAAGACTCCAGTGAAATCTTTTGGATTGTATAAACTTTGGATCTAGGAGAAACAACTAAAACAGGCTCTTCTATGTCCTCCACACATACCTCACCATACCCTGACAATGTCACTAGTTTCAGGGATAGTTTAGAGGTAGACTTTTAATTTGAAGTATTTGGCCTGGTTAAAATTGTGATCAACATAGTATTGTTATAGCTTTCAGCTGGAAAACCTGGTTCTAAACCCAGAGGGATTTTACACTGTCTTCCCAATGGCAAACCTGATTAATGCAATGAAAAACACAATACTTTGCCTTGGACTTGCAATTAAAAATGTTTATTAAAGTTCATGCTCTCCTGCTCTGTGATTATTTTCAGAGTTGATGTGAACAAATAATAAATTAATGCATTTGAATGATCTGAATACATAGAATTATGTTTCCCCGAATGCTCTTCTCCATAAATCGGGCATTGTTTCTTAGAAGGAAGATACTTTTGCTTTTGAATGGAGCACCAATGTTTTTTTCTTCCAATTTCTGCAAGTTTGAAAAAGATAGGTTGCAAATTTCACTCCTTTTTCAGGACCCAGATGAAGTCTCTCCTGTAGGAAGCTTTTGTTGTTTCTCCAAATAACTCTGATCTGCCTGTTTTCTGATGCCTATCACTTTGTACCCCCTGATTTTAGCACTTTATCGTATCCCCTTAAAAACCCTCTTAGGTCCTTATAATTTTTTCATCCTGATCATATGCCAAACCATAATTTCTAGCACAGCAGCTAGCACTTGAAAAACTCTCAGTATCTCTGTTGATGAACACATTGACTCTGTTGTTGCATCAGCTAGGGCTCTTAAGTTGCAGAAAACAGAATGTGACTCCTGTTAACTTGAGCCAGAACATAAATTATTGGAGGATTACAGGGGTTGCTCAGATAATGGGCAGGGAGGCTGAGGAATCAGGCTTGGGGGAGTTGGGAACCCGCAGATAGGATTTCGCAGCAAAAATGACTTCGTGGTTTTATCCAATTGCAATCTCTACATGGAAACCATTCTTTTCTTCTGAACTTGTGTCCTGCTATTCAAGATTCAAAGTCATAGGAGAGAGAATCCAGCTGTCTGAATCTAGGTTCTGCTATTGACACATGGCTGCCCTGGAACAGACGAGTAGCCACAGGACTCCCTCAGCTTTCATGGGTAGCTTGGTTTGTTTTCCAGCCTGGTCTGTGCACGCTAAGCAAAGGTAATTTTCTGGAAGCAAAATCGCAGGGGCTATTAGAAAAACAGTTTCCCCTGTGGGTAGCCCCTTTACCCTCCAAAACCCAAACAAACAAAACAAACAGTTATGTCTACTGCAGATGGAAAGAACTCCATAATTAATGAACTTGATTTTGAGTTTGTTTTGGCCTCTAACTTGCTGGTGAGCTTGGGTGTGTCATCCTCTCTGGTCCCCTCACTGTCTTGCTTATTAAACTTAATAACTTTGAGTTCTCTACCTCACCAGATGGTTGGGGGGACTGTAGCAGATAACGTATCTAAGAGTGTTTTGTAAATGAAAAGTGTCATATAAATGCAGAATACTCGTACAGGTGTTTGTGCAGGAGGTATTTGATGAATGGAATTGAGAGGTTGACTTCTCTCTTGAGCGTTGAAGCTCTAGAAAAAATATAAAGGTGACTTTCTCTCATTTACATGAAGTATTCTAAAGATAATGATAATAATAATATTGTCTCACATTTACTGAGTATTCACTATGCATTGAACTCTCATTGAAGACTTCTTCTATGTCCTACTCACTTAATCCCCGCAAAAACCCTATTGTTAGTTAAATGCTATGAATAGTCTTACCATACAAATTGAGTAAACTGAGGCTGGGCACAGCGGCTCACACCTGTAATTCCAGCACTTTGATAGGCTGAGGCAGGTGGATCTCCTGATGCCAGGAGTTCTAGACCAGACTGGCCAACATGGCAAAACCCCGTCTCTACTGAAATTTCAAAAATTAGCCAGGCATGGTAGTCCCAGCTGCTAGGGAGGTTGAGGCACAAGAATTGCTCAAACCTGGCAGGCAAAGGTTGCAGTGAGCTGAGATTGTGCCACTGCACTCCAGCCTGGGTGACAGAGCAAGACCCTGTCTCAAAAAAAGTAAACTGAGGCACGCTTGCCTCAAAAGTGTCTGTCATCAACATCTTTCTCTAGCTCTGTGTCCCATTGGTAATATTTAAATGTTAATTTTTGTTTTTTCACCATCTTAGAAGGAAGATGAGGAAATGTTGGCATAATATTTAGCGTTCCTTGGAAGAAAGCTTCTGGTGAATACAATTATTGTTGTGCATTTTCATAATAATGAAATATCACACTATTTTTATATTCTTGTTCCCTTTAATTAATCTTTCCAGTCCTAGCTCACAATCAACTTATTTTCTAAAGCCAAAGACTTTGGAGTAGTTAACCTTTCTGTTTTCTCCTAATTTAAATACACACACACAGACACACAGACACACACACACACACACACACATATTTAATACACAAATATATATATATATAATTTCATTGATTCCAGTCTCAAGTGTTTATCATTTTTGCTTTTGTTTTTCCCTGAGGGTCAGAGCTGTAGGGCTGAAAGATATTAAACCCTGTGTCAGAGAAGAGTGGTATCTCCCCTGGTGGACAGATGACCTGATCAGATTCGAATTTGGGGGAACAAAACAAGCAACCGTATGTTAAAACTTTAACTACTACTACAGAATTAATGTCTGTGTTTCTTAGATCATAATGAGCCCTTCCTGTGTTAAGAGAAAAAGTAAAGGAAAGAGAAAGTGATCTAGAAAGAATTTCCCCTTGATATCTTGTCACTCACCCAAATGGCTGGTGATAATTGGACATTGGAGACATTTGTAAGATCAGACAGGATGTCACTTCCTTAAGAAGCTACATCTCTGACAATGCAGTGTCAGTCATTGTCTCCAGACACCGAAGCTCTATGCTTTGCTAATGTCAATGTGCTAAACCTCAATTATCAGAAAATACAGTGAGAAATTATAAAAGATGGGATAGAAGACTTCATCCAGGTAATGGAGTACAAGATATCTTATTTGTGATAAACGTAAATTTCCCTATTGGCAACATAAAGATAAAGATTTGATGGGGCAGGATTGAAGGCTTAGAAGACAAATAATGGATAAAAATATTTGGAAAAATGTCCACAGTCCTATAAATGAGCTCTGATAATGTTGTTAACCAGAACAACATAATAGTCCTTCTGTCTGTACGGTCAGTCTTCCAAGTCTAAAAAGGCGCTTTCAAGTATCAAATATACATGTGCATATCCTGGCTTCACTCTTTTTACCAACATTTACTAGTAAACTGCATTTTTATAGTAGTCTTCCCCAGTGGAGAACGTAATGTTTTACAGCAGAGATAGAGATAAGTTGACATGTGTGTCTGTATTGTAATAGGAACAAAATAGTTATTCTACTAAATTCAATTAATATGTTTAAGGGGGAGCAGATATATATTTGGGGTTAGATAAACTACATTTACAATGTAATACAGTTCCACAGAAATAACAGATTAAATGATCATTTTAGAAAATCAGGTCTAGTAAATGCCCTTTCCCTAAAAGGTTTATTTCAAGATGAATGAGTATACCATAGAGAATTGGAGTTTAGTCCAAGTTTAGTCATAGCAATATGTGAATACTTGATTAAAACCAATATAGTAGAATAATTCAAAGGCTGTTCTATCCTGTGTAAGAATCCTAATCAATCTGGCAGAAAGCATCGACTACATATGCTAAGTGAGATATCTCCTTGGTATTTTGGGTGGATTAACCATGGGACATAGCAATGAGCCCACATGTGATTCCTGGTTAGTGCTCAATAAGTGTTTGCAAAATGAAGGAAAACATAAACTCAGATATGCTGAAGCTACAATGTGCAAAGCACATCCCACGAATCAGTTCACTTAATCCTTTTAACAAACCTGTGCTGTCACTCAGGGGTCCTCAACCCGCCCCGCCCCGGTCCATAGACTGATACCGGCATTAGATTGTCACAGGAGTGCAAACGCTATTGTAGACTGCACATGCAAGGAATCTAGGTTGTGTGCTCCTGTGGGAACCTAATGTCTGATGATCTGAGGTGGAACAGTTTCACCCTGAAACCACACACTGCCGCCCACCAGTCTGTGGAAAAATTGCCTTCCATGAAACCGGTCCCTGGTGCCAAAAAGGTTGGGGACTATTGCTATAACTGATTATTCTTACACTAAGAATGAGTAGACTGAAAAGTTTAAGACTGAGAGGTTACACTCTCAATGGAAGGTAATAATATTGGGATTTGAACCCCAGCTCAATTCCTGTTTGGGGTGTTCATAGACCCCCTGGATCTTCTGTGAACCTCCCTGAAAACCTTTTTCTGATTTGATAGCTGTTCATCTTTCTAAGGGTGGTATTGATAGCTTTCATCAACTTTCCAAACAAGATGCATAACCTTGAATTTGAACCTCAGTTCAATTCCCTCTTTGGGGTGTTCATAGACCCCCTGGATCTTCTGTGAACCTCTCTGAAAACCTTTTACTGATTCTATAGCTGTTCATCTTTCTAAGGACAGTATTAATAGCTTTTTCATTGTCTTTTCAAATAAATCCATCACCACGACCCTTATGTTCCCTCAAATTTAAGGAGCTCATATACAATTGAAAAACTAAAATTTAGCCATAACAAAATAGAAAAACATAAACAGATAAACTGATAAAGTTCAACATAGATAATGTGTGATTAGGTGTCTGGAATGAGGTAGAGTTTGAGATTGTGGGGACCCCCATGGGTAGGATGATTTTGGAGGGTTTCTCTTAGGAAGATGCATTTGAGATGGGTCATGTTGAAAGATATTGCTGTACATGTGTCATGGAACTGGGGACCAGACTTGTGTACCATGACTGAACTCTTCCTCCCTCCCCTCTCCCTTTATAGTAGCATTTGACAGCAAGGAAGAATTAATTACTGCACATTTCTCTCTGCCTAGAGCTGATTACCTGCAAGGCTGCTCCATGAACATTAGGCTGAGAACAGCAAGGAAAATGCCATTTGGAAGCATTCCACTCAGAACGGATGTCCAGCTGCTCATTTAGATCATGAACTGTTTGTCAATACTGACAATTAGTGGGCTAAAGATTGCATTGACCACATGAAAAGAATCAATATGTGCAGTACTTGTTAGTTATTTACCACCGAGTGTATTAAAGCCCGTAGATTTCTTATAAATCCTTCAAAGCCATCCTGCTATGATCCTCTCGACAACACACATTGACACGTCAATAAATCCTTTTGACAAGGATGATCTGTGAAAATCAATACCAGTTTATCAGCTATTCCCATGTAGTTCCTTTTTTTTTTTTGGACAGGCCAGCAGAAGTTTAAGATCATTTTCCCAAAGCAAGGGAACCAACATGGTTTTTAGGTACAAAACTTGTAGCCAATGTATGCCTAGAAGCACTGACATTGACTAAAGTCCTTTGCTCAAAGAATCTTTGTAAATCCTATGAGGGAAAGAAACCCACTCACTGATACGTAGTGATAACTGCAGCCCCTTTCAAGAGTGAAGTGTGGAGTCAAAGGTCTTAGTGTATAGTAATTGTGCCTGCATCTGCCCAGTCTTTAACTCTTCTCTATCTTGAGAGGTCGAGACTATACTAGCAGATTCTCACCCTCAGTCCTGGACAGCCTTTAGCATTGGCATTCTATACCTGTTTGTTGAACTGATTTGCTTTACATTTTTTTTACTATATGAGCTTAATTAAACATTTATGTTAAGCAAAAATACCCACAATTGAAACTTAAATAAAAAAGTACTGTATTAGGATAGTGATAGCTGCTATAACAAACGAACCTCACAATGTCAATATCTGTTATGTAGCATCTGGTCAATGTAGCTGTTTCTGAACAGTGAGTGATTTTCCTCTATATAATGATTCAGTGGCCCAGGCTCTTTCCAACTGCAGCTCTGCCATCTCCTAAGATTTAGGGGATCTTAGACTTGCAGCCTGAGGAACTAGAAAAAGATAGTAGAGATACATGCCCATGTTTAAAAATTCAGATCTAGAAATGACATATAACTCTTAGGCTTATATTCCTTTGGTAAGAACTTAAAACAGGGCTACAAAATTCTAAAGGGACTTTCAGAGTAGTTCCTTTAGAGGGGCAGCTACCTCTCAGTGACAATCCCATTCATGCAAGGGGACCACAGATTTTCGGTGGAGAGCTAGCCATAATTATACACCAGGACCCGCTATATGCTGCTGTGCTAATGCTTGTAATACAGGTATGCAAAACACACTGTTCCAATACTTCACCAAGTTTTCTAGCAAATGGGGAAAACAGTCTGTCTGTCCCAAACTAGCCGAACTTGGGCAGGTTTTCTTTCTGTCACTAGTATTTCTGGTAAGCACACTATAAAATGATAACCTTTATTTCTCAGGGCATCCATGGACCTCAGCTTTTGGTAGAAAAGTAAGCTGCTAAATCAAAACTGTCTGAAGTCTCTCCTCGAATGTTCTGTTAGCAGCAGCAGTTAAGCAGTTTTAAGGGATACTGAAAGATAAAGGGTTCATAATCATCTCATGTTTTCTCTTTAAAACATCCCCCCAAACACACAAAAACCTCAAAGGAGTCAACTGCACTAAACTTTCAGGCTCCCCAGTCTCCACTGGTCATTAATAAAATCTGCCTGAAGCTCTATTTGTCTCAGGGCATTTTTGCTATCTTCCTTCTTTCCGACTTGTAAGAAAGTCTCCACTGAACAGCCATGTCTGTGTCTTGCTGAAACTAATAAAATCATATCTATCACTCTCTTGGGGAGCTCTGTCTAGAGTTGCATTTGAGATCCAAAGACAACGAGAAGCTCCTCCTGGCATGTTGCTGTAATTAAAGATTCCAGAGTTTTCCAGAGGGGCATATCTGAGAGAGACGTCCACTATAAGATTATTGAGTTTTCTGCTTTCCTTGCCTTTTTTTTTTCTTTCTTTTTTTCTGTTTTAATGATTCTACACACTATATTGAGTGTGTAAAGGTGTATATTCTCTCATACTTTTTTCCCTAGCATAGAAACTCCTTTGACATACGAAATTGGGAAAAGAAAGAAATTCTTTGGGGAAAGCCTACCTTCACCTGTTGTACCTTCTCCTTATTTAAATATTTAAATTCTGATGGTAAATTTCCCATTGGTAAGAGATACACTTCCTAAGTACTCTTTAGTTTTTTGCCCTGTTTAGAAATCTTTGACAATTTCTCATGTGCCAAGACTGGAAAATGAATGAATATTTGGAAGGATAGACGCAAACCAAGACTGGGTTTAGGGGTAGAGAAAGTTGATCTTTTGTGTCTTATCTTTTAGCCATCACAGCTTCTCCATATACAGTGTTTAAAGGGTACACCAGGGCAGGGAGGGCTTGTGTTTCTCCAAAACTGACTTGGCTATGAGAATCAGAGTGAAAGATCTGGTGGGTTTTCTGCAGTATAGCAAATGAAATAGCTCATTAGCTGTAAGCAGCCAGTAATCTTTTGTGATTCACCAACAGCTACTATTCCTCAGGGAAATTTATGCCAGGCAAGGCTGGAATAGTAAGAGAGTGAGAAGAAAGGGGACATGTAAAACAAGGAAAGAATGAGTGAAAACATGCTTCACAGCCTTACAGAAAATACAGTTCTGTTTCTCACACACACAGGTTTTTCATTGTATTCCATCCTTGTTTATAGGCTATTTTAAGCCTCCAGCATTATTCCTGGTTAGAAGAATGACTTTGGTTATTATCCATGATTAATTAAGGCCATATGGCTCTTGAAATATTCTACTTATGAATATAATAATAGTTACAATAAGATCATTACTGTTAACATCTTTCAAGTCATGATCACATTCAGTTCTAACCCTGTGAAGCATACAAGGCAGGAATTTACAACCCATTCTCCAGATGAGATGGTGATGAAATTATACATATAATTTAGGATTGGCTTTCAGAGGCAATAACTTGAAACAGAGCCACAACCACATGTAAGAGGGACTTGTCAGTGTAGTCCCAGGATGGAAATGATCAGGTCCAAAAATCAGTTTTCTTGGTTCCAAAACTGTAGCTTTTTCTGTTAAGGAGATCGGAAACGCAAAAATACTAATAATAAGTAACATGTATATAGCATTTTTCTAAGTACTTTTTGTGTATTATCTCACTCGATTTTCCAAACAATGCTGAGATAGGCTGTGTTATTAGCACTATTGTGTAGATGAGAAAATGAGAATAAGAAGAGGTGAAGTAGCTTGCCCTCAGTGACACAGCTGGGAAGATGAGGAGCTGGGAATACAACCCAGGCAGTCTGTCCACAGAGCTTACTCCTGAGTTCCATGCAACATTTCCTCTCAACACTAAACAGCCGTACATCCCAATATATGGGGAAGATTCTTGAAGGTGTCCCATGACTTTGAAGATCTGGGATTCAGATTAGAAACATTTTGGCCTTCCTTTCTGAGTCCTGAAGGAACTCCTGTAAAAGTAATTTTTCAGATATGTGGAAAAAAATTGCCCACAAAGCAGCTCCTCTGCAACTGCCTCCTCACTTAATGACAGGGCTCCTTCTACCTGCAGCTTCACTGATTGCCAGTGTCCATTTGTCCCTTTCAGTGCACTGGACTCAGACCAACCCCAAGGGCATTTATTGGTAACATTCATCCTCTGTGTGCTGAGTGCCCACCATGAGCCAGTGACTGAGCTGGATCTCTGGAGAACACAAAGAAAGATACACCCCACTCTTCATTCTTAAGAAAATCAGAGTTTCATGGGGAAAGAAAGCAGTGTAATCAGGTAATTACAAGATCCACAGTAAGTGCTAGAACAGAGGTATATGCAATGCTCTCTGTGCGGAGTCAAAGAAGGTAGAGTATTAATTGGCTGCTCAGGAACTGCAATCAGCTAGATGTGGGTTCAAGTCATGGCCATCAGTTGGTACCTGGGAGATGTTAGGAAACTTACTTTCCTTCACTGTTACTCAGTTTCCTATCCAAGCACAGGAAGATGCTAATTGCATTTCCCTGGGAGGAAATATGGTGAAAATTACATGACAGATCTCCATATGAAACCAATCACATAGTAAGTGTTTGGTAAAGGTAATGATAGCAGTGATAACCATCCTGACAGCTTCATGGAGGCTGTGACACTTCAGGACAGCCTATTGTTGTCAATCAGAGAAGAGAGGGTGCCTGAGAGCAGAGAGAAGAAAATTCTCATGCCAGAAATCAGCATGTGCAAAGTCACAGGATAATTTCTCCCCATGGCACAGTCCTGAGAATACTGTCAGGCAATAGGCTCCACCTGCCTTTTCTCTCTGCAGGTTTTTCCTACTCTAGTTGATTCTACATGCAGTCAGAGGAATCATCTTTTGTCGCTGTAATTGCTATCCTGGCATTTTCCCTCCTGAGACCAAGGTAGTGGTTCCCAATTGCCTCTTGAATCAGCTGGAATCAAATTGATCACAGGCTTCAAGCCTTCCCTTGTACCCAGCAGCCTCACCTCATCTCTCATCTCTTGCCATACCCTGGATTTTCTCTCTATTCCAATCAAGAAAGTGGGCCATGAGCCTGTGCATTATTATCCACCCCTTCCTCCCCAGGAGACACTAGACCCCCTGAATAAGCATTTGACAACATTTCTAAAGTGGGGGTGTGTGCTGTGATTTTAAAGTGATAAATGTGTTGAAGCCTATTGGGTAGAATTTATCTGTTCATAAACCAACGACTTTGGCCCAGACAAATACTTGCTGATAAAGAAATGAGTTTGTTGACTTACCCAGCATTTAAAAATATTTGAAGTTGGGCCAGGCACGGTGGCTCACGCCTGTAATCCCAGCACTTTGGGAGGCTGAGGCGGGTGGACCACGAGGTTGGGAGATTGAGACCATCCTGGCTAACACGGTGAAACCCCGTCTCTACTAAAAATAAAAAAAAATTTAGCCGGGCATGGTGGCGGGTACCTGTAGTCCCAGCTACTGGGGAGGCCGAGGCAGTAGAATGGCGTGAACCCAGAAGGTGGAGCCTGCAGTGAGCCGAGATCGCACCACTGCACTCCAGCCTGGGCGAGAGAGCGAGACTCCCTCTCTAAATAAATAAATAAATAAATAAATAAATAAATAAATAAATAAATTTGAAGTCCACATTATGGACCGAATGCTTTCATCCCCTCCAAATTCATAGGTTGATGTCCCAATCCCTAATGTGAATGGTGCTTGAAGTTGGGGCCTCTGGGAGGTAATTAGGGTTAGATAACATGAGAGTGGGGCCTTCATGATAGAATTAGTCTCTTTAGAAGAAGAGACGCCAGAGCTCTCTCTACACTTCTCTCTCTCTCCATCTCCCTCTCTCTCCTTTCTCTTCCTCTCTCTCTCTTTCCCTCTGTCTCCATCTCTTCTCCCTCCTCTCTCTCTGCCCTATGAATACACAGAGAGAAGGTGGATGTCTACAAGCCAGGAAGAGAGCCCTCACTGGAACCTAACCACGCTGGCACCCTAATTTTGGATTTCCAGCGTCCAGAACTATGAGAAATAAATTTCTTTTGCTTAAGGCAGAATACTACCCAGTCTATTGCACTTTGTTATGGTGGCCAAAGGGGACATTTATTCAACTTTATAGCTTTTAACCAAAAACAAAAAGAAAAAAAAAAGAGGAAACAGCAAATAATAAATAATTAAACCTAGCAAATACCTAGCTCTCCTCCCAAATGGCAACAGTTGCCTCAAGCTGAATAGAAGCTGCCCTTTTTCCACTGAAAGCTCCAGTTTGCCACAGTCCTCACCAATTCCTGTTGCCTCTCTCTGCTTAGCTGTGTCTGTGTATTGCCTGAAAGACATGTGCAGTCATTTGAGATTTATATTCTGCTTTAGAGGTACCCTTTCTTGGGAACAAAACTTCATTGAAGACCAACCATTGCTGTGTTGCACAAATCAAACACAATAAAGTAGCATATATGTATTTATAATCAAACAAAATTATGTCAACCGTAAGATACAGGGGACAATTTAGAAAAGTTAATTTCCCCTTAATTGTCATTTTGCATCTCGTTTGCCCCTAGGCAGAGGGCCTTCCTAATTTTATTTCTGTGTTTTTCTCTCTGTTTTACCCCTTCTTTCTTTCTATGTATTAATATATATGTGTATATGTAATATAAACACAAAATCTAATTGTATAAAAATATGTATCTAGCCAGGAGTCCCAGCTACTTGGGAGGCTGAGCCCATGAGTTTGAGGTTGCAGTGAGTCATGATTGTGCGTGCCACTGCACTCCAGCCTGGGACATAGAGTGAGACTCTCTCTTAAAGAAAAAAAGTATTTTTTCAATTTACACATTGACATGGATCAATTAAAAAAACTTTCTCTAAACTTTCTTCAGGATGCAATCAATAATTATATTCTAAGAGTACTCAATCAAGTGATGAAATAAAATTACAGGCTTCAGGAATCTGTTTGATTCTTTCAGTAACATCAACAAATCTTAAAGGTAAAAGCCTGTAGGCCCATTATTCTTAAAAGCTGGCTGATTTGAAAGCTATTTCAATATATAAGTTATATATTTTTAAAAAGTAAAATAACAACAATAAGCATTACTTAAGGAATTCCTCTGTGCTTGACATTGTGCTAAGTTGTTCTCTTCATCTTATGAACAAAACTAAAATAAGTACAACTATTTCCATTGTACAGATGAGAAAACCAAGACACACTGAGATTAAGCAACAATAAAAATAAAGCACAGATTTGTAACTCAGATTTTTCCCACTAGTCCAATTCTTATTCCATTTTTGTTATATTTCTCATGATATATGGTTGAAAAATTGTTGGTGATATGTGAAGCTGCAATAAATGCATTTTTTTTCATCAATTGTTAGCAATTTGGTGAGTGCACAGGCTTAATAAAATTTGTGCTGCTTTGATTTAATTTTAAAATAAGAACAAACTCTGCCCTGTGGTCAAGTCTTCCTTTATAAATTGAACTCTGGACCATTTTTCTTAAATGATATAAATTTATACTTGTTTTTCTCCAATTCCCAAGCAAATACTCCTACAAAGTTTTTATGAAGTTGCAACTCTCATAAGAAGTCAGCATCCTTCTAATTTCTTAACAGCATCAATGTTTTCTATCTGATTCCCCAAAAACTGATGACTTCAGTGATTTGAGTCAATGACTTGATATAGGCTTGAAGACTTTTAAACTGAAAAAAATGGTAGGAGATGAGTTAACGGTAAAAGAAACCAACAAACTAGGGTCTGTGAGTTCTGCATCTAAATTGAGTGATATTTGCCCAATGCACAAATAAGCTATGCTATCCTTAATGCAGTCCAACAGGGAGGGTCCTTACAGGAGAATATTACTGCATCAAACAATCTCCCTAGGATGCTAACTCTGTAGCCTTTCTTCTAAGCCATCAGTTACAAAACGCTCTCAAGAGACAGTGGTCAAGGGGTCTCTGGCTCCAATGACGGCCCCCTGAGTGTCCTGAGGTTCAGCTTGAATCTCAGGGAAGGACACAAGGGTGGGTCCTATTTCACACTCTTCCAGCCTAGAGGATTTTTCTCTTAAAACCTTGGTCTGAAATTAGTGATCCTGGTCGTCAGGAGCTAATACGAGCCCTTAGAGCCTCTCACATAAACTCCACAGTTGGCGTCCCAAGTCTGCCTCAGTTCCATTGGCCCCCATGATTCAATTATCTCCCTCTGGGGCCCTCCCACAACACGTGGGAATTATGGGAGCTACAATTCAAGATGAGATTTGGGTAGGGACACAGTCAAACCGTATCAGCCACATAGGCCTGTGGAGGAGTAAGTAAGAGAATCCACATACAGCACTTAGCATTTAGCTCTGGTTCTCTTCTAGTGTTTCTTTTAATCCCTTTTGTGTCTCTTCAAACAGACCTAACTTGTTTCCTGAAAGGTGAACATGAGAGTCAGCAATGAGATGCAGCTCTCTGGCAAGATGTTCTGATGGGACATGGGCCCCAGCCCCATCCATAGGAGCTCTTCCCCAGGAAGGAGCACACCCACATCCTCACTCCAGCCTGCGGTTTTTGGCCTCTTTTTCTGGGATTGCATTTGCTGGCAGATTTTGTTCATTCATATGAGGAACAGGGAAAGGAAATAATAGCTGTTGAACAACAAAGGAGCAATAGACATTCAGTAGTGACTGCTGCCCCTGAGGCGGGGTGGGTCTTGTTAGAAGAGTCTAGGAGGGATGGAGCCTGCAAAGTCATTTGTCTCAGTTCACTTTCACCACAAAGAGGATGGGCCTGCACTCACCATGGAGATGGGGCGGGTTGGCAATGGGGATGGGTGGGGCCAATGCTTACTGACACTTGGAGATCTTCCCTGCAAACCATTTGGCTAATTCACCTGTGCAAGGCTATCAAGTGAATAACTTTGACAAATGGAAACCACAGCCTCCAGAGTAAGCACACTTTGGAAAGAGAGCTAAAACTCAGGTTTTCCTTTGGGGAATCCTCAGGAGTTAGAGGATCCTGGAATTCCATGGGCGCTTTCAAATGATAACTAAAGGTAGAGATGGGACAGTCCATTAAAAAATGATTCACCAGTTTGCCTCTTTCCTGAAAGCACCTTTCCAAGCTCATTGGCTTTTCTCCAGGTGTGGGTGGGTGGGGCTGAAGCATATATTTATTCTTCCTTTTAAATAGTCTATTATTTTTGGAAAGACTATAAAACACTGAAATTTTTGGTAGATGCGTCCAGTTTTATAATTCGATTTCATAGGAAGAGTGATGAACATTATTATGCTGCACTCTTGAATAATCTAATCATTAGGTCTGTGTGGTTAAATGAAGGAAAATCATTGGATGATAGTGAATCAGTACTTCAGGGAGATGGGTGACTCAGTGACTTGTTCCCCAAAGTGTTTTCCTAAGAAAATATCGGTAGTATGAGTCTGCTTTCCCTCTTTCTTGTATTTCTTATCCCTTCAGTTTCCTTCTCCTCTGGATGTAAGTGGTCCTATTATACTTCCAGTTTCATTTATTCATTCAGCAAGTTTTTTTGAGGCTTACTGTGTACCACACCCTCTGATGGAGGTGGAAATGCATAAGTAAATAAAATAAAGCAAATTTCTTCGATCCCTGCCCTAACAAAGTGCAGTCTAATGCAGGCTACAGACAATTAAACAATAATTGCAACACAATGAGAAAAGTGCTGTGGTTCATGAAGCCCAGGGGCTTAAGAGCTTACGGGATGGGCTTCTATCTAAACCAAACAGAATTGAAGAGGGGTTGGACGGAGCCCCAGGCAGAGGGGGTGGGAAAATTCCTGAAATGTGCAAAGACTTGGGTGGAAAAACAGCACTGCCCAAGTCAAGTTTGCCAACCCTAGATGGGGAGCTTTGACTTCATCCTCAGGGTCATGCATCCAAAGTATGAGGACAGTGTCCCACAGGGAGTGAGAAGATCAGAGTTATGTTTTAGAAACGCCTTCT
Organism: Macaca thibetana thibetana; assembly: GCF_024542745.1. Taxonomy (NCBI): domain Eukaryota; kingdom Metazoa; phylum Chordata; class Mammalia; order Primates; family Cercopithecidae; genus Macaca; species Macaca thibetana. Next base: position 170,071,588 of record NC_065582.1, read on the forward strand.
ATTCCTCTCTATCCAGTTCATTTTTTTTCATGACTCCCTATCACCCACAACTACTTAGGCACAATCTTCATCTTTGACTTCCTTTCAGGGTCACTGTGCAGAGAAGAATGACAAACTGTCAAGGGATAATTGTTTATAAAAGGTAAATTAACAAATCTTCTAAAATGAACACATGTCAAAGATTTTTTAACCCAGTAACTAATGAAGGAACTGGTAAGATGTTACAAGCAATTGAAGGGAGAATTCAAAGTACCCCAGGTTTATATGCGCTAAAAGAATGGTGAAATAGGTTTATAAACAGATGCAGAGACTGGTCTGTTCACAGGGCAATAATCAACTCCATACAAATAACACATGTCTACGCACAAGAATTATTTACATTATTATCAGTTTTATAGAGTTGCTGAATAGCTCAAAGACAATATATGGTGGAGATAACCCAGATGGACAGGACAACCTTGAATCTTTTTTTCCCATTTCAAAAGCTTTTCACATTTTTTTCCTGATAGTAAGGTAAAGAAATATGTGTCTTGGGTTCTGGAAATCTATATTTGTTTCCCGGCTCTGCCACTCTTGTTTGAGCTTTCCCATCCTGGACCTCAGTCTTTTCCTTTTTATCTACTCATATACTGGGCCTCAGTGTATAACACCATTTGAACAAAGCAACCTGTTGAAAAAATAACTTACACGATATGTAGGGTTGCCAGGCTTCCCAAATAAAAACAAGAGATGCCTGGGGAAATTGGAATTTCAGATAAATATCAAATACTTGTTTTAGTATGTCAAAAATATTGCATCGGACATACATATACTGGAAAAGTATTATACTTTTTTTGTGAAATTCCAACTTAACTGAGCATCCTGTATTTTATCTGGTAAGCCCTAACTATATGCCAAGTGTTAAGCAAAAGGTGTAGCTGTGTATTACAAGAATCCGTAAAGGTCAATTCGAGAGGACTCAGGAACCCTGAGACTGCACTTCCCATGCTTTTGCCTTTGTTGTTGTTCAGTCATAAATCCTCTATAGATGTGAGGGGAGAAATCAAGTTCAATACCAAACTGGGGCAGAGATTACAGGTTGGCAGGAACCTAAGTTCCTGAAGCAAAGGAAAGGACAGGGCAAGAGCCAGTGGAGAGAATCCTTTCCTTCTCTTTGCTTCTTCCTGTTCAATGTTCGCAGGTGATAGGCTCTGACAAGTATTTGTTACTGGCAGAGGAAACTGAGCATGGGGCTTATAGCCCATGAGTGACTCCTCTGGCCCTAGAAAATAGTTCCATCTCTAAGTGGGTTACCTACTATGTGTCTGTTTGAGGCCAGCAGGTGCCTTAGGCACCATGTTCAGTGTTTGGGGGTTCACAGCACACTGTGAGTTGGGAAAACTTCCTTCTGGTTCCTCCAGACTTTTATGGGATTACATCATTCATATTGGAGAGCTTTGCATTTTCTTTTTTTCTTAACTGTGTAGATGGCTGACAGATGAAAACCCCAGTCATGCTGAATAAGCACTGCTGAATCTCTGTCACTTGATCTGAGGTGACTGAAAATTACAGAGTCCAGCTTTCTAGGCCAGAGCCAAAGGAAGAAAAGTTGTAGCAAGTCTTCCATATTGTAGGGAGGCGAACTGAACATTTCAGGGGCAAATTCTGTTCTTACAGAGAAGACCAAGTAGAGAAAGGTCCACTGGTTTACTGGCCTTTAGGAGCTGTGCGTGGGCGGAGGAAGTTGAGCGGCATTTACAGCTTTAGCACAGGTGGCCTGTCTACCAAGACTTCCTGGGAGGTGGCAATTACTAATGAGGAAAGTGCTTATCAAATTACAAAGTAGATCACAATGAATTTTGTTGGTGTGTTTCCATGTATTTATTTTTTCTCCTATTTCCTGGAAGAATGGAAATTCTTCTCTCTCCTGGGTTCTCAGGGTCCTATTGCTTCTTTCCAACATCGTAAGTCATGTCCTCAGCTTTAGGCTTTCTCCAAGATGGACTTGATCCCATAGCTATCCAGTTGTGTGACCTGGAGCAAGTTACTTGAACTCTCTTCCTTCCCTATAACATGACAGACAGCTGGGAACTACTTCATATAATAATATTCACAATGCAGAGAAAGGACACGTGGAAAGACCTCAAAAAGTCATTATGAGGGTCATATAGATTGAGGAATATTCATTTATATAAGCACATTGAATTCTCACAATAACCCTGTAAACTAAGTAGCATCATTAATCCCGTTTTTCAGCTAAGGAAACCAAAGCACAATTAAATAAAATAATTTGTCTAAGATTCTGCAGCTTTTTTTTTTCTCCCCCTGAGACGGAGTCTTGCTCTGTCACCCAGGATGGAGTGCAGTGGCACGATCTGAGCTCACTGCAACCTCTGCCTTCCGGGTTCAAGCGATTCTCCTGCCTCAGCCACCCAAGTAGCTGGGACTACAGGTGCATGCCACCATGCCCGGCTAATTTTTGTATTTTTAGTAGAGACAGGGTTTCACCATGTTGGCCAGGCTGGTCTCGAACTCCTGACCTTGTGATCCACCCACCTCGGCCTCCCAAAGTGCTGGGATTGCAGGGGTGAGCCACCGTGCCCAGCCTAGATTATACAGCTCTCAAGTGGTGATGGTCATAGGTGAGCAGGCAGTCTGGCTCATGGGATAAAGTTATTAACCATGAAGCTCAGAGCCTCTCTAATAAATGTTAGCTATTATTATTATTATTCCTAACTATTCTAGAGAACACTAGGACCCAAGAGAATGTAGCAACTATTCAGTTCTTTAGTCATACTAATTTGGGAATACTTAAAATGTCTCAATATATTAAAGTATTTGAGAAGTCAGATAGTAGACATCATTTATTTTTTTAAGTAGACTTTTTACTTTAGAATACTTTTAGATTTACATAAGAATTGTAATGACAGTAGAGAGAATTCTCATGTACTCTGTGTCCATTTTCCCCAGCTGTCAAGATCTTAGTATGATAGGTTTGTCAAAACTAATGAACCAATATTAATACATTACAGTTGACCCTTGAACAATGGGTTTGAACTGCATGGGTTTACTTATACCTGCATTTTGTCAGCCAAAGGCAGATCAAAAATACAGCATGTGGGAGATGAAAAGCCCTCATACAGGGCGGGCTGACCTTTTTGTCTATGTGGTTCCTCAGGGTTGACTGCAGGACTTGAGGATTTTCGTCTATGCAGGGGTCCTGAAACCAATTCTCTGCATATACCAAGGAACCACTTATTATCAGCTAAACTCCACCCTTTATTCAGATTTCTTCAGTTTTTACCTAATGTTTGCAGGCTTCCCTGCAGAATACCATGTCGCATTTGGTCATCATGTCTCCATAGGGTCTTTTTGCTTGGAACAATTTCTCAGACTTTTCTTATGTTTGTTAACCATGAATGTTGTAAGAAGTGCTGGTCAGGTATTTGGCAGAATGCCCCTCCATTTGGGTGTGTCTGCTCTTCTTTTCATGATTAGACAGGGGTGATGGGTTTTGGGGATGAAGACTACCAAAGTACAGTGCCATTCTCATCACATCCTATGAAAGGCACATGTTACCAGCATGGCTTATTAGTGACGATGTTAAGCTTGATCACTGGCTGACGTAGTATTCGTCAGGATTCTCCACCACACGATTACTCTTTTTCCTTCTTTCCTTACCATAGTCTCTGGAAGGAAGTCAGTAAGCCCAAGACCAAACTTAAGGGGTAGGGAGGCTCCATCTCCTTGCAAGGGGGGTGTCTACATAAATCACTTGTGGTTCTTTTGCATGGGAAATTTGTCTCATCTCTTCCATTTATTTATTCAACCATGTGTGTATATCAGCATGGATTCATGGATGTCTGTATTGTACATTGAGTTAGAATCCAGTGCTATGTTAATTATCTTGTCATTCAAATTGTTCCACTTTTGGTCACTCATTGCTACTGAGGTGTTGTTGCTTTCAGGCTCTTTCAGCAGTGAGAGTTTAGAAATATATGTGTGTATACTAATGCCATTTAATGTTTTGTTTTATTTTGTTTGAGACAGAGTGCTCACTTTGTTTCCCAGGCTGGAGTGCAGTGGCACCATCTTTGCTCACTGCAACCTTCATCTCTTGGGCCCAAGCAATCCTCCCACCTTAACCTCCCCAGTAGCTAGGACCACACAACGCCACCACAACAGCTAATTTGTTATTTTTTGTAGAGATGGGATTTCACCATGTTGCCCAGGCTGGTCTCAAACTCCCACCTCAAGAGATCTGCCCACCTCGGCCTCCCAGAGTGCTGGGATTATAGGCGTGAACCACCGTGCCCGGCTCATTTAATGTTTATAAGCAAATGTTTCCCAAATTTCTTTGACTTCAGGGACCTCCTTCCCTCTCAATACCCCAAACATTGCTTAACACACCTCAGAAGGTTAATATTCCATGGGATCCAATTTGCTAAGTGGGACTATAGCAATAGCATTTGTCTATCTTAATTTTAACAATAGAAAGTATTAGTAACAGTAGCTACAATTATAATAGGTACCATTTAGCAAGTATTTATTATGTACTGGTCCTACAGGTTAGGGTGGTGGGAGAGACCCCTGAGTCCTCATTCTCAAGGGATTCAGAGTCTAGTGAAAGGCAAACAAATTACAGATCAGTGTCATAAGTGATTTGCTGGAGATAAAGGCCTCCATTCATGGTATTATTCATGCCTGAATAACAGCCTGTCTTTCTGCCTTCCCCTTGCCTCTCTCTGGTACATCATCCAAGGTGAGCTAGAGTGAACCACCTCAAACGCTGTTAAGAAAGTATCTCTCTCCTTTCGAAACCCTTTAAGGGTTTCCTGTTGACCTCAAGATAAAGTCCAGCAGGGCTAGGACTAGAGGGAGAACAGCAAGACACCTCAGGACAAATGTTAGGAAGCGCTCACTCAAGGTGCAACCTTGTACTTGCACATCCCTGGCAGTGAGCGCATCCTTAGATTGTGCCCAGATTTCTTTTGGTCACTTACAAGGCCTTTTATGATTGGGTCTCTGTAATGTGGACTCTTTAACTGCCCTCTCCACCACAGGCTCCCTCTCTGCAGCGACATCCGATATGTTTCTCTTCCTCAGGCTGTCTCTTCACAGCAAGATCCAGGTGTTTCTGGAAGAATCTTCTCCTCTTCCTCTGACCAATTCCTACCCTTTCTGCAGGTCTTGGGTAAAGGTTATGTCCTCTGGGAAGATTTCCCTGGCCTCATCTCAGGCTCTCCATCGAGATCCTATTTTCAAGCATGTCTCCCCCTAGCGCCCTCTACTGGCCCAGAGAGGCACTGATTCTATTGATCGTCTTTTTTACTTGGTTGTCTTTCCCGTCTGGATTTTTGCTCACTGTTTAATTTCCACTGCCTGGCACGTGGCCATGAGTGCTCAATACTGTCAGGCTGAGTAAGTGAACACATGATTGTGTGTGGGAATGAACTCAGACTGAACATCAGGAAAGGCTTCCAGGAGCAGGTGATGCTTAAGTTAAATCAAAAAGAAGATGAAGCTTCGGTAAGGCTGAGAACTTTAATAATAGTTTGAACCCCATCCAAAATTGTCATTTATGTAAACAACAAATGATTGAGTATTCATAAGGGTCAACCTAATAATAGGTAACATCATTGAATACTTAGTGTTTTATGCTCTTTAAATGTATCAATTCATTACTGATGCTATTAACCCCATGGGATAAATACTTCTATTATTTACATTTGAAAAATGAAGGAATTGAGGCACAGAGAAGATGAGTAACAGACCCAAAGTCACAGAGCTCAATAACAAGCCAGGGCTCCGACCCAGGTCATCCACTTTGGAACTCAGAACCCTTGGCCTGTATCATGAAAGCAAGGACAGGGAAGGTATAAGAAGATGAGATGTGCATTTTTCATAGAGATCTGTTGCACAGATTGAAGGTACAGTGATAGCTTAGGAGGAGCTGCAGTCATCTTGAGGTGGTCATCCTAATATCATTACATGGTTTCTTTTTTCTTTTTCTTTTTCTTTTTTTTTTTGAGACGGAGTCTCGCTCTGTCACCCAGGCTGGAGTGCAGTGGTGTGATCTCAGCTCACTGCAAGCCCTGCCTCCTGGGTTCACGCCATTCTCCTGCCTCAGCCTCCAAAGTAGCTGGGACTACAGGTGTCCACCACCACACCCGGCTAATTTTTTGTATTTTTAGTAGAGACAGGGTTTCACCGTGTTAGCCAGGATGGTCTCGATCTCCCCACCTGGTGATCCACCCGCCTCGGCCTCCCAAAGTGCTGGGATTATAGGCATGAGCCCCTGTGCCCAGCCTCATTACATGGTTTCTTTTAGCTACCTGTTCCCTTAGCCAAGATAACCCCTGACTTCCACCTCCTGTCAACTAAGGCACCTTCAGGATATAGAATATAGCCTGGCATTTTAGCGGGTGTAAGTCAAATCATCTCAGCTCTGCCCTAGGGTGTCAGCCTCACAGCTGCCTAACCCATATATTTGAGCTGTTTGCTGTGGGCTTTAAGGTCATTAGTAAGCTCCAAGAAGGCCCTGTTCTGATAAGACAGAGCACTGCTGTCCCCTTTGGACATGGCCCTTCCCCTGGAAGGATGCAACTGGATTTTGGATATGTAATACTAACTGAAAGAGGCAGTATGGCTTAATGACCTTTAACTGGTAAATCTAAGACATTCCTGAGAGTGGTAGGAAAGGAGCTGCAGGTCCCAGATACGTGCTTTAATTGCACTAATAACCCCATGCAGTTTTCCAAGGCCTCAGTTTCAATATCTATAAAATGGGGATAGAGCCTGCCTGTCTCATTACATTCTGGTCCCTCTTAACTTTCATGTTCACATATGATTCTTACCACATCATGGTTCAGATTGATGTTCTATACAGCTGTGCTCCTAAAACATTTTGAGTTTTTTATTTCCTACCCCAATGAGGGACTTAGACTGCAAGGAGAGGTTACAAAGAGGAATCATTACAAAGCCCTTGGTAATAATTGGTGAAATATTTACATGATGGATTTAGATTTATTCAGGTGATTTTATTCCTGAACATTTTATTCCTGAACACTGCTTTCTGTATGCATAAATGGCTGCTGAAAAGACAAAAAACCCTTTAACATGAGAAAAAAACACATCTTGGGTAAAGACCTGCACGATTAAAAATAAGAAGCTTGAAATGGCAACCTGGGAGCTGATGGTTTGATGGTTTGGGCTTCAGATGGAATTCCACCTATGGAACCCTCCAAACCTTTGAGTATAATTAAGCACAAAATACCACCTGAAGGAACGCTGGAAATTCGACATAAACCCACAGAAGCCAGAAAATTCAGGTCACCAGCCTCATTCTGCCCTGGTTAGAGGGTGCTTTGATGCTGTTCTCTCCCTGGGGGTCAGGAGCTGCATGTAATCTCCTAAACCATAAGGACCAGAAAAAAGGGCACAAAAGCTTGAATTAAAGGCAACACGTATGCCAATTTTCAGCTGCTTCCCTTTTGTCAGCCGAAGGAAGCCTGTAGATTCTATTTAGCACACTTAGAAATGAAGTTTCCTGATTTGGAAAATCAAACATTTAAGCTGTACAAAGAAAATAGCCACCTTCAACCTCTACTGATATAACCTGAAATCCTGTACAATGTACTCCAACCAAGGGGGGCCATTTCTTTGGGCCCCTGCTCCTTTTCTTTTGGGTTTGAAGAGGGCTTGGGATTGTTGAACTTGCTCAACATCACACAGCAAGAATGGAGCAGAGCTGGGATTTGAACCCCCAAAGTGATGTTTATTTCTACAACAGTATGCTGAAAACACTTTCAAATGTGCCTTTATAAAATGTGTCATGATGTTCCTTCCTCCTTCCTCTTGGTAAACTTCCTGTAAGAATTTTCATGATTCCTGCCTGTAAGTCACTGAGCAAAAAGGACTGTTTAACTGCAGAGAGGAGCTGAGGAGAGGCCAGGGACATGGATAACTGGGAGGAACGGCAGCTTTTCACATTTATCTGCCCAGATTGGCAGGGTAATGTCTCTGGGCTCTGTGCTCTCCCCATAATCATGATGCATGTTTTGAAAAGAAAGAGAAGTTGTTCAGAAGGAGCAATTAGATCATTGGTTGTGGAGGGGAGGACTAAGCAGACAGCAACAGGTTTCAACTCCGTGACACTTTCATCTACATTAGAAGGTGAAATAGGTCTTAAAAAACTATCCTGTGTGATGCAATTACATGGTGAGAGAAATAAAATCTCATGGCTGAGACTGAAGTCAGATCAAATTTAAAGCACGGGTAATTAAAGAGACAAATCAGTATCTATCTTATAGGCTTGTCATGAGGATTAAATATTTGTAAAACACTTTAAACACAGTCTGGCACACAGTAAGAATATAACTATTCAGTAAGTAAAATTTCATGAGTTGCCCTGTTGTTCCGACTAAAATGTGAATCTAATTTTGAACACAGCAAGTATTCAACAAAATTTAGTGGATAAAAAACTTAGGTTAACACTAATGATCTCACAATATGTGAAATTCTCAAATCCATACCCATTTTGTTTCTCATCAAGTGTATACATGTTAGGGTATTGGAAGTATAACACATTGCAAAAATCAAGATTATGAGACTGTTCAACCCCTCTCCTTCAAAATTGAGAATTTATCTATATAAGTCACTAAAAACATTAAGGGCATCAGGAAGTATCACATAATAAAAAAATGTTTGGAGTTTCAGGCTTTCCCCATGTAAATAGGTACCATTTCACATAGCTCTCTGAAGTGCTCAAGTTGCTGAAATGAATGTGCAGAAGTTATCTTGTTTCTGGAGATTATAGGTAAACACTTTATGATACCTGAAGGGTCAATTCGTAATCTTCAATAAAGTGCTGGTTTCTTCGTGCAAGGCTCCCAGCCTCCTTTACAAAATCAAAAACAAGAGAGGTAGTACAGCAAATTACCTGATTAGCTATCTTTCAAAATTAAATTGTTTCTGATCTGGATGTTGTCAAAAAAGTATCTAAGGCCTGGGGAAGATTACAGTGTTTGTAAATGAAAAGCAGCTGCTTCAATTTGTAATGGCTTGCTTGCTTTCTTTTTTTCCATCTGAGATGGAGTCTTGCTCTGTCGCCCGGGCTGGAGTACCGTGGCACGATCTCAGCTCACTGCAACCTCCGCCTCCCAGGTTCAAGCAATTCTCCTGCCTCAGCCTACCAAGTAGCTGGGATTACAGGCACTCACCACCATGCCCAGCTAATTTTTATATTTTTAGTAGAGTCAGGGTTTCACCACGTTGGCCAGGTTAGTCTCAAACTCCTGACCTCGTGATCCTCCCACCTTCGCCTCTCAAAGTGCTGGGATTACAGGCATGAGTCACCCCGCCCAGCCATTTCTTTTTTCTTTTTTTTTTGTAAGCCTGATTTGACAATCCCCATTTAGGTTTGAGTTCACAACAAATATGAAAACTAAGTAAAGCATTAAAGCACAAAGCCAGGTTTTGTCATGGAAATCCTAAAATGCCCTTAACTGTTGCAGGAGTATGAGATGTTGGCTTGGGCATCAGTAGAGAAATCTAACCCGCTAGCTGATAATGACAAGTAGTTATTTAAATAGGTTTTCTGAGCCAGGCAGTTAGGCTTTCCTAGAAAATAGAAGTTGCTGAGCCAAAAGGGTGTGAAGAAAGGGCCTGGTGTGCCTGTATGTATAGCTCTCATCCACACAGCCTAAGTCCTGGATTGCCTACTGATGTCTCTGCTCAGGATACTGCAATTTAACAGTTTCACACATTGCTTTGGGTTTTAGGCATTTTTTTTTTTTTCTGGTTCATACCTGAAAGTAACTTTTTGCAAGAGCATTAAACTTAACTCTGGGTTACCTGGAAGAAGAACTGGAAGTCTCAGTGGACTCACATTTCCTGTGTTGTAACTCCAGGATTTTCAAACATCTGACACTTTCATCCCGGTTATCAAGGGAATAATATGTAAGCTCCATCAGACTGCTGTATATAGTCATGCATTGCTTAACGACAAGGATACGTTCTGAAAAATGCATCCTTAGGTAATCTTGTTGTTATGCAAACATCATGGAGTATACGTACACAAACCTAGGTGGTATGTGCATTTTTCTTTATGTATTTTTTCATATGGAAAACCAAATGTTCCAGCACTATTACTGAATATCAATCATTTCCTCTACTCGTTCTGCAATGCTGATCTCTAGTACCATATATCAGGTTTCTATATTTGCTTTGATAGAACCTTATAGGACCACTGTCACATATGCAGTCTGTTGTTGACTGAAATGTCCTTATACGGTGCATGACTATATTATGTTCTGGGGTAGAAACAAAACTTCGAGGGCATGCAGACCTGAGTTTGAATCCTGCCTTCCCCCTCTTAAGAGTTTTGCCGTGCTGGCTAAACTCATCAGCCTCTCTGAGTCTTGGTTAGTAAAATGCAACTAGTAAATGCTGTCAGGAAAGAATTCCTTCCTATAAGCACTCAGTGTCTGGTATTTAGTGAGTGCTTTTATCACTGGCTACTGTTATTAATTGTAGACCTTTCAAAAGGGTATACAGGGACAACATGGCATTAAAAGACACCTACTGTGTGTCCTTGAGCAGATGACTAGAACTCTCTGAGCCTTGACTTTCTTGTCTATAGAATGGGGAAAACCACACTCATCTCCTAGGGTTTTTTGTTTGTTTTTGTTTTTGTTTCGAGGCGGAGTCTCGCTGTGTCGCCCAGGCTGGAGTGCAGTGGCGCTATCTCTGCTAACTGCAACCTCTGCCTCCCAGGTTCAAGTGATTCTCCTGCTGGGACGACAGGTGTGTGCCCCCACACCCGGCTAATTTTTTTGTAGTTTTTAGTAGAGATGGGGTTTCACCGTATTGGCCAGGCTGGTCTCAAACTCCTGACCTTAAGTGATCCGCCCGCCTCGGCCTCTGAAAGTGCTGGGATTACAGGCATGAGCCACTGCACCCGGCTGTGTAGGGTTTTGAGAAAGATTAAATGAAATATTTGGTGACTGTCTGTAACATAATAAGCAGTGAGTGAATGGACAAATGGTAGTTGTGTTATTTTCATTATAGTTGTTTGCAGCTACAACTGCCAATGAAAAACTGAATCATGAACTTCTTCTAGATGGTCCCGTTCACTTTACTTGTTACATTGGTTTCAGAGCATCCAAAGTTTGAGCTTCTCTCTTTGTTTCTTCTCTCACTCTCCTTCTAGAATGTAGATTCATGAAGTTATGGAACCTTGTTTGTCTGGTTCACTGCACTTTCCTCCATCTCCTAGTTCAACATCTGACTCATCGTAGGCCTTTGATAAATCTTTGTCATGGAAATGAATGAATGAGTAGACACTTTAGGCAGAACCCCACTTTCTGTCTCCCACTTGGGTCCATGGATCACAGTGCAGTAGCTCTCCAGCATCTGCCTGGTGTCTGATTGATGGCTCTGCCGTACACATCACCCTTCCAGTAGATTCTCTCCACCTCCTGGCATCTTCTCAGGCCACCTCTTTGTGCTGCCTGCTCCCCCTCCCCCAACCAGTGTGTGCTCAGGGAATGCAAACTAATTTAACCAAAGCCAAACATAATTAGGAGAGTAAATCTGCTGCTACTGCTGCTACTAGAGCAGCAGAAAAAAAAAAAAAAAAAAAAAAAAAAAAAACCCATAGCGTGCATTCCAAAATGAAATCTGGTCTGGGGGCTTTGGGGACCCCCTACTGTTTGTGTAATGACCCTGCTGCAGTGGGCTGCTGGCTTCCCCCCGAGGCTGGACAGGAAGGAGTTAATTGCACAGTAGTACCCTTTTGCTGCCAGGAGTATAAGGAGGCAGGGTAGCACCCATCTTATAAACTTGCCTGTTCTTGGGGTTCACTATTAATGTCATTCAACACAAGGCAGTTCCAAAACCCAGCTCACTCCTTTCCTACCTTCCTTCTTGTCTTCATTCATTCATTGGTTAGTTTGTTTTTTCATCTACCAGCGCTCGCCCTTCTGCTATCATGCTGGGTACTGTGCTGAGTATTAGAATCACTGCAAAGGGCAGAAACTGGTCCAGGGCATCCCCATTGGGATTGGGGTGGCTTGGGGTCTGCACCTTTTATAAGACCAGTCTAGGTTCTAAAGTGCCTCTCAGTTTCTCTTGGTTTCGCTCAGACATTTGAATGGATTCTAACCCATTACTCTCCCAGGAAACAGGAGGGATCAGTATTTGAAGAATTAGCATAGCAAGTATTTTCTTTTCACTTCAATTTTATGTTTCCAAGAGTTGCTTGAGGTGGGGAAGCTTGATGCAGATGACACAGGGCATCCCCTTCCCGTCACCACCCCCAAAGTCCCTCTTGAGCCACCCCTTGGCATCCTGCACTGGCAGTGAGCAAAGCATACCTTGCCCTGTGGAGAACGGAGGCTCCTGTTAATAGAATGGGCTGGTGCTTCTTAGCTACTCTTGCTATAGGTGAAAGGCTATTGAGGAAGCTCTTGGGATTTTCCTTTTTTTTTTAGACAAAGTCTCGCTCTGTTGCCAGGCTGGAGTGCAGTGACATGATCTCTGCTCACTGCAACCTCCGCCTCCCAGGTTCAAGCGATTCTCCTGCCTTAGCCTCCCGAGTAGCTGGGATTACAGGTGCCCACTACCACACCCAGCTAACTTTTTGTATTTTTAGTAGAGACGAGGTTTTGCCATGTTGCCCAGGCTGGTTTCGAACTCCCAAGCTCAGACAATCCACCCGCCTCGGCCTCCCAAAATGCTGGGGTTACAGGCGTGAGCCACTGTGCCCGGCCTCAGGATTTTCTTAAAGTCAGATATCTTGGTCTCCAACTCCCACCCTAATGCTCAGCCCTAAGCACTATACAGGGAATGCCCATCTGGCACAGAGGAGGGGAGGATGGACTTCTGCAGCCGGGAAGAAAGAGAGTGATCAGGCCCATGTACCCCAGGCTTGGTTTCATTTATTCCTAAGTAGTGGGAAGCAAATCTGAATTTGGGTCCTGACTTTCCTTTCTAGTAACAATATTTACAATATTTTGAGTGTCTGCAGTGTCCATGTGCTTTGTTAAGCTCACTAGCTATGAAATCCTGCCAAATCTTTAGGGCAGTCCTGCAAGACAGTAAAAAGCGTTCCCACTTTCTGAGTAACAAAATCAATAGAAAGTGCACCATACGCCTTCTAGGTGGTAGAACTGGGGTTTGAGGGAAGGTTTTGCCAACCTCTCAATATAAGAAACTTAGAACGACTGAGAACTCTTCAAATGCCTAAACGTTATTGTTTGGGGAAAAATACATATGCCTTATCAGAAACCAGAGGCACCTGTCTCTCTTCCCCCACCAAACCAGACCCTAAGTCCTACACACTCTATTCCTGAATCTTTTGTGAACCCTGCCACTGGTGGAGTTAGACACAGTACACTTTTCTTCTGGCCTCCTCAGGGTCCCTATCCCATCTGTGAGATGATTTCCTTCTCCCCTATTTGCTGCTGTAACACCCTGTGTTTTGCTTACAGTACGTCTTGTCACAACCCCACTCTTTTTTTTTTCTGAGACGGAGTTTCACTCAGTCACCCAGACTGGAGTATAGTGGCATGATCACAGCTCACTGCAACCTCTGCCTACCGGGTTCAAGCGATTCTCTTGCCTCAGCCTCCCGAGTAGCTGGGATTACAGGCACATGCCACCACGCCCGGCGAACTTTTTGTATTTTCAGTAGAGATGAAGTTTCACCATGTTGGCCAGGCTGGTCTTGAACTCCTGACCTCGAGTGATGTGCTCACTTCGGCCTCCCAAAATGCTGGGATTACAGGAGTGAGCCACCACGCCTGGTCAATCACACTGTATTTTTGTTTCTTATTTATTATTGGCTTTCCTCTGTAGGCTGTAGACTTTTTGAGACAGGATTGCATCTTGATAGTTCTCTGTAGATCCTCAACTGGTAGCACACTCTTTGACACTGCATAGCTGTTCAATACGTGTTTATTGAGTGGAAAAGGGAACACCTGAGTAAATGCCTCTTCAGCACCTGCTACTTTTTCCCCTCTTTTGCAGAAAAAAAAAAAAAAAAAAAAAAAAAAAACTCAAACTATTTCAGAGGGAAGCTTTTTATTTCCATTTTGTGACTGACTTTATTTAAATATCAACAATAGGTTCCCCCTACCAGTGCTCTAAAACTTAAGGGGAGAAGGAAATCATCTCACAGATGAATGGGGACCCTGGGGAGGCCAGAAGAAAGGTGTACTGTGTCTAACTCCACCAGTGGCAGGGTTCGTAAAAGATTCAGGAATAGAGCGTGCAGGACTTAGGGTCTGGTTTAGTGGGGGAAGAGAGACAGGTGCCTCTGGTTTCTGATAAGGCATATGTATTTTTCCCCAAATAATAAAGTTTAGGCATTTGAAGAGTTCTCAGTTGTTCTAAGTCTCTTATATTGACACTGAGAGGTTTGCAAAAGAGAGAATAAGGGGACCCTGGTAGCCCAATCCCACTCCCTTTCCTAGCCCTTAGTGTCTGTGCCAACTATGTGACTCTTAGAGTATGCTCTTGCAAGTTTCTCTGTTTGAATATGTGTTTATCCACTCAGCTACAGGAAAACTAAAAAAAAACTATGCAGGGTAGGACCAGTTTGCATTCCTAGGCTCCAGTTTCTCAGTACACAAGAGAGTCACAGTTAGTAAAGACGTACTGGGAGATCCCAAAGTGCCAGGCAGAGTTCTAGGTACAGGGCTGCAGCAGGGAACACAACAGATGAAATCTTCTGCTTCCTTGAGTTCACATTCTAGTTGCAATGAGACAGACAACAAACAAATAAACAAACAGACAGCAGATGCTCAAAAGTTTTGTGGTTGATAACGATGCCGACTACAGCATTTGCCAGCTCTGCTAATGAGTCTCCCTGGAAACTTGAGTGGTTGATAAGAGGATTAAGAACCTAGAAAAGTCTTACTGGTAGATCAGCTGACTTATGAGTTACAGAGTCTGTGGATCATGGTGGATATAGGATTCTGTCAATTATATTCTGGCTGGGAAGAAATTCAATTAAAATACATATGTTTAAACTTTCTTCTTAAGGTATTTGTTCCAGAAATCAGAGCTCCCTTTTAGTGGTTGTTAATATCAGGAAATGAATATCTGATTACATTTTTCTAAGGCGAGTCCCTTAGCAGCAGGCAGAGTCTCATCTTATCGTATCTTCTGCATAATTCATTTTGGGGAGAGTCTCTTGAGTTTTGCTTTCAAAACTTAAGGAGGCAAATGAAGCTGGTTTGAGGGTCACGAGAGTTTTTAACCTTTCTGGATAAGCAAAATTACCTAATGTGATTCCAGGAACGGACCCTGAAATGCGAATTTCTTGAGGAGTGGTAGAGGAGTTAAGCCTTCTAAGTAGGAAGCCTGGGTGATTCTCTGATCTGGTGTGGATGTGGGTCAAGAGGAGCAGGCAGAGTGTGAGCCTGCAAGCCAGCCAGCAAATATGTTGTCCACACCGACCTGTCTATCTGCCATGCATTTCTCAGGAACCACTTCTCATGCTTGACTAGAGCTTATTACCACAGAAACATTACAGAACATTGTTTTCTCTGCTTTCACCCCATGCGGCGGCTGCCCAGCCATTGCAGCAACAGTAGGCGATGCTGCCACATTACATTTTGGCCTGTTTAGGGAGTCGGAAAGCACCCTTGCAACTGCTCATTACAGTGATGCGTCCTTCTTCACCATGAAGCCTTATGTTTCTCAGCAGAGCATGACCACGTCTCCCAGGGAATATGGCCCTTTCCTCCTTTGTTCTAGACTGGCCTGAAGTTGAACTTGGACCCAGGAAGTGATTGAGAAAAGGCTGGCATTGGTTGGTGCCTACATCAGTCTCTGCTGGGGTGCAATTGTGGCCTGGGGTGTTCCGAACTGTTGGATGGAGCCACGTTTATCATGCTGACAGACATTTTCTCTGGGTTACTTTTAGTTCTTTGGGTCACCCAGAGAATTTCGCAGAGAATTTCTTCCAGGCTTTTAAGAAAAAGGATTTATTTTTACAAAATTGGGATTATTAAATATACATACATACACATATACCTATATAAATAAGTTGACATTATTTTTCTTTCATTCACTATTATAAGCATGCCATTAATAACAATGAAAAAAATAACTGTTCTTCAATTACAGAGCAACACCCACTCATTATAGTAATCTAGGTGCTGTGGGAGAATGGAGGGTATTTAAGGGTGGCAGAGCAAAGGGGTGTTGGCAGTCTACCCCCAGGGAGCCAGAGCACCAACGAGCTAGAAAATGGATGTTTTCTGACATTATGGTTATTTTCAGGAAGAATAAAACCTGATGCAGAGTGCATAGGGTATATAATAGAGAGAAGATAGAACTGTTGGGAGACAGAAGGAGAGAGTGGTGGGCTACCATGGCAGGCTGGGATTAGACCCCAGAAAGGCCTGAATGGTGTGGTGAGGAATTTGAACCTCCTTTTCCGGATAAGGGATTCCACTCTAGACTTTGATGACTTGATAGAGTGAGCAGAGATAGACTTAAGGGAATTCACAGCATTCTTGGTTCACACAGCTTTGGCCACCTCTGCCTCTGAAGCTATTTCTAGGTCCTGAGCCATTGCTCTTTATGCAGGAGAAGAGGAAAAATATCTGAGGTTCTTCATGGAGACTCTCATGCTTGGGACCAGCCTCTGAGTCCCTGGAAAGAGCTGATGTTTCCTATTGCCTGCTGAGGACTGGGGAATGGTCTAGAAATCTGGGATGCTGGAGTTCCAGGTGTTCCCTTAGAAATCACTTTATCTAGGCCGGGCGCGGTGGCTCAAGCCTGTAATCCCAGCACTTTGGGAGGCCGAGACGGGCGGATCACGAGGTCAGGAGATCGAGACCATCCTGGCAAACACGGTGAAACCCCGTCTCTACTAAAAAAATACAAAAAACTAGCCGGGCGAGGTGGTGGGCGCCTGTAGTCCCAGCTACACAGGAGGCTGAGGCAGGAGAATGGCGTAAACCCGGGAGGCGGAGCTTGCAGTGAGCTGAGATCCGGCCACTGCGCTCCAGCCCCGGCGACAGAGCGAGACTCCGTCTCAAAAAAAAAAAAAAAAAAAAAAAAAAAAAAAAAAAAAAAAAAAAGAAATCACTTTATCTGGTACATAACCCCATAATTTTGCAAGTCTAAAATCTGAGATCCAGAGAGTGGAGCAAACTAGAGAGACACAGCAATGGTTATAAGAGCTTGCCTTTGGCGTAAGCCCAATATGAGCATGCATCCCCGTGCTGCTACTTTCTAACCTATCCTGTGGGCAAGTTGACTATCTCTCTGGGCTTCAGTGTCTTCATCTGTAAAATGGGATAATAAAAGACTTGCCTCACAATGTTGATGGGGCTTCATGGGTCAAAACATGTAAAATACTTAGAGTTGGTACTTGGCACATGTAAAAGTATCCAGGTAACAGTAACTATCTTGCAATTATTGTTGTCGTTGCTACTATTTGTGTAGTGCAGTGTAGCATTAGTGGTGTTGATAGACTGTTGTTGAATGACTAGTAAAAGGCACATCTTAAGTCATTATTACCATGAGTTCTGACCCAGTAACAAAGTCTTAAGCGTATCACCCTGATGGCTGGTAGTCCACCTAATTTAACATTTTAAGTCAAAAGACCCCTGAAGACAGAGACTTTAAATAAATATTTTGTTTTTGTAGCCATTATATGATGGCCATGGGCACTCAGTGATTGGGTTATGATGAAGAAGTATTTTGGTCCTGCACTGGCTTCTTTGATACTGTAGTGTATTTAGCCTATTGGTTTCTTTCATCACTAGGAAGGGAAACATAGAACCCTTTGTCTGTGGCCATGTTTCAAGTAGAATTAGGACATGGGTTTGTCTAGAGGATCAACGCCCAAGCCCTGCCTCTGAGCATATCTGTACCTTCTGTGCTTCTACTTGGTCACCCACATGGGTAATAAAACCCTTCCCATACAGAGATTACCCATAAGCCCAGGCCCTAGTGTCCCATTTTTCCAGCACCTGGCCCTCTCAGATGAGCACTTTATGTATCCATGATTTACACACATGTGCACATGTGCTTGCACTGGCTGTCTCTCATTTTCTGCCTGCATTAGATGGGGTGGATACTTGGCCAGGATCTTATAAGATCTCACACTGCTGGGCACCATGCTATGTTCTTTATAGGTACTAGTTCATTCATTGGGAGGTTGGGTGCTGCACGAAGGTATAGACAATTTAAGGCACTGAAGAAGTGTTTTTAGGACCTCACCCCACTTGTTCATGAGATAACCAGAAGGCAACGCAGCTCCAAGAGAGGCTGAGCTCCCGTCCTCTCTGCGTGGAGTCTGCCCACTTGACTTCTGCTATATAGAGTAAAAGGGGGCTTTTCTAGCTCACACATGCTCACTGGACAAGTAAAAAGATGTAGGGCCCCTTTAAGAAACTGAGGCCCACAGAGGCAATATTCAAATATGTACCCCTGGATACCTCATATTTTAGTGACTTTGAAATCTGACGCTAAACTGAGAGGGTATGAACAGGTTTAGGGACACACAGAGAGTAGAAAGACCTCTGGAGCCAGCCAGGGATGGAGCTGAGTCCTGGATGTGCCTTATTTGTCCTTGGCTTCAGTTTTCTTATCTGAAAAGTGGGACTACAATAGTCCCCTCATATTTGTGGTTTTGCTTTCTGTGGTTTCAGTTACCTCTAATCAACCACAGTCTGAAAAAATTAAATGGGAAATTCTGGAAATGAATTTATACATTTTAAATTCTGAGCTGTTTTTGAATAGTGTCCCTTTTGGGACATGAATCCTTCCTTTAACCGATGTCTTCATGCTATATACACTCCCTCCCCGTTAGTCACTGAGCCATCTCTGTTATCAGATTGACTGTCATGGTATCTCAGTGCTTGTGTGCAAGGAGCCCAGATTATAGGGAGATGGGAACAGAGATGTGATGGGGAGCTAGTTAGTAATAGCCCCAAACGGCAAGAGTAGTGATGCTGGCATATTGTCATAATTGTTCTATTATTAGTTATTGTTAACTTTGTACTGCTCCTAATGTATACAGTTACCATAGGTATGTATGTATAGGAAAAAACATAGTATGTCTCAGGTTCAGTACTATCTGCGTTTTCAGGCATCCACTGGAGTTAATTTAGTCTGGAAACACCCTCACTATTGTATAGATACCTTCTCTTGGATTTGCTGTGTAGATGAGATGTAAGGTATGTAGAGTGTTGGTACTACACGTCAGCTAGGCAGCCATGCAGCCAGTTCTTATTTATTCCTTGCTGACTTAGGTCAAGTTCAGTGAGCTAAGTGGGAGTATCATTATCTCCATTCTACAGATGAGGAAATTAAAACACAAAAGTTGAATAACTTGCCAAAATCATATACCAGGTAAGTGGTAGGGCTGGGATTCAAACCCAGGGGTCTGACTCTGTAGCCCACTCCTTTAATTAGGATGTAGGATGGCTGGCAATTTCAAAGGCATTCAGGCAACCTGCAATTTGTATGTCTAAGCATGGGAGATATGGCTGGAATGGAGTGAGTGTGGGAGGGAGTATAGGGAGATGAGAACAGAGATGTGATAGGGAGCAGATGAAAGGTAGAAGGCCTTGCAGGCTATTCTGGAGACTTTGTCTTTTATTATACATTGGTTGGCAAGCTATTGAAGGGTTTTCAGCAGAAAAGAGACGTGATCTATATTACGAACCTCTACATTTTAGTGCTCTTTTCTTCCTACTAATAACAGACATTTATTAAACATTTACTGCATGCATTATTATGCTAAGTGTTTTATGTGCACATTCTTATTTAACTTTTAGACTAAATTTTCAAGGTGGAATTACCAGTCCCAGTCTACAGATGAGGAAACAGAGGTGTAGAGGTTCAGTAATTGGTCAAAAGTCAAAGCTTGTAGACAGTATCATCAAGTTTTAACTTTGGTCTGTCTGGTTCTAAAACTGGTGCTCTTTTCCTCTCTCATCTCCAAAGCGTTTCTTGTCTGCTGTAGTTTTACCATCCTTGTCCAGGGACTTGGTTCACAATGGTCCATATCTCACTGGAAGGGAGGGCTCTCAGAACTGAGTTAGGGCTCCCACAACGGGCTCATCAATACCAAGGAGAAGGGACTTCCAGGAATGCGGTTGGCCATTATATCTCATCACACTCCCTCATACAGATAGGGAACATGAAGTGGATGCCAACAGGGGCCATGAAAATTTAAAAATCTGTAAGCTGATTGACCTGAATTCCAGTTATAGGTCTGTCTGGTGGGTTTGCTTTAGTGGAGACAACTCCATCCAGCTCAACTTAGAATGCCAGCACCTGGTGTGGCACCTGGCACCAAGGAGGGGGCCTCCTCCCCAGCCCAGTCAGTGTCTGTTGGTGGGATTGGTGCATGCAAAGTAATGTCATGTATAGATTCTTATTTGATCCTCACACCAAGCTCGTGAAGTCAGCAGGACTGGTGGTTTTATATGGGAGGCTCGGGAGGCTCAGGAGGTTAAACAGTTTGCTCAAAATTACCCAGTAAGCAAGCACCAAAGCCATAAGATACATATAAACCTTCCAACTTTCAGTGGCTAGACTTCTGTTTTGAATAAAATTTCTATTTGCCAAATTAGGAAAAAATTTTTAGACACAAATATGCAACAAATAATATATGTAACAAATATACATGAAAAACATTGTCTCTGTGTTCCTGGACTTATTGTTATCACAATAATATGAAAATAATAATAAATAAATAACAAACAATTATTGAGTCTTTTCTGTGGGCCAGAAAGTGTGCTAGACACTTGACAAAACTGTGTCACATAATTCTTACAGCATTCTTACTAGGTAGATACTGCTATTTCCAATGTAAAGATGAAGACAGTAAGACTCAGAAAGGTTTAGTAATTTGACCAAGGCCATTTAACTAGTCAATGATAGAAGCAATATCCAAATTTGGGCCATTCTGATGGTTAATTTCTTTCTTTCTTTTTTTTGAGGTGGAGTCTCACTTTGTCACCCAGGCTGGAGTGCAGTGCAACCTTTGCCTCCCGGGTTCCACCAATTCTCCTGCCTCAGCCTCCTGAGGTAGCTGAGATTAGAGGTGCACACCACAATGCCTGGCTAATTTTTTTTTTTTTTGGTGTGTGTGTGTGTATTTTTAGTAGAGATGGAGTTTTATCACGTTGGCCAGGCTGGTCTTGAACTCCTGACCTCGTGATCTGCTCACCTCAGCCTCCCAAAGTACTGGGATCACAGACATGAGCCACCGCACCTGGCCATAATGATTAATTTCATGTGTCAAACTTGACTGGGCCACGGGGTGCTCAGACATTTAGCCAAACATTATTCTGGGTGTGTCTGTAAGGGTGTTTCCAGATGAGATCAACGTTTAATCAGTAGACTGAGTATAGCATATTGGCCTGCATAGTTTAGGTGGGACTCACCCAATCAATTGAAGTCCTGAATTCAACAAAAGATTGATTAAGAGCAACTCTGAGTTCCTGAGTGATTGAGCTAGAACATCACTCTTCTCTTGCCCTCAGACTTTATCTTCTATCACTGGATCTCCTAGTTCTTGAGACATTAGCCTTCTTGAGTCTCCAGCTTGCTGACTCACCTGCAAATTTTGGTACTTGTCAGTCTCCATAATTGCATAAGCCAAATCCATGTATATGTGTATATACAAAATAGGAAAGAACCTTGACTCATGTTGTGGTATGTGCCTAAGCTCTGGTATGTTATATCTTCTCTATATTAAGTAAAATTAGAACAACTTTTATGCTGAGTAGAGAAGAGGCATTAATTATCAATGGTGTGCAGCAAGGAACTCACTGAAACATTTCACCAGATGTAATTTGTTTTGTTCCAACATCTCAGAAGCAGCTTTTGCTTTTTCTGTTTGCTTATATTTTAGAAAATCATACTACAGAAGCAGAATGAGGTGCAGAGAGTGGCTTTGGATTTCCAGGAGCCTGGTGGGCTTTGTAGCTCTGATGAGCTCTGCATGGATGTCCTTGGACAAGTCAGTTCACCTCTTTGAAGAGAAGAGTTTGTTTCCTATGTGGATCACTTCTGCCTGTGTGCCCCAGGGTGCCATGAGGCTTACATGAGATGAAACCCTGATTATTTTAAATCTCATTCTTTTTAAAATCGCACAAAAAGTTAGCAAGCAAAGGGAACCACTGGCAGCAGGGTCAATGCACTATGCAAAATAGATACTAATTCTGTATAATCTGATTCTTGTCCAGTCATCTTAAAGGAAGGCTAAAAGTGATTCCTCAGTAGTAAAGGGAATTACAATTCCTACACGACTGTAGAAGCTTGGAGAACAATTCTAGCACGAAGCAGCAATTACACATTGCAACAAATTAAAAACTTTTTAAAAAAGGCAAAAGGGGGGAAAAGGAAACCAAAAACCACTCAAATCCCTTTAGAAACACTATTTAATAATGCAAACTCTCTTTTCCATAGAATTCCAATCAAGGGGCACTGTGACCATGAGGAAGCAATTAGGAACATCTATGATTTAGTGAAAATGTAAAAAACCAAGGGCAAAGAAAACAACCATGTAACAAGAGTCTACTTCTAATATCCCTGCCACCAAACTGCAGGACACAGTACAGCTGCAGGGCTTATACCACTGATGGCTAATATCAGCCAGAGACATGATCTCCGTAAGTCAGCTCTGCCTTGTCTTTTCGCTAGAACGCATAGAAAATGATGCTTTAAACAAAGCAAGAGCCAGGCATGAATGGCACCAAGTGAGGATAACCTCCGTGGGTGGCCATTCAGGCCTTCTGTGATTTAATGAGGAGAAAATGCGAGGTCTGGCTTTGCTCTCTTGGGCCTTGGTGAGAACATGCATCCTTCCTTATGCAGGATTTGGCCATCCATAGGGCTCCCCCTTCCCGACCACAAACATCTACTGTAATTTTAATTGTAAACAACGTTCCTTGCAACAGAAAACTATAAATCACTCTTCTATGACTTGGAGCTCTTCCGACCTCAGACAATGAAGCAGGGTTAATCTGTCCTGCTGACATCATCCCATACCCCTCAGGCCCCTGTTTCTCGTTCACAAGCCTTCTTTCTGTTTTCTAAGCACTTTGTACTAACTTATGCTTCGGGTCTTGGCACTAGCTGTCCTGCTGCCTATACGCCTCATCCTTCACATATTTGAAGACATGAGTCCTATTATTTGGGTCTCAGCTCAAATGTCATCTCCTGGAGAGAGGTCTTTCCCAGCACCATTTAACTAAAGTAAATCCAGTTACTCTTAAGTATTATTCTATTTTATTTTCTTTCGAGTACTTCTCATTGTCTAAAGTTATCTACACCAATAATACACCCACATATTTGTCTGCTTGGCTTATCTGCCCCCTTCCTCTATTCCCCATCTAGATAACAAGGTTCAATAATTTTGTCTTCTTATTTATCACTGGGTTCCCAACTCCTAGCACAGTTCCTAGCGTAGAGTAGGCACTTAATAATATCAATAGAATGAATAAATAGAATGCTAAGTTGCTTGGGGTTTGTGAGTCTTTGGAAAGACTGTGTTGGTCAAGAAATATTTATTTTCTGGGCATGGTGGTTTATGCCTGTAATCCCAACACTTTGGGAGGCCGAGGCGGGAGGATCACAAGATCAGGAGATTGAGACGATCCTGGCTAATGTGGTGAAACTCTTATCTCTACTAAAAAATACAAAAACTTAGCCAAGCATGGTGGCACACAGCTGTAATACCAGCTTCTTGGGAGGCTGAGGCAGGAGAATCACTTGAACCCGGGAGGCGGAAGTTGCAGTGAACCAAGATCATGCCACTGCACTCCAGCCTGGGAGACAGAGCAAGACTCCGTCTCAAAAAAAAAAAAAAAAAGTATTTCTTTTATTCATTCCTTCTTTCAACATTTGTTGAGCGCCAAGTGTATTCCAGGAGCTGGAGAAAGAGCAGTGAATTAGATCTGATTTCTGCCCACAAGGAATTCAGAGTAGAGATGGAGAGAAAGAGAAGGAAGCAGCATTGCGGCGTGATGTGTGATGAGGAACTCATCACAGTACGAAGGCACAGCCAGCGCTTGACATAGTAATGATTCCTAGCCTGCAGTTTGGAATAGTATGGAATTCAGTGGTCTTCACAGTTAAGTAAGTGGGTAAATCATTTCCTAGACTGCCCTAACAAGTCACCACACACTGGTGGCTTGAAAATAACA
The DNA here is from genome assembly GCF_024542745.1 of Macaca thibetana thibetana. Classification (NCBI taxonomy): domain Eukaryota; kingdom Metazoa; phylum Chordata; class Mammalia; order Primates; family Cercopithecidae; genus Macaca; species Macaca thibetana. The sequence goes on from NC_065582.1 coordinate 170,095,758, forward strand.
GAAATTCACTCTCTCGCAGTTCTGGAGTCTAGAAAACTGGAAGAAAAAGCATCAGCAGCCTTGATTCCTTCTGAGAATTTTGAGGAAGAATCTGTCTCATGTGTTTCTCATGGATTTTGGTGGCAACCCTTGGCACCCCTTGGCTTGTAGATGCGACACTCCCACCTCTACCTCCATCTTTACGTGGTGTCTGTGTGTCTGTCTCTGCTTCTTATTTTAAGGACACCAGTCATTGAATTAGGGGCCACCCTTATCTTAACCTATTAATCCTCAAGGACCCTATTTTCAAATCAGGTCACATTCTGAGATTCCAGGCAGACATGAATTATAGGTGAGGGGGCAGGTGACACCATTCAATCCAGTACAGTTGGCTACACCTTACATTTATTCTGAGAAAGATACTTTGACGAGCATCAGTGGTCTGATGGATTTAGTATGACTCTCCACTGAGCATTTGGGTGCATCAGAGTATAAGGAGTGACCCACATAATGGGTCCCCATGATCTACTCCATCTACTGGGAAGAGGAGCAAAGTAGGTCAGTGGCTGGCTGGTGACCCACCTCACTGTTGGTGCCTTCTGTCCTCCAGACTCCCTCAGCTGAGGGCTTATATTCATCTGCTCTGACTTTATTTTCTAACTCAAACTGTGATCTGTGTCCCACCAAAGCATATGCCCAGTTAAGTGCTCCTCCTTGGAGTTACTCTGTGAAGACTCATTCTCTAGTACAACAGAGCAGCCAAAGAAACTGCCATGCATGACAACTGCCTTCACTTCTGTGTGGCCCTTAAGATCCTAGGCCCACATCCTTTGCTGCCCACTCTTATGCCCCAGCCTGGCTTCTGATCTGTGGCATCTCTATTCTATTTCATTCTTCTGAGGCTTCCTTCCAAATCACAGTTGGGCCACAGTATTAGCTCCTCTTAGTAATGTGAATCAAAGTCCCTGAAGTCCAAATAGAGGACCAGAGCCATGGAAAGAGTCAATTAATCTATTTAATAGAGAGGGACTTAGCCACCTCCAGGCAACCCTAAACCCCAGAGATGCCCAGCAGGATTCAAAAAAACGGGGTTCAGTGGAAAGATGACAAACATGAGAATCCAACAGCCAAGAGTCCAAGTCTAAGCTCTAACATTTGTTAGACATCTCACTGAAGATAAATTGCTTAACCTTCCAAGCAGCTATTGCCTCGCTGATATCAATTCTTACCATTTACAGTTAATGTACTCATTAAATTTTAAAAAGTAATAAATCATTTAGCCCAATTTGACACACATGGAATGTGTGTTCATGAAATGTTTTTTGAGTTGTACAAAAAAAAAAAATTTGAAATACCCAACACAGAGCTAATAAACTTGTGAAATGGAGAGAAAATACTGGATTGGTATCTGGAGAGAAATGCAATCATTTCCACTGATACACAAATACAGCTTCTCCATGGCTTGCATTCTTCAAGTAACCTTAGTGTCACCTCCTCTGGTGGCCTTGCAGAGCCACCTTTATCTAAAAGGAATCATCTTGGCCACGTGTGGTGGCTCACACCTGTAATCCCAGCACTCTGGGAGGCTGAGGTGGGCGGATCACTTGAGGTCAGGAGTTCGAGACCAGTCTGGCCAACATGGTGAAACCCCATCAGTACCAAAAATACAAAAATTAGCTAGGTGTGGTGGCGGGAGCCTATAATCTCAGCTGCTGGGGAGGCTAAGGCAAGAGAATTGCTTGAACCTGGGAGGCGGAGGTTGCAGTGAACTGAGATCACACCACTGCACTCCAGCCTGGGTGACAGAAAGAGACTCCCTTCTCAAAAAAATAATAAAATAAAAAAAAATAAAAGAAATAATCTCCCCTCTGTGTAGTCTCAGTCTATTTTCCTCATACCACTTATTACTAGTAATAGTTTTCTTGGTTTTATTCACTTGTGTGCTATTGTTTGTCACCTGCTCTAGATTTTGAGCTACATGAGGGTTTTTACTAAACTCTATTCCCAGCGTGTGTGACAGGGCAGTCTACTCGATGAAAGTTGTTAAATGAGTGAACAAGTAAGTAAATAAACCCAGTAAGAGCAAATAGAGATGTTGCCGTATTTTCACATTTTAACAGTTTCAGAAAAACAAATACAGAAAAGAAAGAAGATTTTGCATTTTGGAGAAGAAAGTGAAAAAAGTCAAAAATAATTTCAAATAGTATTTCTACTTGCAATTATCATAGCAAGTTAAGAATGGCGAGACCTTGCATGTCATCTCTGGTGGGCGCCCAGCTGATGCCTGGAACACTTGGACAGCAGCACTGCATTCAGTCAACTGAACCGACCACGGGGAAGGGGAAAACTAACTTGCCCTATTCACCCATTTCCTTTGACTACTCAGCATTAGGGCTGGTTTACCACTTGAGAGCCCTAAAGATTAGTCTCTTTTAAAAAATGAACTTCAAAGATATGAGGACACAGCCATGTCTCCTATGGCCCTTCATTTTCTCTGGGTTACTCACCCCGGGTCCTCCCATTCCTTCCCAGGAGACAGAGTTGTATGTTCCAGGTCTTCTCATTGGCCAAGGTGGCGGGTGAGGCTAACAGCAGAGTCACTTAACTTACCACCCAGTCTCATTCCGATGTGAATGCCAAATATGAGTGAAAAAGATCTGCAGACAGACCCAGGCCATGCATGCTTCGAAAGCGCATTTAGTTTCCCATAAAGCCATAGAAGGTTTTAGATGACATTTTGCTTCAAAAAAGACAGATTCTTAAATGAGAGCAATTTCAAGGAGATCAGACATCCTGTGGTGCACTTAGTGGGGGAAAGCAAATTGCATAACCATTGCTCATCTGAGCAGTGGTGAGGCATCCTGCCAGTGGTGGTGGCACAAGTTCAAATCCCAGGCTCCCAAAGCGAAGTTCTGCGGAGGCTCCCCTCCAGCTCAGTGCCCCCCTACAGCTATATGGCCAGGCTAAGTCATTCATTCCCCCATGTTTCCCAGAACAAAAGAACACAAGAGAGAAATAAAGTGAGGTTTGTGAAAACAATGCAGGTTTCTCAAAACTGTCCTCTTCTAAGTTATAGGGAGACAATGAGATAGGAATGAAAGAACATTGGCCTGGGAGTCAGATTTTCTTGGTCTAATATTAAAACTGGAAGGGTCCTTACACCAGAGCTAGTTCAGATCTTTAACTTTACATCCAAGGATGTTGAAGCTTAGGTTAACTTTGTTATATATTTATCTGTGTGATCTTGAGCAAGTTGCTAAGCTTTTCTAGCCTCAGTTCCGAATCTGTAAAATGGAGATGATGATAACATTATCTACCCTTAAATAGTTGTGATGATTAAACCCTATGGGATAATGCGTGTCATGTGCCTGAGAGGGAGAAAACACTTCAAAATGGCGAGCTAATATTATTTTTCTATCAACAGATGGTAATTGGGCTTCTACTGTGTATCAAACTCTGCTCCAAATAATGAGGATACAACAAGAAATGAACACTGGCGTTGTCTTCTTGAAGGCTGAGGGAAAGACAGGCATAAAAACACAAACTCACAAACACACTCTTGATGACGGCTGTGATAAGCGGAGAGATGGTGGCAGTGGTAGTGGGGAGGTAAGGTGAGGACAAGGTAGGGTTGGCAGGGAGCCTCTGCAGGTGTTGACTAGTAGAAATGAACCAGACTGGGAATTGTGCGGAAAGTTTTATATAGAGAGGAGTCTCGCAGACACGATACAGCTTATGAGGAAGCAGCATATTTGTCTTGCGTGCGTACATGCGTGTGTGTATGTGTGTGTATGTGTTGTGTGAGGAGTGGTTTGATAGTCCTCAAAGGGAACAGTTGATTGTTCTTGGAGACATTCCCAAGACAAGCCTGAGAGCTAACACGCAAATGTTGGATCTTAAAGCGTTCATGCACGGAGAAGGCCTCTTTGCCGTCAGTTTTCAGATCGAATATGTGTGTCCAGTAAGGACTACTGATGGAGAATGTAAAGTTGAGGTATACCGAGAGCTGGCAACCAGGTAGTGTCATAGAAGTAGAAACACAGGGCTCTGGGAGCAGAGACGTGAACTGTCCTGGGGTGGAGAGGGATGAGGGAGGAAGGCAGGGCAGGGACAAGATTGAAAAGGAAAGCTACACCAGCAATAAATCCCAGTCAGGCACTGGTAAGCTTCCAAGAGAAAGAAAAGAAAATGATAGCTAATATTTGTTTAAGAGTGCTATGAACCAAGACTATCAGAGTTACTGATCATATACTCTGTGTCACAGCGCCTGTTCTAAGCACTCTGCACATATGATCTCATTTGATCTTCACAAGAAACCCATGCAGATGTGATTGCTGTCCCCATTTTACAGATGGGGAAACTGAGGCCAGAAGAGAGAAGGAATTTACACAGCTATTAAGTCAGTGGAGATTACTCGGTCTCATCATAGGAGGGACCTAGAACTCTAAGTTGATCATCACACATGCCTGCTTAAAGCCTTTCTATGAGATCTTATTGCTTGTAGGAAGAGAACCCACATCTTGTTTGGCTTTGCCAGGTCCTGCATGGGAGTTCAAGCCCTGGAGCTTCCCCAGGTTCATCTGCAGCCTCCCACCGCCAGCTTCCAATGCTTAGATGAGTGTCTTCCTTTCAGTCCCTTAAATGCATCACAGTTCTTCAATCTCAGGGCTGTTGTACTTGCTGTGTCCTCATGTTGGCTGATCGAATCCTCTTATGCCTCGGCTCTCAGTTGAAATGTCGCAGTAACAGGAAACCATTTCTCATCTTCCAGACCACGTGGGTGCCCATCCTCTCTCCCCAACACTGCATCTTCCTCCCTCACATCATTCATCCCAGGAGTAAGTTGATCATCATTGAGAGGATATTTGATATCAGTTGCCTGTGGGAGGGGGCTAGGCTGTTCCTCTACTACCAGTGCCTGCATAGAACCCTTCTAAATCCCTGTCTGGCTCCCTCACTCCTGTTCTTCAGGATTTTATTCTAAATGAGTGGTGCTCAAACTGGGACAATTTTGTCCCCTTGACCCAAGGACATCTGGCAATGTCTGGAGACATTTTTGGTTCTCACAACTGAAGGGGGTGCTATTGGCCTCCAGTGGGCAGAGGACAGAGATGCTGCTGAACACGCTAGAAGGCACAGGACACCCCGCAGTGAAGGCCTGGGTAGCTCTAAATGTTTGTGATGCTGAGGTTGAGAAGCCCCACCCTAAAGAGACAATTCCCTGCAAGGCCTTCCACAGTTATCCCACCTATATTTTATTTCTCCTTCCCCACTCCCGTATTTCATATCCCCATTTTCTGCTTTATTGCTTTTCTCCTGTACACTTAATGCTGTCTAATAAATGACATTTCATTCATCGTTTTCATTATTTGTCATCCACTAGTATACAAGGTCTACAAGGACATGGATTTGTGTCTTTTTTGTTCACTACATCATCACTAAATCCTAGAACAGTGTCTTGCACAAAGTAGGCGCTCAGTACGCATTTCTGAATGCATGAATGAATTCGGAGTCCTAGGTAACTACCCCCATTCCATCAAAGAGGCCCCTTGGGGTTGAAATCCATTTGCCATCCCTATGGAGACTCTCCTTGGACTTTGGAAGAGATGGAATTTAGAAATTTCTTCTTTTATATCCTTTGGTTGTGATGTTATCTCCCCTTTAGCCCTCACTAAGATCCCCCAAAAATGTTTTCTCTGAAAGCAAGAGTGGGGAAAGTGGGCAGTTTCTCTCAGTAAACAACAAATTCCTAAAGAAGTGAGTGTTCTGGTAGGATGTCTTTGGAAGGACCCTTAGAATTGTCCTTATATTTGACAGATGGGGAAACCAAGGTCCAAGTGTACCCTCTAAGGACATTTTGAACACTGACGGTTTTTTGATTTGGACTTACTTAAGGTCACCCGTCAAAGAAGTATCAGGATTAGAATTAGAACCCAGTTTCCTGACTCCCAGGGAGATGGAAGGGGGAAAGCGAAAAGTTTTGCTGATCTAAATATGGATGCTGGCAGGCAAGCCACAATTTTCTCAAGCTCTCTTTTCTCTTGCAAGTTGTGATCTCTAGTTGACAAGGAAGCAAATTGAATAGCTAAATGGAGAGCTTTCTGAGATGCTGAGATGCAAATTAGCCTGAACAATGTGCAACTGTGGATTTGAGGTTGGTGTGCAAAATAGAGGCTTCGCTTCAGTCAGGCTGCTTGAAAAACTCACTCTCATAGGTCCTTGCTCTTTCGCAGCCAGACACTATGCCAGGCACGAGGGGAACGGGAAAAATTAAACACTGATCCTGCCCTTGAGGAGTTTGCAGTCTCAATTCTTGTGACGGAGGCAGACAGTGGAGGGCATGCTGTTTTTAATCCATCAAAGAGGCACTGATACTGTGAGTGTCCGTGCTGTGTCAACTGTGTGTCAGGACCCGGCTAATTGGATCATACATTTCCTGAGAATAGGGAAACCCATCTTGAATGTCACTGACAACTATAATGATAATGACAGATAATAATTATTGTTGCTTACTGCATTCCAGGCACTGTTCTAAGTACTTTAATGTATCAGTTAATTTAATTCTCATAATAACACTGTGAGGTAGCTACCCTTATTGTTACCATTTTTCACAGTGAAGGCAAATGAGACTGAGTCACTTTTCTGAAACAAAGAGCAAAGAGTAATGTCATTGACGTCTAGACCCAGGTCCTTTGACAGCAAGGTATGTAGGCTGTATTTGTAAGATGCATTATGGATATATATTATTTAATATCCACAGCAACTCTGGCGTTGGGACCTTCTCTGCCACTTAATAACAGTATCCTTTGTTGGGTATTTACTCTGTTCCAGTCACTGCTCTGTGTATTATATAGCTTAATCCTCACACTTAAGAGTGAGATACGATGCTGTCCATTTTAACTAATGAAACAGAGGGACAGAGAGCTTCGGTAATTTGTCTGAGATCACACAGGTAATAAGACCCAGGATTCTGGACATTTTGTGTAAATGAAATCATCCAATATATGGCCTTTTGTGTCTGACTTCTCTCATTGCCATGATGTTTTGAGGTACATGTTATATGTAGCATGCATCTGCATTTTCTTTCTTCTATTACTTCTAGTGTGCCGTTGTCTGAAGACACGACATTTTGTTTATCTGTTCATTAGTCGATAGACATTTGGAGTGTTTCCATTTCTTGGCTATAATGAACAATGAAGTTATGAGCATTTATGTACACATGCATATAACCTTTTATTACTAGGTATTTTCCCACAGTCCCCTTTCTCTCACTCACACACACACGTGCACACACAAACACATAGAGCAGTTCAAAGGCCAGGTTATATGACTTTGATCACTGACTCCAAACTGTACTAGCTGCATGACTCTGAGAAAATTAAGTAACCTTTCTGGGCTTTGGTTTTCATCATCTGTAAAATGAGGATAATAATTCACCTCTCTGATAATGCCATTCAAAAGCTTGACTTAGATAATGCACATTGTTTGGCTTGTAATTACATAATCAATAAGTGCCAGGTAAGCAACGGGAATACAGAAAACAACCCAAAGAAGATGGTGTCTCCACCCATGGAGTGCGCAGTCTAATTGCTGGGACATGAAAGTATGAGAACTGGACATAGTGTAAAATAAAGTAAAAACATAGTATTACAGGAGTAGTCACCATGAGGTTCCCATTAATTTTTTAAAAAACGCATCTCTCAGTCTAGAAAATAAAGACTTTTCTGCAGGTTGGAAGGTGTGAGAGGCCTCAGGATCAAGGCAAGACAGGGTGAAAGCTTTGAGAAATGAACAAGGGGTGGTTGAGAAAGTGTGGGAGAATGCGTGGAATGAGGGCTTTGCATCTGACTACTTTTTTTTTTTGAGACGGAGTCTCACTCTGTCGCCAAGCCGGAGTGCAATGGCATGATCTTGGCTTACTGCAGCCTCCGACTCCCTGAGTAGTTCAAGCAATTCTCCTGCCTCAGCTGCATGAGTAGCTGGGATTATAGGCATGTGCCACTATGTCCAGCTAATTTTTTTTTTTTTTTTTGTATTTTTAGTAGAGACGGCTTTTCACCATGTTGGCCAGGATGGTCTTGAACTCCTGACCTCATGATCCACCCGCCTTGGCCTCCCAAAGTGCTGGGATTACAGGCATGAGCCACCGTGCCTGGCCTGACTAGTTACTCTTGAGGCTGAGATGGGAGAATCCCTTGCGTCCAGGAGTTCGAGGCTGTAGAGAGCTGTGACCACACCACTGCACTCTAGCCTGGGTGACGGAGTAAGACCCTGTATCTCTAAAAAGAGAAAGGAATATAAAAAAGAAATATTGCAGCTATAGAAATGGAGGGGAGTACGGGTTGTAACAGGAACTGGGCTGTGCAGCAGGAGGTGCGACAGGTCAGTGAAGGAAGCTTCATCTGTATTTACAGCCACTCCCCATCACTCACGTTACTGTCTGAGCTGCACCTCCTGTGAGATCACCGGTGGCATTAGATTCTCATAGGAGCACAAACCCTATTGTGAACTGCGCACACAAGGGATCTAGGTTGTACACTCCTCATGAGAATCTAATGCCTGATGATCCATCACTGTCTCCCATCATATGCCGACGGGACTGTCTAATTGCAGGAAAACAAGCTTAGGGCTCCCACGGATTCTACATTATGGTGAGTTGTATAATTATTATATATTAGAGTGTAATAATAATAGAAATAAAGTGCACAGTGAATGTAATGCACTTGAATCATCCTGAAACCGTCCCCTAGAGTGTCTCTGAAAAACCCGTCTTCCACGAAACTAGTCCCTGGTGCCAAAAAGGTTGGGGACTGCTGGCTTACGGCATTTTCCCCTCTTCAGATGCCATAAAGACAGATATCCTCCTACCTTTTCTTCTAGTAGTTCAAAAATTTTGGTTTTCTTTATTTACATGCTTAATTCCTCTGGAACTTATGTTTGGTTATGCGAGCTGTAACCTAATTTATTTATTATTTGCAGGTGAAAAGCCAATTGTCTCTATACTCCTCATCAAATAATTCTTCTCAACCTCACTACCAGGCAATTCCGTATCTACCAGTTACTCATTTTCCACACAGGCTTCTGTCTGTGTCTTGGTTCTCCATTCCGTCCCACTGCTCTGTTTGTCTGCCTATTTTCTTCACTTTATATTATCATGTAAGAATGTGCTTGTGTTATTTTAAACCGTATGTGAACATTATATTTTAAGGATTCCTGTTTTCTTTCTGGTGGACATATCATAGTTTCTTGAATCATTTCTCTATTGTAGGGCAAACACATTGTTCCTAGTTTTTTTGTGTGTGTTTTTTTCTATTATGAGTGTTCCTGTGGTGAATAATTTTTTGTACAAAGCATTTACATATTTTTGGATTTGTCCTTTGGATGGATTCCCAGAAATAGAATTACTGAGTCGAAGGGCATGAATATTTCTTAATGCTTTTAATTCACAGCATATATTTATTTAAAACATTAAAGTGAATAAAGATTCTGGAAAGTTCCTGGTACTCTGTGATGTGGTTATAATCAGCTGGGCTGTGCCAACTCGGAACCTTGGTATGGCTGCCCTGTGGGAGTTCAAGAGGGAGATTAACATGTCTCCTTGATAGATTTATCTTTTGTTTTTGGTAGTTTGTCTAACACACTTTTTATATTCATTTATTCAGGCAGTCATTTTTAAGCACCTATTATATGCCAGGCTTCAGAGGAAAGCAGGCAATAGGATCTTGTATTCCCAATGAACACAATTTCTAGTATGTAAGAAGACAAACAAACAAAATTGAATGATCAAGGAAAAACATAAACTGATGTGAAGCAAGTAGACTTCTGTAGATTGGATGACCAAAAGATGACAAGGATGCTGAGATTTGAATGAAGAGAAAGAGAAAGCCACACTAAAGAGAGGAAAGGCATCCATTAGTGGTGGACATAGCTGGTTCAAAGGACCCTGTGGTGGAGTGGAGTGCAGCCCTGGGCCCAAAGGAAGGTCCCCAAAGTAAGAACCTAGATCTGTGGGCTGTGCTGAGAGAACAGTGAACCAACAGCAAAGAAGAAGACAAAGTCCCAGCCACATAGGAGAGTGAGCTCCCTACACAGCAAAGATGAGTCATAGAAAAGTTTTAGTTAGGAGGGACACAATCTAACAGGCATTGCTGAAAGATCCTCCAGGCTTCTTTGGAGAGCACAGGTTACAGGGGAACAGGATTGGGGGCTGAGAGATGAGTTAGGAAAAAGTCACTGTTGTCCAGGCTGAAGTTACTGGAGGCGCAGAGAAGGGGTGGCAGTGGAAGGAAAGAAACATGGGTGGATTTCCATTCATGTGTCAGTGGTAAATTCATGGGATTTGCTGACAGATTGGAGGTGTGGAGTTAGGGTAAAACAGGAATCAAGAATATGTTCTCAAATGCTGGCCTAAGTGACTGAGAAACTGGAATGAACATTATGGAGATGGAAGAGACTGAGAAGATTGGCTTGTGCGGGATGAAGTTGGGGGAGATGTCTGGCTTTGGCCACGTTAAGCCTGAGATGCCTCTTTGGTTAAGAAGTGGAGAGGTGAGTGAGACAGTTAGGATCACAATTCTGAAGTCCCAGGGAGAAGTTTGGAGCTGTAATATCTACTTGGGTGTCACTGACAGAGAGAATTCAAGTACACTGGTAAACAGATTTGTAAACAGAGAATAGAAATGATTGACCATCACCAAGAAAAACATTATTTTTTTTCTAGGTTTCAAGAATATTCTGGGTTTTTTATATTTATCTTTGTGAATAAAAAAATTTTTTTTTTTTTTTCATTTCTTCCAAGTAGGAAGAGAGAAAGTCTTGAGTTTTCTTATCTAGTGGCTTCCTATGGCCTTGGTCCTGGCACAGTCCTCCAATGTTTAGGGGTGACTTGAAGAATTATTCTTGTCATTTGATCAACTATCCAGATGCAACAGGGTAGGTCACAAAAACAAGATTTTGAATCTTGCAAGCTTTTCCAGAAACATTCGCCTGTCTGCTGTGTTTATGTTGGAATGGAAAATTTGTGCCTGATTTTACAGTGAGCTTTTCTCAAGATATACGAGTTGCTACCTCATCACATTATCCTGCATCTCGGGACCTCTCACACCTCGATGGTGTGATGTAATGCGATGTGTGGTGCTCATTGCTACAGACCTGTCATGAACAAAACCTGTGCTTCTAGAGTAATGCCTTTCCACGTCATTTTCAAAGTGGCCTTGCATAGCATTCCCAGTATATTATTTTTTATTGTGAGAGTGCATGTCTCTGTGTTTGAGTATAAAATAGGAAATTTAATTATTAAAAAAAGACCATTCCTCTTTCCTGCTAGAATAGTATAGATTAGAGATTGGAATAGGCAGCGAGTAAAGCTTTGTGGATGGAAACAAAAATTGATGAGTCGGAGAGGATGCGAATTCCGATGTTGCCACTTCTTTGATTTGTAACCTTGGGTACATTTCTTAACCACTTGGGGCCTCAGTTTCCCTACTGACATTGGGATAACAAAATTACCAACTTGATAGAGAGCCCGTGAGGACCAGAAAATACTACATTTTGAAACTGTACATTTTCGCTGATTCAGTCATCAAAGAATCAAAGCCCCTGTTTCACAAACGTGTAAATAGATCAGAGAGTGGCAGTGTTCAATCATCATAAAATTAAAAGTACTGGCTTTCTTCTGGGTTTTGAGAACATGCTGGGTTTTAGTTAAATAAATATTTATTTGTTGAATTAAGTCATTTAAATAATTAAATACTGGAGCAATTATTTGTTGCCTTCCTGCCACGTGTTAGGTGCTGTGCACGTAAAACATACGAGACATGGGTACAGATACTGTCCTCAAAAAGCTGACAGGAATCCCGACTTCAAAAAAAAAAATTATTTCATCACCCTTATAATAAGTCCGGCAGCAAAAAAGCTCAATTGTTAGCACATACACACTGAGGCATTTTAGTCATTGCTTTTAGTTATTCCAACTAACATTTCCATTTGGACTACTTGGAATTAATTACTGATTTTGTGTATCAAAGCTGGAGATTCAAATACATGAATTTCTCAGGTCTTTGGGGGGAAAACCACTGATGTAACTTCTACTGAAGAGCTGTGTCTACTGGATACCAAGTCTTGTCTTTCTGCACATTTTAATATGCCACTTTCTCAAGGCAGCATCCACGTGCACTAGGCAGGGAACCATAGTGAGCACCTTCTTAAAGGGAGGCCTTGATTTGTGAGTGAAATGCCGAGATGCTCTCTCAAAACACACAATGTGCTATGTTGGTAACATGTCGTTTTATAATTCGTCAGTTAAAATGATAACTAATGCTTACTGTTAAATAAAATGCAATTTAGCTGAGAATGAACAAATCATAGTTGAGAATTAGAGAAGAAAAATTCAGTCTCTAGAACATGAGTTGTTTAAAAAAAAAACAAAATCCCATAGGGCTGGGTGTGGTGGTTCATACCTATAATCCCAGCACTTTGGGAGGCTGGGGCAGGTGGATCACCTGAGGTTAGGAGTTCGAGACCAGCCTAGTCAACATGGGGAAACCCCGTCTCTACTAAAAATACACATGGTGGTGGGCACCTGTAATCCCAGCTACTCGGGAGGCTGAGGCAGGAGAATCGCTTGAACCCGGGAGGCAGAAGTTGCAGTGAGCCAAGACTGTGCCACTGCACTCCAGCCTGGGCAACAAGAGGGAAGTTCCATCTCAAAAAAAAAAAAAAAAAAATCCCATAAAGATAAGTAAAAAAGGGAGATTTAAAATCCCTCTCTGCATCCTTTTCATGCCTGTGCAGTTACCAGCTGGTAAGGGCAAATGGTCTTACCTTATTACTTTTATTTGTGTGTCTTCAAGCCAAATTCCATAGGTGTGATGGAAATCCTTGCTTTGGGCTGCCTGTTCCAGAGAGAGACCCAAACGTTCAGTGCACTTGGCATTGACTGGATGTTGAAACAACTAACAAGACAGATATTTTAGGGAATATTGTTTTGAATAAAGGAACATCATAATGGAATGGTCACGAGTCTAAACTTGCTAGCCAGAGTCCTTGGGGTTGAACTCTTTCTTGGCAACTTGATAGCTGTGTAATGTTAAGCAATATCTAACTCCTCAGTGACTTAGTTTTCTCATCTATAAGATGGGGTTAATAATGCTATTTATACTGTAGGGTATGGTGAGGTTTTATGGAGTTTATAGTGCGCGATGAGTTCAGAATGGTAGCTGGCTTATGATAAGTGCCACGTAACTGTTGATTATTATTATTAAGTGAGGCTGATTCAAAATAAACATGGTTTGAGATAGACACTTGGTTTTGGAGAAAGGGTGGCTTGTGATGAAGGAATCAAAAACACAGTTACAGTCTTGGAATATAAATGGACTGAGCTTCCTTCAGTGTGAGAGGGACTCTAGGTAACGGAAAGGCAGAAGGCATGGGATTTGGGGTATTTTTTTTTTTTTGTCTTCTTTCTCAGTATCTGGATGTGGCAGAAAAAGAAATGTAGGGAGAGCAAGTGTAGCAAGTGTGTTTCTGCCTCGGTCATTTCAGGCAAATTTATTCTTTCTTCAGTATCTTCTGAGAAAGGTTAGCTGATGCATGTAAAACAGGAATGACTAAAATAGTAAGATACAAATTAATAGTGTTATTTAAGTGTGTGTGTACAAGAGAGTAGGGTTATAAGATGAGACATTCTCATTTTTTTCTAGAACCACAAGATACTGAAGAAAGTTCATGCCCTCCCATCTCCCAGCTTTCAGACCCCTTCAGAACGCTCTCCACTTTGACTTGTTTATTTTAATAAAAAAAAGAAAAACACATTTTCAGGAATAGATGCTTTAGGTATGGTTCATTCTTTGGAGGGGGTGTATGTGTACCACGTGACAAGTGGTTGCCATGGTAATTTCTCATTATTGTTGAATTGAAAAATAATTACTCTGGCAAAAATCCCACGTAACCTGTCAGTGCTTAAGTTAAAGATGCCGAGGGGCAGCCCTGGCACTGGGATCCTGTTTTTGGTGAAGGAGGGATAGGGTTGGGAACAGGAGAGAATCCAGGATGGAAGCAAAATGCTTCTGTAGATTTTTAAGCATAATTAAGACTCTCTTCTGCTATTTGAGATGACTGTGTGTTTCACCCTGATATATGATTAGGCTGCTGGTGAAATTTGGGTTCACCTGTGAGATGGGACAAAAGGACTAAGGATTGTAATAGCACAAATGCATACAGGGGATTGTTTAGAATAAAGAAGCTTTGATGGTATTTTTTCCTAAGTAAAATATAGAAGAATTGTCAACTCCACTTCCCCTGTCTGTGTTCAGGCTGAGTTAATTTCATCTTTATTTACCTGGAGGCTGCTGTATGCTATTGTTACTCTCTAGCTTTGGGGAAAAGAACTCACTTTTTACTTATTAATATTCACTAAACACTCGCCACACACAGTTCAGATACTAAACAACAGCAAGAATTGGAAGTACCTGTCTGTTGGGAAAACATGTGTCCTAGATCAGAAACTTTGTGGCAGGGTGCACAGAGCTCAGTCCACACACGAGTTTGGGCATTTGGTACTCAGTCCTCCTGATCCATGGGTCGTTGTGGAGTGGCATGGAAAACCTATGCTTGCTTGCTTTCCTATGCCTGTGTCAAGAAATAATCCTCCTTTTGGTTAATGAAGCCCTTAACATACACTCCTCTTTTAAGAGAATGATTGGCAAACTGGGAGTAGTATTAGTAGTGTTACTCCATTTTTGCATCTTTTTTTGGACTTCTAGATGTTCACCCTTCTCCCAGCAGAGCTAGTCTCTGTTTTGTCATTAAGCTGCTCCTGCTACTAGATCCCACTTGGAAATATATTGCTTAACAGTACTCTTTGAATCTCTACCCATGCATCAATCAGACCAGATGCTTTTAATATGAAAGTATAGGGACCTCCTAATGAAAGGACCAAAATATAGACAGATACAAACCTTATGTCTAGGCACAGCCACTTTAGGCGTATGCCTGAGAGAAATTCTTACATATAAACACAAAGGGAAACTACAGAGATGTTTATGGCAGCATTGTTGTGATGACCAAAAAAATAGGAACTATCTGGAGATTATTAGTAGCAAAATGTTTAAATAAAATGTATTACTGTATATTTATTCAGTGCATTAGTATGTAATTTATATAATGAAAGAGAGACCCAATATATAAATTGGGGCTGAGCACACTTATGCCTGTAATCCCAGCACTTTGGGAGGCCGAGGCGGGTGGATCACCTGAAGTCAGGAGTTCAGGATCAGCCTGACCAACATGGAGAAACCTCGGCTCTGCTAAAAATACAAAAATTAGCTGGGCGTGGTAGTGGGCACCTGTAATTCCAGCTACTCGGGTGGCTGAGGCAGGAGAATCACTTGAATGTGGGAGGTGGAGGTTGCAGTGAGCCAAGATTGCGCCACTGCACTCCAGCCTGGGTGACAGAGCAAGACTCTGTCTCAAAAAAAAAAAAAAAATTATATATATATACACACACACACACACATGCATATATATACATATGTGTATATATATGTGTGTATATATATACATATGTGTATATATATGTGTGTATATGTATACATATGTGTATATATATGTGTGTATATATATACATATGTGTATATATATGTGTGTATATATATACATATATAAATTGGATAGTTCTTCAAACACAATGTTAAAAGTAAACAAATCACGGTTAAGGAAGAAAACATAATGTATCTTATCATGTAAAACAAATATTAAAAACAAAATAGGACTGTATATGAATGGAATCATGCATGTATATAAATATAAAAGGTGGGCTAGGAAGATCCATGTGGTTTTCATGAGACAGTTGTGTATGGGGGTCTAGGGGAGGAGAGAGAAAAACAGAGTAGGTTATGGTGACAGAACATTTATTTTTATTTGTAACATTTAATTACTTTAGAAAAGGAAAATGCAATAATATTGCAATAATTGTTAATTCTGGGTAATGGGCCCATGAGTCTTCATCATATCCTCTTTTGTTCTCAATTTTTGAAATTAATAAAGTAAAATCTGGTTTGTTTAATGACAGCCAGTCAAGTGCATTCATGTACTACGAACAACCTTAACCAACATTTCACTGAGACATATAATACTCCAAAGGTGGCTCAAAAGCATGGCAGTGTAAGTATGAGATAATATTTTAAATTTCTTCCTCCATGTGAACTTCTGACATGCGTGTCTGGGGCATTCCGTTGTTGTGAGATGAGATAACAGTGATGTGACATAGAGGAGACTTCTCTCGAATGCTGTCTTGGCCCCTAGCTACTGAGGTTAGATTTTAAGATTCCTATAATTTTAGAGAAAGTATCTTACACACTGTGTGGGTAGGGCCTTATCATCTGTTTAGTGCATTTTTTCTACTCCATTATTGAGTACTAACTTATAGGAGAATCCTGCTGAGGATGGATAGATACATAATGCCCATTCTTTATCCTTAAGTAACGTAGTCTGCCGGAGCTGTCAGAAATTTAGGAAAATGTGTGTTACAAGGTGATGATTCCATGGTAATTTCATATACACTCTATTGGGAGTTTAGTTGTCAAAATTTCCTAGTACAGAAGACAGTGAAAGAGGGGTCCACAAACTGCATCATTGCAGGTCAAAAGAATGACATATGCAAAGGCAGGGAGGCACAAAAAGTTGACAAGGAGCCCTTGACCCTGACAGGTGAACTGCTGGAGGTCCCTTGGCTCCCACACATTGCTGGGAGGCCAACTCCAGGGCTCCTGCATACACTGCCTCCTTTCTGGTGTGGTAAGAATGTTTTTTCTCTGGATGGACTGCCTTTTAGCTTAGACGCACCAAATGTTGTATCTGTTATATCTGCCAGTCCCAGATGTGCGTGCCACCCAGTACACCTGGGATCAAGATGTCAGACTTGTGGTTGTGTTTTAAAAGCATGTTCTATACCCTTTACTTGGAAGTCCCAAAAGGTTGATCTTTATTTTTTGGGCAAAGATGAGACTGGTCAGTCTCAATGCACCTCCTGGTTAATCTCCAAGTTAGTTTGACTTGTGATGATTATGTGTGTGGAGTAAGAGTGATCAGCTGCACCCTGCTTTGCCTCTAAACTTCAACGGAAACCAGATTTAGTGAGTTGCTCTATGGGATCCTTCATCAAAACAGCCTTGATAACTTAATTCATGCAGTCTCGTACTGGCTGTCTTGCTGAACATGGCCACATTGCCAGGTCCAAAAGGAGAATGGGCCATTTTTGTGGTTCTTGCATTTCTCTAATGATGTTGGCTCTAAGTTTCCAACATCAGGTGGAACTGCTAGCCTGTACATAAAATTGCAGAATTTTAACTAGTACCTTTTCTTTCAAATGACCATGGTCTCTTTCTCTTCCTCACATGTGGCCAAGATGACTGACAATTAAATCTTGGAAAATGGATTTTTTTTTTTTTTTTGGAGTAACTGTTCACAACTCATGAGGTAGCTGTGTTACCAAGAACTGAGCTTCTACCAGTAGAGTTGTTAGATCTTCTGCCAGAGACTTCCATTTGACTCAGCAGAGGTCTTAGCTGTATTTCAGCCGCTCCCTAAACTCCTAATCTCTTTATTATGAACATTACTCCTACAAAATTGCCTAACTGATCTCAGGAACTATACCAGAAAAGAGAATGGAAGCAAGAAGTGTTCCAAAAGGAGATTTATTATTAGGAACACCATGTGAAGGTGGGAAAAAGGGCATGAACTTTGAAAGGTTGGAGGAGGAAATTTCCTCTCGTCAATGCTGACCTCTTACTCTAACTCTTGTAAACCATTTTTGGTCTTCAACCTAAAGTGGGAAATAACTTTTTAAGTAGAATTATTTATAAAAAAGTGTGTATTGGAGTTAGGCAGACTTGTTACGTGAACTTTAGCTTCATCACTTTCTTGCTTTCTGACCTTTATTGAGTAGCTTGCCTTTTTGAATTTTAGATTCTCTATGAATATCTTAAGGGTTAAATGAGATAACGATGAATGATAATAGTTGACACATATTGAACAACTACTATATGCCAGGAAGTTTCTCTTAAGTCCTCACAGCCCACTGAGATTATTATTCTCACTTACCCAACAAGCAAACAGACGCAAAGAAATTAGGTGAGTTGACTGAGGTCATCCAGCTATTAAGAGGCAGAATTCACCTGTGTAAGTCAGTATAACATAGAAGTTAAGGACATAAGTTCTCTATAAGGCTGTCTGCTCTGCCCCTTGGTAGCAATTAGGGTAGTTATGAATATAAAATGGTTCAATACATCTACAGTACTTAGAAAATTCTGGATTACGATACTAACGTTAACCCAGGGCCCCCAACGATGTGCTCTTTCCGTAATAAGCTTCCTTCATATACAGCCAACACAAGAATGGCCTATCCCCAACACTTAGTAATTTTTGTCTTAAATCTCTACTCCTTTTATTCCTTTCCTAAATAAATATTTGTTCTGTCATAACTAAAGACTAATTCAAAAGCTGTGTGTGTGTATGTGTGTGTGTGTGTGTTTGCATGTGTTTGCACGTGGGGGGAGATTGAAAATTATAGTTTAAATACACAGAATGTCATTTTTATGCCAGTTTAAAATTATTGACCAACAGACAAAGTAGGGTCCACAATCAAGATCTCTGGACAACTTTGTAGAGTGATTTTCCTGAGCTGAGTTTGTGATGCCACAATAAGAAATTTCATCCATCCATCTATCTATTAATGTGTTCTATCAGCCAAACAAAAATATTATTTTATCTACCTAGTATATGCCTGGCCCTGTGAATTTAAATGTTACATTTTTATTTCAAGGATGTTCTTTCAAGATTTGTGACCGAAACCAATTATTTTGTGTGTGTGTGTGTGGTTACCTAATGTGCCCATTCTCCCAGCAAACCTCTTCTGAAATTTCCTGAGAAGTTGCCTTATCCCGTGTTCCACTGAAACTAGTTTGAATCGTATGACATTTCTCATTCTTGGATCATTATGTCTCTTTCAACTTCTGCCAAAACTCACGTACCTATCTAGGCCCTTTGGAACCTGTAACACTGCTCATAGACGTTCCTCGAACCTCATTGTAACTTGAGTACTTTCTTTTCTCCCAGTGACCTCAGATCAGCCAGCATTTCTCTTGACTTTTGCCTTTCACTGGTTCATTTTTCAGCAGCAGTGTCAGAGACCAAGAGTTAGATTATCAGAAAATAGAGGGTGATATGTTTTGGCTGTGTCCCCACCCAAATCTCATCTTGAGTTATAGTCCCCATAATCCCCATGTGTCATGGGAGTGACAAGGTGGAGATAACTGAATCACAGGGATGGTTTCCCTTATCTTGTTCTCGTGATAGTGAGTTAGCTCTCATGAGATCTGATGGTTTTATAAGGGGCTTCCCCCTTCACTGGGCACTCATTCTTCTCCTCCCCTTCCACCATGATTGTAAATTTCCCGAGGCCTCCCCAGCCATGCTGAACTGTGAGGCAATTAAGCCTCTTCCCTTTATAAATTACCCAGTCTTGGGTATATCTTCATAGCAGTGTAAGAATGAATTAATACAGAGGGGATCCAGTCATTGGGCCTCTGAATAATGAGCAAAGCAAATGAGAAGTAATACATTTTCATTCAGATTTTTAACTGTGTTGTGGACAGATGCTGTTGCCAGGGAAATGGGTTGCTAATGGTTGAAGTGATAGGGAAAAGTGCTGATTTATAAACAGACTATTTTAAAAAGTTCATTTTTTTTTTTTGAGACCAAGTCTCACTCTGTCACCCAGGTGGGAGTGCAGTGGGGTGATCTCGGCTCACTGCTACCTCTGCCTCCCAGGTTCAAGTTATTCTCTTGCCTCAGTCTCCCGTGTAACTGGGATTACAGGCGCCCACCACCACGCCCGGCCGGATAATTTTTGTATTTTTAGCAGAGATGGGGGTTTCACCATGTTGGTCAGGCTGGTCTCAAACTCCTGACCCTCAGGTGATCCACCCGCCTATGCCTCCCAAAGTGCTGGGATTACAGGCGCGAGCCACCACGTCTGGCCATAAAGTTCATTTTCAATGCAGTTCTTTATAAAGTGGAATGCCTCCTGCCCTAGATATAATATTAAAGATGGTAGGCAGAGGCAGGGAAAGGGCATTTTATTGATCTTCACTGTCCTTGGGGTGCTCTCCTGCAGATTTTATCTCTTAAAGATTTTATTCATCTTCACTCCCTTTGGGGAGCACTTTATACATACTTATTTATTTAATCCTCAGATCTGTGCTGCCAGATAGTTACTATTGTTGTTGTTATTGTTATTGTCAGCTTCTAAATAAGTAGACAGGCCGGGGAAGGTAGAATAAGTTGCTAGGTTCAATAGCTGGGAAGAGGCAGTGTTGCCTGCAGGACTGAATTCCGCCATGATGTATTACCAATGGCTTTACTGTAAAGCACCAGGCAGTCTCCTGAGCGTGAGTCCTGGCTACAGGTCTGCACAACAAGGCAAGGAGCTCATAGAAGAAACCAACCTGAGACTAAATATTCCCTTTCAACTCTTTCTCCCCTCTTGCTGAACTCTAACCCCTGCCTCTCAAAGACTGTCAGGGAAGTGTAGCAAGGTTGCTGTACAGAGCAGAGGATTGGTAGGTCGGGAGTGTCCAGTGGTCTGAGTTTAAATTCCATCGCTGACATTTATTCGCGGAGTGAACTGGAGCAGGTGACATTTACTGCCTAAGCTTTGGTTTCTGCAGTTGCAAAGTAGAGTTGCAAAGCAGCTTCATTCATTCACTGAGCTGCTTTTATGAGTAATATCCTGGGCTAGACACTGTTCTGGGGGTTGGGAGATAAAGTAGCAAGCAAAACAAAGCCCCTGTGTACAAGAAGCTTATATTTGTATTGAAGAGAAAAAAACCACACACACAGAAGAAATGGATTCGTAGTGTGGATTAAGTAGGAAAATACACATAAAGTCGTTAGACTAGTGCTTGGCATGTGGTAAACACTCAATAAATGTTAACTGTGACTCTTTTTCCATCTGTGTAGTGATTTAAAGTCAAATAAACAAATGTATCCAGTCTTCTGAATAGGGTTTCTTTCCCTGGCAGATTCCTCCACTTCCAGGCCCACTGAGTTTTCTAAAAGCTCCGCAAGCTTCCAGAGCGTTGAGGACGTGTGCCATGGTCTCAGATGTGGAGCGAAGCTGCCTGTTTAGTTGCTCATGTGATTGTCTTCTGCTAGTGGGTTTTAAGCCTTTTGAGGGTAGGGACCAGTCTCTTATTCAGCTGTGCATTCTGAAGGCCTACACGTAGTTAAATGCCCAATACATATTTGTTTCTGAAAGGAGACAAAGCAGACCAGTTTGTACGTGGATCCATGCATTACTGTTCGGTGGTTTCCTATCTACCCTGTGTTACTGAGGAAAGGATTGGCTTTTGCTATGGTGATTGGAAGGAAGCCAAAGAGAGACACAAAAATCCATTTGTCTGAGCTGCTTCTTTTCTGAAGGAGAGGACGGCATCAATCTTCTGTTGCTCCTTAATTATTCTTGCTGGGACTGAGGGTTCATTCCTGAGGCCTGCCAGTGACAACAACTTAATGTTGTCATAAGCAGAACAACTTAATGGGAAGAAGAGAGGCTTGTGGTATCTCTGCCAGGACCCGGCAGTGGGACTATTACATGGGGAGTGGCAATTCCCTTTCTGTCTCCTCTTCCATCTGACAGGCAGCTGGGATGCATCTTGTCTTCAACTAACAATTCTCTAGAAAAAACATGGTGCTTAAGAATTTTGGGATAAATCAAGTCCTATACCGAGAATTAGGCTGGGATGTGATTCCTCCTGTAAATATAACACTGTGTATAACCTTCTTAAATCACTGTGAGAGGGGGCTGTCTTCTAACTGCCTTAAACTGGGCCACTTCCAAAGTGTTTTCTGCATGAGCAGGAGAAACATTCAACCCAAGACAAACAAACAGAATTCATATGGATGGCCTGCATTCTGCTGAACTGCTCTATTTTTAATACTCTTTAACAACAAGCTAGTGGTTGCCTATCCTCTTAAAACAATCAAGAACAGTCCATATATATTTGAGAATCTCTTGTGCGTGAACTTCTCTATCAATCTATCCATCCATGTATCCATACCTCTATCTTTTATAGGGATATTTGCAAACAATAGAGCTGGGAACATCTCTTTTGATTAAATTATGTTTGAAAATGATGTTTAACCTGGTTGTAATATTGTGGTTTCTATTTATAAAAATGAACTCTTAAAAGAGCAGAGAGAGAGAAAGAGAAAAAAAAGTCACGTGTATTTTACATTAAATGCAAACCCTTTTGTCAAAAAACATCACATTGTGTTTTGTGGCACATTTATTAAATCTCCCCAAATATATACTGGAGAATTAATTTTTATTCGGTAGGTTTGAGCTCACTTATTGAATTGAAACTTGGTTCCCAATTGAGGCAATTAATTTGAAGAGTGACCACCCACCTACCCTTTCCTAGAACACCCACACATATACACGAAGTAACGAGCAAGCAGCAACTGAGTTTTTCTTTCTCTTCCGTTTTCTTTTCCTCTTTGAGATATTTTCCACTTTTTCCCCTGTTAAATAAATGATCTGTCTCTTTGCAGGACAGCGACAACCTCTGGTGGGACGCCTTTGCCACTGAATTTTTTGAAGATGATGCCACATTAACCCTTTCATTTTGTTTGGAAGATGGACCAAAGCGATACAGTAAGAAAGAAGTTTATTTTTCTAATATTTCCTCTTTTTGTGCCTGTAAGAAAACCACAGGGGTCTTCAGAGAATAGCACAGAGCTGACAGCCTGACAATAATACCTCCACTCCTGACGATGTTCTTGCTGCCTATCAAGTCATTGTCACTGGGTGGCAGCCCGAGTTGGCTCTGAGAGATTTCCTTCGAGGCTTAGAATGTCTGGGTATTTGCCTGTTTAGAGAGCAAGGCAAATATGAACCAAGTCACCCAGTGACGAGTGGGAGCGGAATGATGGAAAATTTCCATGCATCTCTTCTCTGCCACCCTCTTTTATCCTTGACGGTTCACACTTGACATCCAATGTTCTGCTTCTGAAGGTTCTTAAAAAAAAAAATTCCCACTGTCACTGTATCAGCCACATCCTTCTAATTCCCTCTTATCAATTATCTCAGGTATTTATTTGACAAGTGCTATCTTTTTTTGGGGTGCAGGGAGGCCACAGTTGCTTTGAACATACAGTTTGGGATTAGTGCTGACAGAATTATAGTTCCTTGTCTTTCAGGCTAGTGATAACTCTGTAAAGATCCTCAAATTACAGCCTGTGGCACCTTGGGTAACAGCTGATCTGTCCTGATTAGGTTCAGCCAACTTGTCAGAGATCAGATTTGCTACTTGTGCTATGAGACCAGGAGGCATAGATGCATCAGCACAAAAGCAATTAATGTCCAGTTAGATCAGAGAGAGATGCGTTTTCAGAAATCAGTGTTGCACGTAGGAAAGGATCCATCAGAGGAAAAACATTGCCACTGTCACAAACACTGAAATGATGAGGGAACCAGACGTGGTATGATGAACCAGTCATGGTATGAATGAGTCAATCCAGAACATTTGAAAAATTGACAGGTAATAGGGTTCTTGATACGTGTGATTGAAAGCTCTGATTGTTGCTAATCTATTTCAAAGCCACTGTGGAACAACAATTAAAAAAAAACTCGGGGAGGCTTTAGGCAACTTGGTGCCATTTGCATACTATTAACAGCTATACTAGTAGCATCAGTTGCATAATTAACTGATTAATTATGCTAATATATGTACATGGTGATTTTGCAATAGTGTTAAATAGGGGAGGAGCAGCCTGGAGTGGACTTTCTGCCCAACTGAAACTGGTTGCCAGGCGCATCTCTTTATATTTGTGTCTCATGGACTTTTAAGGATGTGGGACATTTCTAATCAATATTTTGGGCGAGAGGAGGGGCAGGCAGTATATCAGAAAATGGGCTGTTTAGAGGACCTTTATATTCAACAAAGTGACTCTGGGTGCAAGCACTGATAAGCCTACTTCAAGGGGTCCTGCTGAGCTAACTTGCTCTCCAATGTGTGGGTGCCCCCAAGCAGCCTCATGCCCTAAAGAGGTGTTTCAGAAGTCCCTGGGAGATAAATGAACTCAGCAGTCCAACAATTACTCCCTCCTCAAAAAGCTGCCTGATCAATGGCGTATAATTTCTAACCAAGCAGTCATCCATCCTCTGAGCCACCTTGTTTTTTTCTGAGGCATAAGCTCAGATAACTTCAAGTTATCATTATTTTATGTTCTTGTGCTTTGTTGGTTCAGAAATCCATCAGGGACTGCTCAGGGAACTAGAATTACAGTTTTAAAATATGTCCTAATACAACAGATTCTGGCTCTTCCCTCTGTCCATCCCACCCCAGCATCATTTGGGAGTGAATCACGATCATCGCCTGTTTAAGATCTTATCTCCATGTACAGGAGTAAATGCCTGACTACCAGCCATTGTTGCCCAGGTTTCTTTGTTTCTCCGAGCCAAAATATTTCCCGAGTGGAGAAGAGAAACAAAGATGATTGACGGTCTTGAGCCGAGTCTCATCAGCTGCCTTGCTGACAGCCTGGTGATGTGCACACGCTGCTGATGTGCTGGCTGGTGACAGCTGATTGACAGCCCAAGACTGGGAGACAAGAAAGATGAAGCTTGCTTAGAACGCCTGACGCGCACTGTTTATGCAGCGCTCTGAGCTCAGGCGCTGCCACCTTAACCCGTTCGAGGTCCAGGCATGCTGTGCCAGGCTGGGCAGATGCCTGGCTGTCCTGTGGCTGGAAGCTGCAGCTCTTCCTTCATGCTTCCAGGGAAGCTGAAAGCTTTTTTTTTTCTGATGAGGAAAATAAGATTTGGCTGTTGCGTTTGTATTTGTTAAAAAAAAAAAAAAATCCGCAATTACACACATATGAAATAATAAGAGATATTCTAGCTGAGGTGTTTTTTTAGCCTTTACTAGAAAAAACTTTTCCTTCTTCCTCCCCATCACTGGTGTCTAGGGGGTCCTTTGGGGTCTATGATACTTTATCTCTAAGTTGCCACAAATCCTGTAATGGGCGTCTTCTTTTTTATTTATTGTTTGTCATCCCTTATTAGAATGTTATTTCCATGTGGATGAGGGCTCTGTTTTGTTACTTGCTGAATTCTCAGATTAATACAGGAACTCACACATAATAGGTAGCTCAATAAATATTTGTTGAATGAAGGAATAAATGAGTACACAAATGCATAGACATTTGTAGAAAAGTTTATATCATCAAATAAAATGTTGGCAAAGCCATCCTTTACTGAGGTCTTTGGACTTTTTTGAATAGGAAGAAATTGACCCACAGTGGTCTGCTGGCATGCTCAAACAGACTCTGGGTTATGATCTGATATGTTTTTCTTTTTTTGAGACAGAGTTTCACTCTGTCACTCAGGCTGGGTTGCAGTGGTGTGATCTCGGCTCACTGCAACCTCTGCCTCTGGGTTCAAGTGATCCTCCTGCCTCAGCCTCCCTCTCGAGTAGCAGGGATTGTAGGTGCCTGCCACCACATCCGGCTAATTTTTGCATTTGTAGTAGAGATGGGGTTTCACCATGTTGACCAGGCTGGTATCTAACTCCTGGCCTCAAGTGATCCACCAACCCAGCCTTGGCCTCCCAAAGTGCAGCCACCGCATCTGGCTGTTCTGATAGATTTTAATAGGAAAAAAAGTCCCGGCAGTATAATAATTCAAGAGATAATGATGTTCTGGGTGATATATTGTTCCTTGCATCCAGAAAACAGAAAACTCTTCTGTATTGACCCTCTTCCTCCACGTGCCCCGTCTCCTAAGCCCTTCACTCCCCTGATGGGGGAGTGTCCGCCCAGGCGAGATATGGTTGGGCAGGTGGAAGCCACTGATGTTTTCTTAGGGGATAGGTGGTAATTGGTGGGGAGAGCTTCAGGATGGGCCAGGTTATTAGACTATGTGAGAAATTGGCCTGTGCCTCCCTAAGGCCACTTGCCTGTCCCTGCCCTGGACAGCACCAGGAAGGTGCTACTCTGGCAGCTGGAGAATTGGGCAGCTCCATGGAGGAAGTTCTAACCTTTGGATAAGGTGGACTCTAGAAAAGAAGCGGATCAGAGGTAGACAATTCCCTGGCAGCAGCTCAGTAGAATAAAGAACATTAGGGCTAAAAGGATCCTTTCTAAAAATGGAAACTTGGGCCAGAGAGGTTAGGTAGGTGCCCCACAGGTGAGGCTGAGCCTCAGGTTTCCTGACTCCAAAGTCAGCTTGCTCACTCACTCTGTCTCTCTGTCTCTCTCTCTCTGTCTGTCTGTCTCTCTCTCTCTCTCACACACACACATATACACACCCTATTCCTATATCGTGCCATAGCTAAGGGAAAATAAATGATTTTATCAACACACACATTTCTGGTAACAGAAATAAGGGTCTGAAATAATAACTTTCCTTTATCTGAAACAGAAGACAAAGGAAGCCAAGGATCAGGTTCCTTGAAGCCCTCTGTGCACCTACTCTGCATTTCTAAGTCCAGCATAAAGTGTTGCTATTTCCTTCTCTGTCTTGGGTTAGGCTGATCACTGGCTCTTAGTTTCAAGCACAATATTAATTTCCCTTTGCTCCTTTTAGGCATGTAGCAGAACTGTGCCTCACACTATTCTTCCGCCTCATGACAGTCACAACCACCATTTGGGTAATACGCTTCTCAGCCAACCTAGCCTGTGTCCAGGTCCACATTGGCCACATTTTTAGGAAATATGTGGTTCACAACTCGTTCAGAAAATATTTCCTTGCTAGGAGAGATACATGGAGAAGGATCTCCTGAGGCCCATCTCAGCAGGCGATGCAGGGCTGAGAGGCTGGATGGTTTAGGAGAAAGGGCACAAGAATTCAATGCAAACATTCTTGGGCTTTAATCCATGCTTTGCTCGATAAACAGAGACTTCATCTTCTCATGTGCAAGTGAGTATATTACTACCATCACTGCACTGGGTGCTATGGCTCACACCTGTAATCCCAGCACTTTAGGAGGCCAAGGTGGGTGGATCACCTGAGGTCAGGAGTTCAAGACCAGCCTGACCAGTATGGTAAAACCCCATCTCTACTAAAAATACAAAAATTAGCCGGGTGTGGTGGCCTGCGCCTGTAATCCCAGCCACTCGGGAGGCTGAGACAGGAGAATTCCTTGAACCCAGGAGGAGGTTGCAGTGAGCCAAGATCACGCCACTGCATTCCAGCTTGGGTGAGAGAGCGAGACTCTGTCTCAAACAAAACAAAACAATAAAAACACTGCCAGTGAAAATTAAATGAGATGTTATAATCAAAGAGCCAAGGACCATTTGAAGCATAGAATGATCAATATTTATTATCATTGATATGCATGGCCTTGACCTCACCATAGCTTCTATGCATTGAAAAGGCTTCCCACTGGGCAGGACTTATCAAATGCACAATGTGGACAGCCTGATGCCGAGGCTTCCTGGCCAGGTGGGAGTCCATACGACCTCTTTGATGGGCGGTTCCTGCTGAAATGCAGGACTGAGGAGATTAGGCTCTGCTCCCAACATTCAAGTGCAGAAACTCACTCTCACTTCTGGTAAGTGGCGAGCAGACGAAGGGAGTAGAGCGGGGAACAGTGATTAAGAATGTGTGGGGCTAAAGACTCCAGAACACATGGTTAAACTATGTGTAAGTGTGCATGGCTTTGGAGGTTAATGGGGGAAATGGTGTAACTACTAAAATGCCACCTTGTTTCAGAGCACTTTCTGTTGGCCTGTTTCTTAGAGAAAAATCTAATTCTTTTCTAAGTGGCCTTATTTGAACTGTAAGGGTTTGATGGGATGGTGCATGTAGTTTTTGGCAGTGCTCTCATCCTTTGAAAATGCTCCATAACACATTGGTGGGCGTTCTTATTAGATTGGATTCCAATAAGCACATGGCTTTCTCTAGATTGAGATCTAGGACAATGCAGATGAAATTTTCATCAACTTTTTAACTACTATTTGTGGTCTGGGGCTAGGGGTCCCAGTAATTCTCTATCACACACTTGTTATTTCATCTTGACCTTAGTACTCTGTCTGGAATGAGGATTTCCAGTGGGACCACACGCATTCATGGCCACACTAGCCAAAAGGTATTCCGTGGCTGCTGGGGGGACATTTCTCTCTCCAAAAAGAGAAAAGTCGTTTTAAGAAATGTCATCACTCTCTGTGCTTTTATTTTCCTCAGTCACCAAGGTTCATTAGATAGTCTGAAGAACCGCCAATCCGCACCTCTGTGGAGCCATTTCTACACTTGCTGTTTCTCTTTTACATTGTTGTTCCTTACCTCCTTTATTTTTCCTGAAAGCTCCAATAGCTTTGCAATATTGACTAAGTTCTTCAATTTTGTCTTGTAATATGTGTTTTTATGTGTTGTGTATTTGGACATGTTCCCCTAAGGTAGGGAAACTCTGCAAGGGGCCCAAGTAGGTTCACTATGTCTGGTTTCTATTTTTCTACTGCTTTTTATTGGTTCAACCTCACCCAGCTGTATTTTTACTGTGCTTGCTATACAGGAATTCTGAAAGCATGTTTTCTCTATTTTCTCTTTCTCTTTATCTAATATCCCATTACATGATTTAAAACATGTTTCTGGGAAAATCACTCCTTGGTAATATGCATAAGACGTTTTGACACCACACTTAATAACTACTATGGCAGGAATGTGGCCACTTTAAAAAGTTACATGCAAAGAGTGTGCACTGCAGCACATGGGGAAAGGGATTTCAAGCGCAGGAATTTAAGACCAGTGTGTGTTTTTTCTAGGAATAATGCCTTTATGGTGTCCCCCTGAAACCTGGAAAGGCACAGGTTCCTCTGGCCACTGCTTACAGCTCTTGAGCCTTCTCAGAAGGCATGGCCAGCTGGCCCTGCAGACTTGATCCTCCATAAAGTAATTTTGCTTCCCTAAACATTCCTCATTCTTTTTTTTTTTCCATCCATTGAGATAGAGATAAAATTCATGGACTTTGGATCCACACAGATTCATTTTGAGTCTTTGCTCCTCCGTAACTACTGGATGTTAGGCATGTGAGATGACATTAGACATGAGGCTTAAACTACCTTAACCCCAGTTTCTTGATCTGTAACATCTGAGTAACAATAATACCAACATTTTAGGGTACTTGTGAAGGTTAAATGAGATGCACCTGTAACTTCAGCTTAGTGCCACTCTTGAAAAGCCACAGTAAATAAATATTTACTGCATGAATTAATGAATGGATGAATGACAGAATAAGTGAGTGAGTTAAATCTATGAGACAACAGCCACTTCAAATTACAATGGAGGATAGTTCCCATTGTTTATTTGACACATAATGGGAAGAACTCCGATTTTGGGCAGAGCCAAAACAGACTTGTCTTCTTTCTATATAGGAACCAAGAATTTAAGACCAATTGGGGAAAAATGAATATTAATGGCAAGTGGTGATTTAAACAAATAAATTCCAAAAAATTACAGTTACCACATCTGTCCAACAGAGGGTGAGATTTTCATCCCCCATTTTGCTCAGAGAGCAAGGAACTGCTGAACATTTATCAATGCTGGTAATTTCTTTGGGCAAGGTATATGTAAAGAGTGGGCTCTGTATCTTGTTCACTGAGGACCAGAGGAAAGGAAATTGATTTTGATTGCATTCAAAAATTTATTTTCAAGGAAAGAATGCACTTCCTCGATGTAGTCCTTGATGGTTGATTACGGGAATGGATTCTTGCCTTTGACTGTGGCATCTTGGTTGCTTAAAAACATAAATGTCATTTTCTCAGATGACTCGACCATGCATTTATTCACATGGGGTTCCATTAAATGGTTTCCGGATGGCTGTAGCCTCTGATGTTGTGATTTTATTTTATTTTTATTTTAAAGATGAGGTCTCACTCTGTCACCCAAGCTAGAGTGCAGTGGGAACTGATACTGTGATTTTAGTGTGTGTCCATTCCCGTAGCAGTCTTCATTAGGCTGGTGAGATTTGTAGCAAATTCAATTAGAAGTAGAGCAGATTGTTATTCGAAGTTGATTTGTTTCTTCACTCATTCATGGATTCATTCATTCAGAACTCACTGAACTCTTGCTGTTTGTCAGACATTGCCTTCCTCGGCCAGACAGTTCTTGGGAGAAAGATAGTTCATCACAAATTTTTAAATTTACTTTTGATTTGATTTTATTTAAAACTCTTACCTTAAATTAGCATAATTACCTAAGTTGCTCAGAAAAAGAATGTTCTTGTGACATTAATGGAAAATCTAGGACTAGTCATAAAAAATACTTGAGAGAAAGCCCACAATTGATAGATGAACTGACAGATTTCTGAAGGAGAAAAAGGAGACTCATCTCTTCTCATTTGTGGTTTCAAATTGATAGTATCAGAAGTTGCAAATTGGCCATAACAATGGCTTGAAGAGACATTCCATTCTCTAATGTCTGATAAATACCACACTAATGATCACATGAGATAATGGACAGAAAAGTGCTCTGAATGAATTTAAAGTGCGGTACAAGTTGAAGGTATAATTATTATCATATTTATAATTGACGTTTCAGATATGGTATGTTTTTATTGTCCTCTAATACATTATAAGTCAAGCTGTTATGAAATCTGAGCTGGTTGTTAGCTCTTCTCTTAGGGGGTTACAGTTGTCAAATGTACAGTCTTAAACACAAGTCAGATCTATGACTCCCCTCACGAGCTTGTTTTGGAAGTCTGAATGAGGTACTAACCAGAAAATGGACGTGATGTGCTCTTTGTCTGACTCTGTGTGACTATGTTATCTATGCAGTCCTGGCATATGCATTTCCTGACTTTCGGTTTTATGCAGTATATTGCCTATGGTTTTCAAACCAAAATAACACTACCCCATAGTGGGTAAAACAAAGTGTGTCAAATCTTTTCATTGTCACAATGACAGGTGTTGCTACCAGAATTTATTGTTTGGGGACTGGAGAAGAGAACTGTTCTACACAATAAAAAATTGTTGAGAAACATGTTATCTGACTCGTCTTACCTCCAACTTATTATGTTTTTGAAGTTAGGGTTGCCAGATAAAACGTAAGTATACAAATGCAATACTTGAGACATACTTCTGCTACAACCTTCTTTGATATTTATCTGAAACTCAAGTTTAACTGAGCATCCTGTGTTTTCTTTGTTAAATATAGCAGCGCTACTTCAAGGACCCCAGTTCATGTTCAAATGTGAAATCTTGACAATTCCAGAGCAGCTACAATGTGGTGTGAGCATGACACATTATACAAAAAAGACTCAGAGATCTACCTGGACTTCTTATTCACAAGTCTTACATCTATTTGTTTCCAGAAACTGTACTCATGAGCCCCAGCTAAAAAAAGAAACACCCCAGCAGAGGGTGGGAGTGAGGATGCAGGTCAAAGTCTGCCTGAATTTAAGTCCAAAGTCTGCATTGCAGGCCTTCCACAGTTGACCGTGCCAGGCATCTGGGCAGGTGTTGAGCCCACACATAGGACTGTGATATATATGGCTTGCTCAGGGGAACTTGCAGTATAACAAGGGAGACAGACCCATGAATGATGAACTCTAATGCAGTAGCATCCACCCTGAAGAGTAGTGCAAGCGAAGTTCTGTGGTGCACTAGAGACCTAATGTACAGCATAATGACTATAGCCAATAATACTGTATTATATGCCAGGAATTTTCTAAGAGATGATTTCAGGTGCTTCCATAACAATGAAAAATTGTAGAAGGATATGGCTATATTAGTTTGCTTAATTGTGGTAATCATTTCACTAAGTATATATATATCAAAACATACTGTACACCTTAAATGCATATAATTTTTATAACAAAAATAGAATAAAAAATATAAAAAGTACAATGAGGCATGGAGAAGGGGGTGTTGATCAAGTCTGCTCCTAGTGGAAAAAGATTCAGCCTGGCAAAGACTTCTTTCTAACCTTCTAAAACCCTTAGTTCTTAAACTCATGGCAGAAAACACTCTACCACTATGTCTTTCAAATACAAAGCTTTCAATAGATACTTGTAACTTGAACAGATGATGCAGTGCTGGTAAATAGTACAAATGTGACCCAAGATATCTGTTTATCTAGCCCATAGGCACATTACTAAACCTATGGTTTCTCCCATATTTTAATACGTTTCCACCATCACAATCTCAAGTGACTGCAGCCTGTTTTGTATTACAGAGCAATCTAGAAATTTGTCCACAAAAAGAATGAGGACTTGAGACTCTCATATATATATACACACACACACATACACACATATATTTTAAATCTTTTTCTTAATTATTATTTTTTGAGATGGAGTCTTGCGCTGTCACCCAGGCTGGAGTGCAGTGGTGGGATCTCGGCTCACTGCAACCTCTGCCTCCCAGGTTTAAGCAATTCTCCTGCATCAGCCTCCCGAGTAGCTGGGACTATAGGCGCTTACCACCACTCCTGGCTAATTTTTGTATTTTTAGTAGAGATGTGGTTTCACCCTATTGGCCAGGCTGGTCTTGAACTCCTGACCTTGTGATTCACCCACCTCAGCCTCCCAAAGTGTTGGGATTACAGGCGTAAGCCACCACACCTGGCTGAGACTCATATTTTAAACTTCGAACTAAAATAATTCCTACCCAACCTACAATGCTAAGACTTTCATTTTTCTTTGGTGCTTTGGACCATGAGATTGCTAGAGTATTTCACCACATTGTCTCAAAACCTCCTAGTAAACCCAATTATAGCATCAAATTTTACAGAATAAGTAATTCTCAGCAATAGTTAACTAGGTACTTGAATCTTATTGAATGCATCTTACTGGGTATAATTTCAGTGGAAGCACCTATTTATTTATTTAACCTTCCTCAATGACTTTCCCATGTGTCATCTGTCTGTGCCCTGGGGATAAGAAGATGAATGAACAACATCTCTTGCTTTGGAGGAGCTAAAGATCCAGTGAGCTATTGTTTCAAAGACTTGATTATTAGCAGATCTTAGCCATGGTTTTTCATATAGATACCCTCTGCCTCTGTTTATGAATCTGTTCCTAATAATGCTTCACATTATTTTTACACATTATTTCCAAATGCTACATTATTACTATTTTTTAAACATGAAGTATTTGGTAAAAACAGTGTTCAGCTGAGATGTGTGCAGCATTTGTTTTAGATAATAATGGTTGGTGATATTTTGGTTTAGTGGAGTGAGCCAATTCCAGGTATCCTTCCCCACAAGCCAATGTATAGCTTAATCTTCACATTCATGTCATGTTTTCGAACTGTGAACACATCTTATTTATGCAGATGAGGTAAAATAAAGCATTTGTTGAAGTCAGGTTAAATTAGCACTCTTCTGCGACTGTATTAAGCAATGTTCAGATGGATTTCATTAAGAATGTAGAGGCTCCATGACAAAATTACCCATTGGGGTATGTTTCATTATTTATTGTTTAATCAGGGTAATCATATTGGAGTATTTGAATTCAGGAGCTTACAGAACTGGGTGCCTTCATGTATTTTGCTTTTATTATTCCTTCCAGGAGAATCAGCTTCACACAACCATTATGCCATACTTGTTTATTTTTATGAAGTTGGTCCTTTCCCAGTTGGTATTCTCCTTAATACTCTTTGATGGGAACTTCCCTGTCACAATATGTATTTTGGCTTTTCAACAAGTCAGGAGGACTTGAATTTGACAATGATGACACTAATTATCATTTTGAAGATCTGAAAAAGGAGGATGTAAAGTCACCTAGGAGCCTGGTAATAAAGCCCCTCCCATTTAATGAAGCATAGCACCATTACTCCTTACACATCAAAATTTGTCCTTCATTTCGTCAAAAACTATAAGAGCGTTACATTATTTTTACAAACTTTCCTTAAAAAATACATTATGTCTGACTTATTCCTGCCTTTGAATAATCTTATTTGCAATTCGATTGTTTGTCTTTGTTTTACTTTGAAAAATGAATCATTTGCTATGTCAGGATGAGGTTGTTACACTGAAAACAAAGAAAAAAACAAGAGTTCTTTCAAAATCTAATTATGAACTTGTCCCAGTCAGTAATGCTTGTGAGGTTATTTCCTCATAGACACACACGGTATCTCCATGTTGCTCTCATATTCCAGATAAAAATCAACCACCTGAGATGGTTCTCAGGTAAAGGATAATTATTTGTGTCTGTGTTTTCAGAATTAATTCAAGCTTTGAAAATATTCCAAAGATTAAAATTAGCTAGCTGAGAGACGTATTTGTCCATGTAAAATTTCCTTTGGAAATGTCTGTCATGTCATATGTGAGAAGTACTAGTATTTGGCAAACTGAGCTATACTTATGCAGTGTTCCCTTGAGGCATTTAGAAAGTTCAACTTTCAAGCTTTAAAACAATTGATATTAATTCTCTTTTTCAAATTTGCCTGCGTAAAATAACTTAGTTCTCATGCTTATTTGCTTTCCTTCAATAGGACCATAATAGAAATGATAAATGGTGTTTGACTGATTATGTAAATAAACCGCTAATTATATCCTTAATAGTTCTCCACCCTTCTAGACACTGTACTGGAATGTATTTCCTGTAAAATGCTTTAGTACTTAGAGCTCTATTATTTTTTTAAAAGATGGGCCCAAAATCAGTAATTATGAGAGTTATTATTCAGGTTCACAGCAGTGCGGCAGCTATTTTTCACTTGATAATTACCTTGTTAAACTAATGTCAGACCAGCGCCATGCCTTATTTAAGAAAATGGTCCACCAGCCCTGAGTAAGCAGGCCCAGCTGTGGAAATATTAAAAGATTTATTAAATCCAGGCTCATCTTCAGCACTGCCTCATCAACATTAGTTATGGGAGTTGTAGGAAGTTTTCTATTTCTCATTAGATGTTTGCAGCATCGTTCCTGAGGTCCTGCTGCAGCTCTTGACAGCTGGTGTTTCCATTGTGTTCCTTCTGTTTCTAGCTCTGGGTTTTGTGGCCAACCAGGATACCTTTTAATTGGCACAGTCTTCATTCAGAGCCTTGAGGAGAAGATGACCCATTCCCCGGAAATTAGGAATGCATATGATTTCATTTCACTTCCTACTTTCCCATTGTTTAAATTAATTAATTATTTATTTATTGAGACAGAGCCTCACTCTGTTGCCCATGCTGGCATGCAGTGGCACAATCTAGACTCACTGTAACCTCCACCTCCCGGGTTCAAGTGATTCTCCTGCTTCAGCCTCCTGAGTACCAGGACTATAGTCACGTGCCACCATGCCCGGTTAATTTTTGTATTTTTAGTAGAGACAGGGTTTCACCACGTTGGCCAGGCTGGTCTCAAACTCCTGACCTCCAGTGAGCGGTCTGCCTCAGCCTCCCAAAGTGCTGGGATTACAGGCATGATCGACTGCACCCAGCTACCTATTTTCCCATTTTTAAAATTACAGTTTCATTTATTACCTGTTTCTCTTTGGAAAAGAAAAAAAAAAATCAAGACTCTCCAATGTTAGCCATGGTTTTGGCTAAAAAGAGACAGATACAGATTTGAATTTTTAGTCCCATGTAAGTACCTCTTGCTGTAATATTATAATTTACCAAAAAAAAAAAATGGAGTCAGACACTTAGTAGGTTCTTATCTTGGTGGTTTTCAAGTATGTTCAATAATAACTTACTGGATTAGTTAATAAGTTAAAATGATAAACGTTCTAGTAATGCTTTACAGTTTAGGAAATGCTTTCATAAATCAGGACCATCTGTAAGCTTACTGAGGGTGAAGACTGTGTCATTCACCTTTGGAGTCACTGTGCCTGTTTCTGTGATAGAGAAAGACCCATGGTCAATATTTGACAAGTAGTACTTGGTGACCATGTGCCATTCCATCGTCACTACAAACCTGGGAGCAGGTGTCAGACTAACCATTAGTATCGAAGAGACGACAAAAGCGAGGCCTTCAAAGATGCAGAATTCAACTCTTCTGCCATATGGGCCCATACTGTGGACCCTTTACCATCCCACTATTCAGAACTTTTTTTTGTTGTTGTTAACAGTAGAGAATCTTTAAATATGACCTGTTTGGATTAAAAAAAAATTCTAATCTCTTACTCTGGATCCTGGAAACTTACCTCCTTCTCTCCTCATTCGCTCCTCCCAGAAAGAGCACAGATTAAGCATAATTAGTTCTTCATGGCAAATGTGTACCTGCAGCCTGTTTTTCTTATTGTAGTTCAGTGTGGATTGCTGAAATCCCTTCGACATTGCTGCTACAAAGCTGACATTTATAAATTTTCTTTCTTAACGCAGTATGGGGTCCTCCATATGTCTTCCACAATAACTCTCTGTGTTTTCAGGGAATCTAAAGATTTATTTCCTTCCAAGTCCTTGTTGCTGGCATTTTCTCCAAGCCTCCAAAACTGCCAAGAGATGAACTTCAATTTAGAGGAACTGTTACATTTGTCATTGTGAATTTGCTAAACTTTGGATAAATTTGAAGATTTATGCTTATTCGCAAATGGGCCCTGAGAATATCTTTGGAGCTCAGAAAGTTCACGCTTGACTTCCTTTTCACTGTTCTAAGTAAACGAGTTCTTAAATCCCTGCAGTCTTCCCGCCTGGGCTCTGGGTCCCTGCCATTGCCTTAGCCTGCGTTCATTTGGACCAACAGGAACTGAGATGTGACTTACCTCTGAGGTGTAGAGGAGGAGGGCCTTCTCCCTGCCTTGTTCTGTGGAAATCACATACTCGGTCTGCATTTCCAAGATAACCCAATTAGAGAATGCCTTACATAACCCCTCACTTTAAAGGCAAATAGCCCAGGCCTGTGAGTCAGACAAACTTGGCTTCAAATCACGACCCTGTCCTGCAATTGCCATATGACCTCAGGTGTTACAGCTAATTTCTCTGAGCCTCACCATTTTGATCTGTATAATGAAAATAATGTCTGTCTGACACTGTTATTATAGTATTTGTGAGTAATATACATATAATCACTGATACACAGGAGTTTATCAATAAGTAATAGCTATTATAATCAGTATTTATATGTACAGTTAACATACCAAGAAATTGACTTTGCTTTGACTTGCTCAAGGCAACCCAGCTAGCTGGTCATAAAGTCAGGATTCAGATTAATGTTTCCTCATTCTTTATAAAACACGTGACTTGGCCGGGTGTGGTAGCTCACACCTGTAATCCCAGCACTTTGGGAGGCTGAGGCGGGTGGATCACGAGGTCAGGAGATTCAGACCATCTTGGCTAACACGGTGAAACCCCGTCTCTACTAAAAATACAAAAAAAAATTAGCCAAGTGTGGTGGCAGGCGCCTGTAGTCCCAGCTACTTGGGAGGCTGAGGCAGGAGAATGGCGTGGACCAGGAAGGCGGAGCTTGCAGTGAGCCGAGATCAAGCCACTGCACTCCAACCTGGGCGACAGAGTGAGACTGTGTCTCAAAAACAAAAACAAAAAAAACCAATAACCAAAAAACAAACAAACAAACAAAAACCATGTGACTTGGCCAGGTGCGGTGGCTCACACCTGTAATCCCAGCACTTTAGGAGGCGGAGACGAGTGGATCACTTGAGGTCAGGAGTTCAAGACCAGCCTGGCCAACGTGGTGAAACCCTGTTTCCACTAAAAATACAGAAATTAGCTGGGCATGATGGTGGGCGCCTGTAATCCCAACTACTCGTGAGGCTGAGGCACGAGAATCACTTGAACCCAGGAGTCAGAGGTTGCAGTGAGCTGAGATCTAGACACTGCACTCCAGCCTGGGTGACAGAGTGAGACTGTGTCTAAAACAAACAAACCAACCACAGGAGTCTATTTATTAGTAACTTGCTAAAAGTTCCATACTCTCATTTTCATTTTAAACAGTCTAGAAGAAACATAGTTTACAGGGACCACATATCATATTTTGTTCTTTGAATCTTCAAAATATTTTAGAGCCAAGTACGGGGGGACGTGTCATTAACTGCCTTGATTTTAGTGATGTGCAAAAAATTGGAGACAATCTATTGGATAGGTATTTTAGTTTTCGATTGCAGAATATCAAATTACCAAAAAACTTGGTGAATCGAAATAACACACATGTATTATCTCACAGTTTCCCTGGGTCAGGAGTCCAGGCTAGGTTGCTAGGTGCTCTGGCTAGGCTTTCACAAGGCTGAAACTGAGGTGTCATTTGGGGTTGAGGCTTGTTGGCAGAATTTGTTTTTTTGCAGTGGTAGGATGGAGGTTTCTATTTTTTTTTTTTTTCTGGCTATTAACTGGGGGCTGCTTGCATCCCTGGAGGTCTTCTACTGCTCCCTGGCATGGGAGTCCTCTCTACAACAAGCAGCTTGCCTTTTTAAGACAGGAGAATCCCTCTCCCTTCAACTCTCCAACATTAAGCGCTTGCCTCATTATATCAGACCTGCCCAAGAAAATCTCTTTTCATGAACCTGAAGTCATCTGATTAGGGACTTTAATTGCATCTGTAAAATGAATCATGGGATAATATCCCCTCAAAGGCACAAGAAACACTCATGATCAAGGAGTGGGATTATACAGGGTGCATATACCAGGGGTGGGAATCTTGGAGGCCACTCAGAATTCTTTCTACCACCAGGGCATGAAGCATGTACATAATTATATTATAATATGAGACATCCTGATAAGCATTGATTTTTTTTCTTTTTTTTTTTTTTTTGAGACAATGTCTCACTCTATCACCCAGGCTGGAGTGCAGTGGCGCAATCTTGGCTCACTGCAACCTCCGTCTCCTGATTTCAAGCAATTCTCATGCCTCAGCCTCTTGAGTAGCTGGAATTACAGGCGTGCATCACTATGCCTGGCTAATTTTTGTATTTTAGTAGAGATGGAGTTTCACCACGTTGGTCAGGCTAGTCTCAAACTCCTGACCTTAAGTGATCCACCCATCTTGTACCCGCAAAGTGCTGGGATTACAGGTGTGAGCCACCACACCTGGCCCTGACAAGCATTTTCAAACAAGGGAAAAGTGCCCTGTGAAGCCAGAGAACAGCGGTCATTTCCCACTATAGGGGTTGGGAGGCATGACAGAGACAATGAGTATAATTCAAGTAGGCAGAGATAGAGGTGAGGGTCAGTGAGGTAGAAATGGAGTGGAAGAAGCACATCCCAAGGGAGGCAAAGAAGGTATTTTGGGAAAATAGTAAATGCTTTTGGTTGGCTAGAACTTGCTGCTCTGTGGTTTTTAAGAGACTTGTGTTTTGAACCTGTTGAAATCTTTAGAAAAGGTGATGGGGACACTCTTGGGTATACCTGATTCCATGAGCGTCCTCTGCTTTTTTCATATACTGGCTAATGAAGAAGGGAAGAATTTGGCCACATGTCTGTTGTGTGTGGGGCTTTGAATCCTATCACTGTAGTCACCCTTCAGGACCTTGAAAAAGTCTTTCTTCTCCACCATTTCTGGTGGAGAATTCCAAACTTAGGGGCTTCTGTGGCTTGTAAAATGCCTTTCTCCCTTGTAGAAAAGGTAGACAAGTCTGAAAACAGTGGGTTCAATTCTGTAAGCTACACATTAAACCAGCTGGAGTTGGTTGTAGGTAAAATAACTCAAAACCATGTTGTATAAGAAATGGCATTGGCTGGGCATGGCCTGTAATCCCAGCACTTTGGGAGGCCGAGGTGGGCGGATCACAAGGTCAGGAGTTCAAGACCATCCTGGCCAACATGGTGAAACCCCGTCTCTTCTAAAAACACAAAAATTAACTGGGTGTGGTGGCACACGGCTGTAGTTCCAGCTACTCGGGAGGCTGAAGCAGGAGAATCGCTTGAACCCGAAAGGCGGAGATTGCAGTGAGCTGAGATCCTGCCATTGCACTCCAGCCTAGCAACAGAGTGAGACTCTGTCTCAAAAAAAAAAAAGAAAGAAAGAAAGAAAAGAAAAAAGAAATGGTGCATGGATTCATTCATGTGTTCATTCAGCTAATACGTACCGTATTCCTGCTGTGTTGCTCAATCTACTTTTCCTCAGGGGATCCATCAAACAAGATAGCAACGGCCCCTGCCCTCATAAGGTTTATAATATAGACTCTAGATCATAGATAATTTAGACTTTAGATTCTTGCAGAATAAGGAGCTTATAAAGTAAAGCTTATACTAATTATTAATGAATTTTAGTTTTGATAACTGCTATGAGCAGAATATATGTGATGCTTTAACCAATCTCTATGGGGGCAGCAGTGAAAGCTGCCATGGGGTGTGTGGAGGGGAGTCAAGCTAAACCTCTCTGAGAAGTTATAATAAAGGTTGAAAAAAATCTAAGTAAAGAAATACATCTTGGAGTGTTTGCATGTATCTGTTGGGCTGATAGAGTGAAGAGACTGTAGATTTGGGATAGACTGGATCTGACTGGACTCCTGTCTTTTATTTTCTTCCTGATGTACAGGTTCTTAGATATCACAGCCCACCTCATTCCCTAGTCCCCTCTGGGGGATTAATTGTCCCTTCTCTCTGTACCAGTGACATGTAGCACACATATCTGTTATGTTACCGCTTTCATAGTGCACGGTCATCTGTTTATATGTGCTGAGTTGGGATCTCTCTGGAGATGTCCTCGGACAGTAATTGCAGCCTTTTCACCCCTTAATCTCCAAGATCTAGGATTTCACCTGGCACTATATTTGCTACTGAATGGTATTTGTTGAATGAATATACCACAACTCGTTGGAAATGATAGAAGTCACATGTTGACAAACTGTAGTGCTTTAAAAGGAAGATCTTTCAAAACAACAGTTTTCCAAAATGCGACGATCTGCCCCAGAATGACAGGCAGAACTCACCATCTCTGGAGCTGACAAGCATCCCAGAATTCTGTATATATGAATCAGAAGCAAAGCAGAATTTGAAAAACTCGATTATAACCATTCTCAATTATCAAATTATGTCTTTGATTCGATTACTGGAGAAAGTGAATGCATTTTTTTCCACAGGTCAGATTTATGTCCACAAGTTGCATTACTGATTGGAGAGTCTTTCCTAGCCATACACTTCTGAGTTGTGTTTTGCATTTTGGTCTCCTTACTGAAAGTTGTATTTATAACAAGGATAAGATTTTTTTCTATTATAAGTAAAATACACGCATTGCATTAAAGAGATATTCCAAGTCATTATTAGGGCTGAAAATCCTGTCCAACTATGAATGAAAATATGCCTGTGCAAGAGAGTAAGGCGTCAAGACAGACAGAATAATTATCACTTAGTATAGAAGAAAAATGTATATTCATATACATGAATTAGATCTCATCCTGAACACAGTTCTCCAGTGGAAGAGAGAAGCATAAGTGGTTATGTCCCAGAAGTCCATGAGTTCTATTAGACAAGTATCACATTAGCATGAGACAAAAATCAAACCGATGCAGAAAGTTCATGAGGTAGTACCTGCCATGCTGCTTTTAGCAGCGGGAAGGGCAAAGGATATGGAGGGACAATCAAAAGAACAGCTCGCACAATTGGAGGCCTGGTGGGATTGATCCATGGGCAAAGAACAAAAGATGTACGACGTAGCTAAGCAACTGTTACAGAGGATGCATCGTGATAGACACCTATAAACCTCCAAGGCTCGTATGTGGCATGTTTAGGGCAGTATGAGCCAGGAATATAACTGAATGCAAAAAGACAAAAGGAGAGTTTAAATAGCCGAGTGTCTGCCAGAAGAAAAAATGATGGAAACTGTCTCTCAGAAAGCACTGAAAACAAAGCTGATTTCTTTCAAATGGAAGATGTCACAGTTTAGTGCTAAAAAGACAAAACCAAGGAATATTTATGGAGCTCTCACAGTCAAATATCTGGTGACTGTTTCCCATCTCCAATTCCAAGTTTAATTTTTATTTTTCTTCCATTAATCATATTAATTGTACCATGTGATTGTATGATTCCTTTATTTTATGTTCAAAAAACCTCCCTCATGTAACTCAACAAATGAACAGATACTTGTATGTTGTGATTATAATTTTTAAAAGTATGAACACCTGAATTCAAGTGTAAAAGGCAATGTATTTCATTAAAAATAGTTGCTTTAATATACTTGGTACCTTTATTTTATGTTTAAAAAAAAAACCGTCATATAACCCAACAAATGAACTCATATTTTTATATTGTAATGATAATTTTTAAAAATATGGACATCTAAATTCAGGTACAAAATGCAATCTATTTCATTAAGAAGTGTGTGTGTGTGTGTGTACGTGTGTGTGTGTGTGTATATATATATATATATATTTTTTCTTTCTTTTTCTTTTTTGCTCTGTCACCCAGGCTGGAGTACAGTGGTACGATTTTGGCTCATTGCAACCTCTGCCTCCCAAGTTCAAGTGATTCTTGTG
The DNA here is from genome assembly GCF_024542745.1 of Macaca thibetana thibetana. Lineage (NCBI taxonomy): Eukaryota > Metazoa > Chordata > Mammalia > Primates > Cercopithecidae > Macaca > Macaca thibetana. Next base: position 170,138,087 of record NC_065582.1, read on the forward strand.
CCTCAGCCTCCTGAGTGGCTGGGACTATGGATATGCACCAGCACACCTGGCTAATTTTTGTATTTTTAGTAGAGATGAGATTCACCATTTGGCCAGGCTGGTTTTGAACTCCTGAGCTCAAGTAATCTGCCTGCCTCAACCTCCCAAAGTGATGGGATTACAGTCATGAGCCACCATGCCTGGCCTACTTTAATATATTTTGAAATCATAATGACTTAACCTTCTTTCATTTTTTACTTTTTATTTGCTGTTCATGCCTCCAAAAATTGTCTCCAAAAATTTTTAAATACTTAATATCATCAAAAGGAGTTTCAGAAACTGATAGGGTGGTCAAAATTCAAGATTTTAAAGGAAGATGATCTGGGGAGTGCCTTAGATTGGTTTAATTAAAGAGAAGCCCACTTGAAAGTTTCGTCTGGAAGAACTGGAAAGCCTTCTCTTTCAGTCTCTCTCTCTCAGTTTCTGTCTCTCTTTCATTCCTAATTGTTTTCTTCTATCACAAAGATTTTGAGACCTATTCCAGAACGATAGGGATTTTCCCAAGCTAGAAGAATTGGGCCCAGAGTTTTAAACTGCCCCCCTCATCAAAGGACCCCAAATTACTAGAAATATCAGCCAGCCTGAATTCAGAAGATTTGCAAAAAGTATGAGTAAACTATCTCTGATAAGAATTTATTCAATATGGGACTGCAAATGTTATTTCATCCATTCGCATATTCATTCATTCTACACTTAACAATGCTAACATTTGTTCATTAATTTGCCAAATGTTCTCTGTCTCCTTGTACTTAATACATATAAACCAGATTTTTGTGGATGCCTCTGGTAGCCTTAAAAGTCTTCATAGAAAATGTGAAAGAAAAAGTGTCTCCTCACATTTGACATACATAAATTTGGATTTTGTATGGCAAAGTAAAAATTAATTTTATGTACCAAAGGGTTAACTTTCAAAAGTTGTAAAGGCTAAGCGGTAGCTTTCAGTCTTGGGCAGTGGTTGGCTTCATATGAAGGCTATAGAAAAATAATTTCTAGAGTTCAAAGCTCCTTGTATGTTTTATCATTAATTGATTTTCTCCTCATCTTCCTCCCGCTCCTCTTCCTCTTTCTCTGCTTCCTTTTTCTTCTTCCTATAAAAGAAAATACTCTTCATTATTTGAGTCTCAGGATGACAAAGTTGTGCCATCCCTTTTGGTGTTGGGGAGGTGCATGAGGAGCAGTGGTGTATCAAATAACAGGGCTTGTGATATTTCTAAACTTTGTTTTACTGAAATCCTACTGGACATGTCCCATTTTTAGGTTCCTCCAAAACTACTGACCACATCAGGTGTTGGTACCGTTGGTTGGATGTTCTAAATAGATCCCTTAAATCATGTGCTTTTACACAGATACTTCTATACCTGTCACCTTAATTACTAAACTAAACGGAATGTGATTTGGGATTAGAGCAAACTCAGGTAAATGACTAGTAAATTCAATAGAACCTATAGACAGGTATTATATTAACTCAATAATATCTGTAGACAACTAGTTTCAGTCATTTGGAATCAGGTAAGTTCTTATTCTAAAGTCCGTCCATTGAGAAATAGAAATCATTGGAGAAGAAATGCAAGGGACGTATGTTCATTGAAGATAATTCTTAAAACACAAAAAAGCAAAAGAAAGGAGGATAGTAAAAATTATCCATAATTGCATAGTTCAGAGACAAGTCATTCAACATTTTTGTTTATACCCTTCCGATTTTTCTTTGTTTTCCAAGTTTATGTGTTTTCTTTATAGAATCAGAAACATTCTGTATGCACTCTGCAACCTGTCCTTATCTTTGCTCAATATACAACAACCACCTTTTTGTCATAAAATTTTCTTTTATTATGTCCCTTTTAATGCCTGTGAAATATTCTGTTTTATGAATTAGCTTCATCTAATTAACTTATCTCCTGTCATTGAATATTATTTGCCTTAGTTTTTTATACTATAGTTAATTGTGCCTTAATGAACATCCTGTCATTAATTTTTTGTGAACACATCGAATTTTCTTTCTTAGAATAAATTCACAAAAGAAAAAATGCTAAATTAAAATAAAAATTTAAATTATTGTTTGAAGACAGGAGTGGGGGCTCACGCCTATACCCTCAGCTACTCAGGAGACTGAGGTGGGAGGATTGCTTGAGCCCAGGAGTTTGAGGCTGCAGTGAGCTATGATCACACCATGGCACTTCAGCCCAGGCAATAGAACCAGATACTGTCTCAAAAATAAACAAAATCAAATAAGTGAAGAAAAATAAATAAAATATTGTTTTACATTTAAAGACTTTTAATAGACATGGTAAAATTTTGATTCTTAAAATTTGTATCAATTTAAACTCCTACCAGCAATACATAAGAAAGTCCACTTTACTCAGCAGCAGTAGTTATTGTTACAACAAAAAATACATTTTAACTTTCTAGTCTTGCTCGCTCTTTACTTACTTATACAAAAAAATCCATATCTTTTTAACATTTATATTTAAAACTAATTCCAAACATAAATTTATTAATAGTTTTTTTGTTATTCTGATTTTAGGAGATTTAATCAGAACTAATACCTCAGGGAAAACACTTAACAATTTTTGTGTTCCTGGTTAGGGTTTTAAAAACATTATTAATTTAAATGTTTGATATTAAATGTTTTTATGAAGAGGTCTCTGTTGATATGAATTTCTGTTACATTTTATGTTACCTCCTACAAACAAAGGAAGTAAAATTCTAGATTTCTTTTTAAATAAATTGAAAAATAGACTGTCAACACTCAAGAATTTGAAGGTATGATATAGATGATATTTCCAAACATGCACAGTTGGATATCATGGGTTCAAGAAAATTCTGCAACTTGCCCACACAACCACTTGTGTAGCAAGGGGAGGTTTGAACACTGGATTTCCTGTACTAAATTTAGTATGTTTCTCCATTGTTTTCTACTAAAGCCATTAACATCCCCTCCTGTTCAGTGCCACATTTATGTAATTCAAAGTGCTCCCAAAATGTTACATTAGATTAGGTATTAGACAAAAGAGTCAAAGTTGGGGGCGGAAACAACGTTTTAAAAAATACAGGCAAATAGGCAATATAAAGATTGGATTGTTGCTTTTTGGGGACAGAAACTCAGGAGTGTTGTGTGTTGAGTCTAATTTTCCTATTTGGGGAAACGTTTCATTGACTTTGTTTTGGTAATTCTCTGGGAGCGATGGAGGGTTTAGAAGTAAAGGCATGCGGGTGAGTGAAGCAGGTGAGCTGAAGTCTAGGGTACATGTGCCTGTGATCCAAAGGAGGCAGATGGAGAATGTGGAGAGAGAGGACCCTTCTTGCCCAGAGCTGAGCTTCAGGAGCATGAGAGCTGGAGGTGGAAAGGAGTGGAGGAGGAAAACCACGAGGCTGGGCTGGCCAGTGATGGCCGGTGCTGTCGGGTATACACTGGCTGCTTCCCAGAGACTGTGGCATCTCTAAGTCCAGCTCCCTGGATAATTGGTCTTCTGTCTCTGTCTCTTTTTAATTAATTAAACTCCACACTTTCCTTGGATTTCACCAGTTTTTCCATCCAGGGTACCACATTGCGTTCACTGTCACATCTCCGACAGCGACTTCCAGTCTATGACAGTTTCTCAGTCTTTCTTTATTTTTCACTATCTTGTCCATCTTGAAAAGTACTGTTCAGGCAAATATCCTGTAGTGCTTACTAATCTGAATGTATAGTTTCTATAGTTTTTCTTGTGATTAGACTTGTGATTACACTGAGGTTGTAGGTTTTGAAACAATATTCCGGAGGTGAAATACCCTTTTGTCACATTGTATCAGGGGGCACATGATATCCACAGGCCATCGCTGGTGATGTTAACTTTCATCTCTCAGTTAAGGTAGTGTGTGCCAGGTTTCTCTCCTGTAGAATTGCTGTTTTTTTTTTCTGTCCCTTCTCCATTTATTGAAATGAATATTCATTCACTCTACTCATTGGAAGCCAGTCACTAAATCTAGCCACCTGCATGGGAGGAGGGCAGAAGTTAAGCCCCATCTCACACAGTGGGTACGATCTACACATTAAAATGTGGATTTTTTTCTTTAAGAAAGATTAATTCTTTCTTAATCATTTATTTATATAATCATTGATTTGAAAACAGACAAGCAGAAGGGAGGAGAATCCAGCCGGCCTCAGGAAGAAAGCAGCTCTTCATTTGGAGAGGTGGTTTGAGCCTCTCTTCTTACAGATTCTCCAGGACGCTTCCGTCTCCCCTCCTGTCTCCCGCCACATCAGGGGACCGCCGGGGAGACTGACGTGAAACGCGAGTGGCAGGAGGCCCCAGTGTGGACAGGCACTAGTAATTTGATGTCCCCACTACATACATCATTCATCGTTACCCTCAGCATTAAACCCTGCCATGGAGGAATGATGACTGTTTTCTTTCTTTTGCACCCATGTGATGGCATTTTACAACCCGAGCCTTTAGAAGATGGGAAGCAGCTGGCCAGGCCCAGTTGCTCATGCCTGTAATCTCAGCACTTTGGGAGGCAGAGGCGGGTGGATCACCTGAGGTCAGGAGTTCGAGACCAGCCTGGCCAACTGAGTGAAACCCCGTCTTTACTAAAGATACAAAAATTAGCCAGGCGTGGTGGTGGGCGCCTGTAGTCCCAGCTACTCTGGAGGCTGAGGCAGAGAATCGCTTGAACCCAGGAGGCAGAGGTTGCAGTGAGCCGAGATCATGCCACTGTAGTCCAGCCTGGGCAACAAGAGCAAAACTCCGTCTCAAAAAACAAAAACAAAAACAAAAATAGAAAGAAAAGAAAAAAAGAAGAAGATGGGAAGCAGCAGCAGCAGCACTTCCTCATCTTTGGTGAAAAATGGTGAGCAAGACAGGGCCTGCCAGATACGGGCATCAGCCAGGGGGCTGGGGCAGAGGAAGGGAAGAGGGTGCTTCAGAGGGTGCGAAGGACTCGGGGTGGAAGGGGAGTGTCTGCAGAGGGACATCTCTGTGTGGGTTTGCGGGGAAGGTGAAAGCCAGGAAATAGGGATCAGCAGTGCAACTATGTTTGTGGAGAACCTTTTTTTGTTTTAATGAAGTCTCGTTTCATTCATGACAACAAATTCTGAGTACCAGGCACTGTTCCAGGAAACAGAGATTCCACTTCTGAAATTCCTAGTGATTAGTAAAGTTGGCATGTTTCTTAAATCATTTCCATTCATTCATTCATTTATTCATTCTCTCATTTGCTCATTTACTTAATCAACAGGATTAAATACATAGTTGTTGGATGCATTACCCCAGTGAGTGGGTTTTCAAACACCTGGCTCCAAAAACTGACTTAACTAGCCATTTTTTTATTAGCCATCATCACTGTCACTACAGTTACCATTTAAGCTGCAAACTAGGTTAAGAATATTACACAAAGCACCTTATTTAATCCAGCCGACAACTCTAAAAGGTGAGTATCATTATTCTTATTTATCAGATGAGAAAATGATGGCCAAGTCAAAATTTGAACTCGGATTTTGTTGTTGAATCCAAACTCGGTTCTCTTTTCCCTAAGCCAGGCTGCCTCTCTAAAAACAGGCATTGTCTTCCACAGCTCTGTCTCTCCCAAGTATTCAGATTTTATTTATTATATCTGTTACCACTAATAACAATATTTTTAAAAATAAGCCAATATGTGATGATAGTGTGAAAAGTAAACATGGTAATTAGGCAACATCAAAATGAAGTTAATTATTGCCTTGATGACTAGGGTGGTTTGTGTACAGTCGTGGAGACGGAGAAAGGCATCACATCAGAAAGTGGTACTCCCACATGCCTGCCATATCGCAAGGCTGTGCTCAGCCTATCAGGGGATTGCGGGAAAAGGAGCAAACCTGAATTAGCTGGTGCCACACACAGACTTCTTACCCAGGGCTGCTATTTCCACAAGGCTTTCTCTTTATTGTTTTGTGATATCCCTGTAGCTTCCCTTTGAGGCAGAGACAGGAACCCCCAAGTTGTAGATGTTTGGTTTTGTAACCCAGAGTGCCTTGCCTGCTATGTCAGCAGCAGATCCTGATTCACAGGCCAATTTCTAGACTGTATTTGTGCACACTTTTCGGTCAAGAACTTCTAGACCAACTCAGGAATCAGAGGTCAAGACAACTATTCCAGCTGGATAATAGCCCTAAACAGCCCCCCACCTTTTTTTTTTTTTTCCAAATTCTTAATCATTGGGTATCTGTTAAAATTTATTCCAATTATCCTGCTCACAGCGTCTCCGCCAGGGTTAAATTTTAAATGACTCCAATTCACCTTATAATCACGAGTGGCTAGGTTGGATCTTATTTATTCCTACCTTGCATTATAATTAGAGGTGGGAAAGTAGGCTTTATCAAGGTAGTAAGCAGCCTTACCTGATTTTGGACCATATCTTTTGTTGCTATTTGGTCTGCACACTCAGCTTAAGAAAGAAGGCGCCTGAGTGCGGAGCTTGTTCTACTTTACAGCTTTATTCTTTTTGTTCTGGTGGTTTGTAAAAATGTGTATCTGGTTCCAGTCAAGGCTAGTTCTCCCAACTGTGATTTGAGTGTGTAACCTCAGCAGCTGGCCCAGCGGGTTGTGAACATGCCTTTCCCCGGACCTTAAAGAGTCAGCGGATGCCCGATGCAGAGAAACAGTAGCTAGGTAGGAAGCGGGTGGATTTGCATAATTTGGCTTTCTAAGTGTAGAGTGTTCATTTTTAACTTACACTGGCTTCGCTTTGTTGCCAAACCTCTTTTCAGAAAAGAATGCCTCCACAATTTTTTTTCCTCTTCTTGGTCCCTAACAGCCGATCCTTCAGATGTACATGTTTGTTTGTCCAAACAGATGAGAAATCATCTCAGCTATCTCTCATCAAAATAAAACTTTCTGTATTAGGCAGTTTCTCTTGTTTTCCAATTTGACTTCTATATAGAACTATAGCTGTGGATGGTAATGACTTTGCCATGGCAATTTCAGGCTATCTGTACTATAAAGTCCTATTCTATCCATGCATAATAATCAAGGTTATTAATGAGGAATTGAATTCGTAGAAAAACAGTAGACTGGGCCACTGTGATTTGTTTGATGTAAGTTAATAATCATACATTATATAGCATTTGCAGCTTCCTTGGGCTCCGAAAGTGAAGCTATGGTGGCAAAGAGCATTGTGATCAAATCCACACTAATGAAGTAACATTTGGAGCTCTGCAGGGGATGAAAAGGAATGCATTGTTATTGTGAGTGCTGGAGCATTGTCCTTTACCATTTTAGGGTGTATTGAAATGCATAACTAATAATTGTATTTGCATTTATAAAAGAAAGCTCCAACCAAGTCCCAAGCCCCTTTGAAAAGGCAAGGCTGAGGGTGGGGTGTGAAAATCATAAAGCCGGGTGTCTTGAAACAACAGTTCATTAGGGAGGGGGACTGTTCTTTTCTCTGTGCAGCAGGTTGAAATCCATAATAAAACAGATTAGAATCTAAGCAACTTGAGATTGATAGGTTAAATTGTTTACACAAAGCTGCTTTGAAGGAAAGGATCTACTTTTCAAGGCAAGGCCTCTGAATTCCTGTTGGGACATTCTTAGAATTTCACCCACAACTGGCGAGGAACTGGATGGGTTTTTTCAAAGGTGGTGGATTTGCCTCAGATATCTTTGGATTTATATTGGTTTGCTTTTTTGTAGTTACTGCTTGAAAAGCGAAAAAAAAAAGATAAATAAAGATAAATATAGATAAATAAAGATAAAAAATAAAGATAAATAAAGATAAGCGAAAAAATTCTCACCAAATGTTGCTGGCTGAAGACAGCCTTGGCCAGACCAAGGGATGTGGAGACTAAAGCAGGCTGAGGAGGCCTCTGTGACCTTTCAGGAAAGTACAAGTGTCTCAGTCAGCTTGGGCCACCATAATAAAATTTCATATACTGGGTGGCTTAAACCATAGACATTTATTTTCTCACAGTGTTGAAGCCTGGAAAGTCAAGATCAAAGTTCTGATTAATTCAGTTCCTGTTGAGGGCTCTCTTTCTGACTTCCATCTTGGCGTGCTCACTTGACTTTTTTGTGCCTTTGTGCGTGTGTGGGGAGAGAGAGAGAGAGGGAGAACACAAGGGAGCACACACACACGTGCATGCTGTCTGGGTCCCTTTAAGGGTACTGATCCATCAGGCGGGTCTCGTCTAACATCACGTGGCCTCTTCTAACATCCCAAAGGCCCTGTTTCCGAATACTGTCACATCAGGGGTTAGGGCTTCAACATATGAATTTTGAAGGACACAATTCCATTCATAGCCACAAGTGAAGCCATATGTCGGAATAAGTTTGTACAAAGTGGGAAGTTGGCCGTGTGTTTTAATTTCAATACAATCTAATCCATTTCATTCCAGTCCAGTCCAGTCCAGCCCATTTCCTTCCGGTCCATTCCAGTTCTAACAGCTACCTCCCTGAGTCCTACCTCTGTAGCCAGCACACCATTTTCGTCGACACCTTCTTTCTCCTATGGACGTCCTTCCCCTAGGTCTGATTCTTTTTGGTGGTCAAGAGCAGTTCGTTTATTTGTTTTCTTCCTGCTTTTTCTGTCTCCAGTGGTAAGTCCCTTGAGGAAAGTGTGGGAAAGCTTTGTCCTAACTCTGTTTTTTCCTTGCCATAATGCCTGGGGGAAGTAACTTGAACTCTAAGTAGCAATATTCTTGACAGTCAAGGGGGATAATAATAATATTTAATGGAACAGATTGTTGTATGTGTTAGGCAGAATGTCTCAGAAGTAGGGTGTAGGAGCTTGGTGAATGGCACCAGGTATCATGACAATGAATGGGTCTTATTCTGATGGTCTTGGCCCAGTGTGGGAAGCAGCTATGAGAGAAGATGAGACTATTGGGCTAGCCTTTGTGCTCCGAAGTCAGCACAAGTTTGTGAGTTTATGACCTGATTCCATCCCATGCTTTTCTAACTGGACAAATGACTTTAGCTCTCTAAGTCTCCATTTCTCATGTGTAAAATAGAATGGAGACACTAGCTGCCACCTTGTAGAGCTTGGGGGAGGAATAAATGGGATAATGTATGTGAAGTGCTTGGTTTGTAGCATATACTCTGCAAATTTTAGGTAATATTATTTTTTAAAAATCTGTAATCTGGTAAGCGATATAGTTTTTGAGTCTTTATCATGCTTAATTAACTCACTGAGCTGGACATGGAAGATTCAGAGATTAAGAGCAAAATCTGCCCTGTGGAATTTACAATGTACAGGTGAGACAGGCATTAATCAAAGACCAGACAATATAAAGTCGTAACTATGATAATGACTGTGAAGCAAGATTCCTGGTGCTGTAGGATTGTGTAAAAGGGACACTCATATTTGGGCTGGCAGCTGGCTGAACAGAGCTACAAAAGGGAGGGACTCTGGGAATCTCAAGATCCCCCTCTTATGCCAGAAATCACAAGAAAAGCTAAGACAAAAAGGCTAAGAAGGATGTATTGCTTTTGGACATTGCAGGCCAGAATCTAGAATTTATTACAAACAACAGAAATGAAAACAGAATAGAACAGAACAGACCTGAAGTATCTGGATAATGCAGAGCCAGTGTTGTTTTTAGCATGAGAAAAATGTGTTTCCCAGGGAAAAACTGTATGGTGAGAGCAAATAATAGGAGGGGGTCTTGGTTATGCCCTAATATTAAACAGTTACATGACAACAACTCACACCCTAGGTGTTAGAAACAGTGCTAATGATGGAACACTTCACGCCTTCATTATTTTAGAAAATCCCTAATAAAAACAAATGCAAGGGGTGAGGTGTGCTCAGTGCCAGAGTTTTGGTGCTCCTTAGAAAGATGATCTATTCCCTGGAGAGAAAGGAAAGGATCAGAAATGATAACCACTTTTAAAATACATCAGCTTGCTCATGTGTCGGTGTATTTTTTTCTTTATCAGCTTTTCAGCCAAGGCTTCATTTGATTTGTGCAGGGAGGTGTATAATAGGAGGAGGCCAGTGAGCTGATTTTTATAGAGTCTGTTTGTAGCTTAAACAAAGATGGGGGATTTGGAGGATAAAAGCGGCCTGAAATATAGCAGATTATGCAGCTTTATTTTTCAAAGATTTGTTAATTCCCCTCCTCCCTCTTCTGCTCTCTGGCTGAGCTGGTGTGTTTTGTACTTTTTTTTCTTTTCAGTTGCCATTCAAAGAGAAAAATCTAAGTTTTAAATGTGAATTTCCGACTGAATTTCACGTGGCCCAGCTGTTACCGTGGCCGATCCTCTGTAAGCAAATGTGCGTTACCCTTAAATAGTGTAGCCTTATGATAAATAATAGGATGAATAAAGGCTGAGCTTATAAAGGCTTTTGTAAAATGACAAGCTTCATTCACAGCGTGAGGAGAAAGGGCTGGAGGGTTTGTGTTTTTGTTTTTAATGTGAAAAATGATGAAGTTTGTTTTGAAGTCTGAAATAATTTGCAATACAATTAAGAAAAAGGGAAGCACTCAAGTTTTCTGCGAGGCAAAGACTCGCCTTTTTCTGTGTAATTCAGGAGCTTGTCATCCATATTTTCAGGATCTGGCTGGTAATGACATGAACCGTCTTTCATGCATTAGCAGACCATAGATCTATACCCAAGTCCTTCCAATAAAAAAGGGATCTCATTTGATTTGTAAATGTGGCTTTAATTTCTTGACAGGGTTTAGCACTTTATTTGCATGCAAGCTGCCTGGGCAAAAAGTCTTGTGGGGCCTCATTTTAGAACCTTTTACTTCTCTATTTTATTTTTAGTGAGATTATTACTGTCTGTTATTTAGCCTTTGAACCAACATTTATTGTGCCATCATCTCACAGAAGGCCGTTGCTGTGCTCCTTGAAGGATACAAAGATATACGTGGTTTGATCCTGCCCTCAGAAAGAGGATGCTCTAGGTAATCTATCAAGCCTGATGTACCAGAGTATTTTCATGTTGCAGTCAGCTACAAATTACACCAATATAAAGAATAGATGCATTGTGTGAGTTACTGTGTGAGTTACTGTGCCATGTGATAATGGAGCTTAAATTGTAAATACAATCACTATTTCTGTAATTAATATGTTTATATAAGCAAAAAAAAAAAAAATCCTTCTTGCCTCCTTAGGTTTGAAGTACTTTAAAAATTTTTGCAGTTAATTCTTTGCCTGATACTTGATACTATACAGTACTGCTTAATTATCTATTCATCCATCTAGCTAGCTAATCTAGCTATTTCATCTCTCTATTTCTGTTTCTTTCACTTTACTCTGACATATTAAAATGCACAGTTTCTGGGCAAGCTGACATCTTTGAGTCTCTTGAGGGACAGCTCCTCATTTGAGAGATCTTCTTGTTGCATGAAGGATTTACTCTTCCCACCCCAAGCTTTTCTACAGCTTTTCTTTTCAAGTAAATTTTATTGTTTATCCCTTCTTTTTCTATCTGATACCGTGCTTCTTACCCTTCTTTCCACATCCTGTCCTGTGCTACCTCCTTACTTTTTCATTAAGCATCCTCATTTTTATATGCAAAATTAAGTAACAAATGCAACTTCCAGAAATTCCTCCAGCATTCAGTTCCCCCACGGTAAATCTTTGTTCAGATCTCCAACAAGTTGTAGTAAGATGAGTCGGAAAACCTTGGCTCCATTTTTAAATGGCTGCTCCTATGGGGCCTTGAGAATGGTTAGACTGTAAACCTTCCTGAGCTTCCTTCAGTTTATCTATAACACGTGGGCTAGATAATGACCCGTGCTCCTTCCCACACTAACATTTCATTATTATATGTCAATTCATTTAACTGAAGAGAACTTGCCTCCATCTTAAAAAAGCAAAACAGGCCGGGCGCGGTGGCTCAAGCCTGTAATCCCAGCACTTTGGGAGGCCGAGACGGGCGGATCACGAGGTCAGGAGATCGAGACCATCCTGGCTAACACAGTGAAACCCCGTCTCTACTAAAAATACAAAAACTTAGCCGGGCGAGGTGGCGGGCGCCTGTAGTCCCAGCTACTCGGGAGGCTGAGGCAGGAGAATGGCGTAAACCCGGGAGGTGGAGCTTGCAGTGAGCTGAGATCCGGCCACTGCACTCCAGCCTGGGTGACAGAGCGAGACTCCGTCTCAAAAAAAAAAAAAAAAAAAAAAAAAAAAAAGCAAAACAAAGAAATGAAAAATGAAGACTTAATCAAACTTTGGAAATTAGAGGTTTTACTAGTAGGACAGAGAGAGTGGGATGCTAGATAAAAATTAGCTTTTGGGAGATAAAAGAAAATAAACAGTGGCTATTCATAGGGCAAAACAAATATTTCAGAAGTAGCTATAAAGTACCTGTCTGCAAAAGCAAAATGTCATCTCTTGTGCTTGAGGAATCACTCAGGAGACAGGAGGGGAAAAGCCAGGTAAGAAATACCTCAAAAAGGGGTTCAGAGATGCATTTCAACTGCATTCCCCATGCCTGAGTCTTCCCAGTTCCTGGAGCAGGGTGCAGAGTGCACCTGGACCTGCATGTGGGCTCGACAGACACACAACCTCTGTTTTTTATCATCCCTGGGATGCCAGCCTTTTCGTTTGGAAATTGCTGAGGTTGTTTCTTCCTTTCTGCAGAAGAGAACCTCCCCTGCTCTTCTCCTAGGAGAAAAACCTGAGAACGCTACACTTTCTGATCCATCTTCTAATGTCCTGAGAATTTGCATACTCTTTGAGTTGATGAATCAGGTATCCGTGCCCCTGGCAGCCTCTACTGAACTTACTAGTTCTACTTCTAAGCCATCCTGAGGAAACTGATCACCCATCTTTTAAATGCATTTCATCAATTTCTTAATCTGTGCAGTTATTTTGGAACTAACTTACCATCAAGCCACCTTAATTATACCGTTTTTCTAAAGCAACCTGACCCACGTTAATGTGAACATTGTTAAGAAATAATTATACACACACATACACATATAACTTACATATGTAATTTTTGCGTTCCAGATTTCTTACTGTTACTGTCTATTTAAAGCTTTTGAAAGAGACCCAGTCTTTTCTGGAAAATGTGTGAAAATAGATTTGGGACTGTTTTGTCATCTGCTGAATATTTTTCTCTTTCTCAGCTTTAATTCTAACCAACGTTCAAAGACCCCCTATGCAGTCATTGAAAACATGTTATTGGTAATGATTCTGTTTGATTGGAAATGGCCACAGGCTTGTACTCCCTCCCCTTTAAAGTCTTCCTTATAAATAATATATTGTGATTCGGCTAAGGTGGCTTAAACAGCTTTTCATTGTCAGCATTTTACTTAATGCACATGAACGTTTTCTGGCTGTTGTATAGTTGGCCAATGGTGAACTCCAGATACTCATTTGGATTTGAACAAATTCAAGGAACCTGATTCTGATGCTACAGTTTTCTTCTCATATTCCTTGCCTCCTGTTATTTTGCATGTATTAAAATATAAATGTATTTATTGAGGACCGAGCACCTGCCTGGGTCTGGTGCATGCATAAATACCATTGAATTTCATCTTCACTGTAATTCTACAAGTTTGGATTTATCATTGGTATTCAGAGGTAAGAACCTAAGACTCAGAAATGTTAGATCATTTGTCTTATGCCACACAGCAGGTGAGGGGATAAAACTGAATTCAGGAACAGGTTTCTACTGTAAACTCAGTGTTTGCCTCAACTAAGCTACATGCATTATTAATAGCACGTGACATGTTTTTAGGTGGGAATTCAGTAAATAGACTTAATAGGTACTTCCTTTAGTGCTTATTAGGAAATTACTATTTTTCTGTTTAAGATAAAAGTATTATAATTAATGTTAAAAGAAAAATTTTTTATGAAATGTATATTTAAAGAAAACATTAAACAATTCAGTGGTTATGTGCACATAAAAATTATATGTAAGTATATAATGGATATTTTATGTACTAATATATAAATATATGATATATACACATAATGTATATATACCCATTATATATACATATAATATATATACATAATATATATACACACACACATAAATGAAGACCAACCAAATGAGAACAAGCAATGGCTATTTATTTAGAGCTTGCTGTAGCAAGGGAGTCAGCCACTGTCACTTGCTTTTGGTAGACACTCAAAGGCAGGCAGAGGAGTAGGAAAACTTCATAGTGGGAAAAAGGGAAGGCTTCAGATGTGTCCCTGAGAGAGGTCTTTGATCTGGGGACTCTTTAGAGGAGCTAATTAGGAGCAGGCCTGCAATATGATTGCTTAGTGGTACGTATTTGGCATTCTCTGGTCGGTTCTAAGTAGAAACTGGGGACAAAAATTGGGGAAGCTGTCAGTTATTAATTAAAGCCTGGCCAATTTGGGCTGATTGTTACAGAAGCTATTGTTTAGCTTCCTGGATTGTTACTAGAGATAGCGGGATCTGGCTTCCTGCAAGTCTGATTTATGGCAGATTGCCTTCTTGGGTTGTTTATTGCAGATAAGGGGTTGGTTTCCTGGACAGGTAGATGCATGCTGTAGGTCAGAGTTCTACATTTATGTATGGTCTGGCCATTGTCTGTTGACATATTCAATCTCTCTCTCTCTCTTTCTCTCTCTCTCTCTCTCCAATTATATATATATATATATAAAATTTGGATATATAAAAATATATTTATATGTATATATTTATATATATAAATAATATATAAATATATTTTTATATATGTATAAACAATATATTTATATGTATGAATAATATTCATATAAATACAGATAATATATCGATTATATGTATATTAATGTATGTGTGTGTGTGTGTGAACTTTTGTATGCATACACATACAAGAGGTAGACAGCTATTTAGATATTTTATATACTAATGGATTAGCATGATTAATACCTCAGGTTCGTGTCAGTGAATAGGTGGGGCTAGCTTTAATATATTTATCCAAGGGAACTGTTCTGCTTCTTCTATACATGGACAAGCAGTTGCAAAAGAGAGAAGTGGATAAATCCTTATTAAAACTGAAGTTACTAGTTTCTGACACAGAGTAAATAGATCTCAGACTTTTCCTGTTTCCACCAATGACAAGGTATCTCCATCTGCAAATCATTTTATATTTCTGGACTTAACCTTCCTATGCTTTTAAAATAAAAATTCTAATACCTATCAGTTAACTAAATGACTAGAATAATGTGTATGTGCACTGGGGAGTACCTCCTAAGCACTCATCCTCCTCTTGGGAAAACTTCTCTCTGAATTGTTTAATTATTCATTTATTTAACATTTATTGAGTCTTGAGTAAATGCCAAAGTTTGCATAGGGTTTGGATTCAGATTTGGACACAGTATCTTCTCATTGTAATTTGGGCTTGCTAATCAATGAGATGAGGGTACCTGAAAAGTATTGACATGGCTTAGAAGGTACAGACTGTGAATATGGTTCTAGAAGGAGAATCTCACAGGGTATCTGAACTTGATACTATAGATTTACCATGGCCCAGTTAAGGGCAACTTGAACCGGGGCTAGAGAGAAGCCTGAGATTAGCACTGGCTTCATTCACTCAACAAGCATGTTTCTGCCCAGCCCTGGAGGCACAGGTGAATGAGACGGGATTTATGACTTTGAGAAGTGCAGAGAGAGGCAGATGTTTAATAACACAACTATCTAGTTGCTACACTAAGGTGATTTTCCCTGTATCCAGGTGCCCACAAATCTTCCTGCATCCAACACACTCCTGTTACCCATTCTCCCTCTTAGTAATAGAACACAGATACCCAAATATGACAGCAAGACATGAACTTCACATTCTGTTGGTAGTTTCTTCAGAAATATAACAGACCTTGGGACAGAAAGCTGACCAGAACTAATGCTTCACATTTAAATTTATTGTTGTCATAACAAACCCCTTAAAAAGCACTTTCTATATTTGTATGACAAAAAGTTTTTTCCTTTATTCATTCATTTGCCTACACAGTGTTTGATTGGCTGCACTGTGCTATGCACTGTTCTAGGCATTGAGGAGATGGCAGGAGATGAATTGATGAAAGATTCTAACTTTATGGCACTGTTGTTTGAATGGATGAGAAATTGGCTCTATTGAAACATAGTTGTCCTATTCCAGGTGGTAGCAAGTGTCATTGACAAGAGGTGGCAGCAGGAGGAGGAATCTGTGAGTGGAGTGTGTTGATTCTTACTGTAGGTGGTCAGTGAAGGGCTGTCTCATTCACAGGGATTTTAGCAGGGATCTAAAGCAAGTGTGAAAATGAGTCATGTGAATCTGAAGGACATTTCAGGCAAGAGGGCAAAAATCTCGGGTTTCTGAAAGTGGGGTCTTCTTGGCATAACAAGAAACATCCAGAAGGCCTGCGTGGCTCCAGGGGACTGTGGCAGGAGATAATAAGGTTAAAATCAAGAGAAGACAGTTTGGAGGTATAAGATGGGGTGAGTTCATGGGTGGCAGGGCCAAGGAAGTGATATGGTTTAAATATGTTCCCCAGTGTTCATGTGTTGGAAATTTAATCAATCCTCAGTGTAGCCATGTTGAGAGATCTTTAAGAGTTAATTAGGTCACAGGGGCTGACCCTCACCAATGGATGAATGCTGTTATCATGAGAATGGGTCTGTTATCCTGGGAGTAGCGTTATTCTAAAAGTGAGCTCTCTCACACTTGCCCTCCTGTCCCTCTTGCACTTCCATCTTCCGCCATGGGATGACTCTCACCAGGCGCCGGCACCACGTCCTTGGACTTCCCACCCTCCAGAATTGTGAGCTGAATAAAAGTCTGTTCTTTATTAATTACCCAGTCTGTGGTATTCTGTTATAGCAACAAAAACCAAAGACAGGGAACTAGGTTATCCTAATACCTTATTCTTTTTTATTTTATTTTATTTATTTATTTTTATTTTATTTTATTTTATTTTATTTTATTTTATTTATTTATTTTTGAGATGGAGTCTCGCTCTGTCACCCAGGCTGGAGTGCAGTGGTGCAATCTCCGCTCACTGCAAGCTCTGCCTCCTGGGTTTACGCCATTCTCCTGCCTCAGCCTCCCATGTAGCTGGGACTATAGGCGCCCACCACCACGCCTGGCTAATTCTTTTTTTGTATTTTTAGTAGAGACGGGGTTTCACCAGGTTAGCCAGGATGGTCTCGATCTCCTGACCTCGTGATCCACCCATCTCGGCCTCCCAAAGTGCTGGGATTACAGGCGTGAGCCACCACGCCTGGCCCCTAATACCTTATTCTTAAACATTCTTTCTCAAAAACTTTGTCATAATCAGGAAGTGTCTTACCTTCTGTGCAGCTTACATACTATATTAAACACAGTACAGATGCTCCTTAACTAACTGTGGAGTTACATCCGGAAAACCCATCATAAGTTGAATATATTGTAAGCCAAAAATACATTTTCAATTTATAATATTTTCAACTTATGAGGGTTTATCTGTATATAACCCTGTCATATATTGAGGAGCATGCTAAATATATATTGCTTTCACACCATTGTAATGTCAAAAAATCATAAGTGGAACCATCATAAGGTGAGGACTGTCCAGGCCTTCTTGCTGTTTCTCATCATGCCAAACAGGGCCTACCCTCGGGACCTTGAGTTTTCTGTCCTCTTATAAACAAATACAGTATTTATTGATTACCTATCATGTTACAGCTTCTTGGGTCACACAGAGATGAACAAACTATGGTCTTGATGTAGGAAAGTTGGCAATCAAGTAGATAAGAAAGACAGGATAAAGATTGTATGATGAGTGCTGACAGAAGAATTGAAGTCATACTCACCTCACTTAGGATATGATGGCATCTTTGCCTAGGGCACAAAGGAGATGACAGTTGATACACATCTTAAAGGATGAATATGTATTCAAATGGAATTTCCTTCTGAGGCTAGCCCTTTAAAAATATCTGCTTACCAGATATTTTGCTATACTGTAGAATCACAGAAAAAAAGAGCTAAAGGGTCCTGAGAGGTGTCCTGAGATGGCACCTAGTTCGTCTCTCATGTTTTCCAGCTGAGATGCAGTGTAGCAGGTGGTTAAGTGTGGGTTGGAATGTCATTTGATCCCACTAATATGACCCTCCCCTGGGCAAGCTACTTTCCGTGCCTCACTTTTCTCATCTGTAAAGTGGGGTTACTAATGGTTCTTAGTTTATAAGGTTGTTGGAAGGATTCTCTGAAGTAAAATGCAAAAGTGCTTTTAGAAAAACAACCAAAATACATGGAAGAAAGCTTTCATGAAGTAGTAGCTGCTATTATGATAAGGACACTGAGGCCCAGAGAAGTTCCATAATTTGCCTACCAACTCTTAGGTAATTATTGACAGACCTGAATCTAGAACCCAGATTGTTCTACTTTCTAATCCAGTAGCCTCTCATGGACACATTTCATTTTGTCTTAAATTCGTTTATGGTATTTTAATTTTTTATTTAAACCAAATGAAAATGAATTTGAAACTTTATTTTCTTTGCCGAGCTGTGGGTTGTGGCTTAGAAAGTGAATGATTCATACCTTATCTCTAGTTCTCTAAAATTCTTGGAAGCATTTCACAAACATCACTGTACTCTTTCGGCTTTAGATTATCTATACTAATTGGCCTATGTTCAACCCTATCGAGAGAGTAACTGGGTAGTTTTAGTGTCAAGACAAGACGAGGAGCCTTCTTCTGTGGTTAGGATCAGATCAGTGTGAGTTTCCTTTATGAAGCAAAGTACTTTTCATCTGTTGACACCTCACAATTTAGGTTTGTTGCTTCATGTCCTATGGATACATTTGTGTGCAATAAGGTTGCCATTTTCTCCCTCAGTTTTTTTGTTGGGTGGTCTGAATTTTAGTGAGTCCAGGGGAAATTTTTGTTAAAAAAAATGATGCTAATTTTAATGGACTCAGTTTAATTAATAATTCTAAAAAATTAATATAGATATTAAAAGTGAAAGGGAGAACCAGAATTCTATCTAGGAAGTGAATACTTTTTAAGCCAAGAGCTACCTTTTCCTGATCATGGAGAAGGTGGGGACACAGAATTTAAAGACCAGAGACAAAATATGCTGGCCCTTATATTTTGGATTATCTGTCAATTTGCTTCAGTTATCAATGTGGATAACTAATAATTGACTCTGATTTAACTTGCATGTATTGTGTGCCTGTTTATAGATCTTTACAGTCACCCTCATGGGAGGCTATAAAAGGAAAGATAAGGTTCATTGATTTATTTCCAATTTTGCCAACAGTCCAAGCATACATTTACTCAGTCATTTAAGGACAGTTTTACCAACAGTTTAAAAATATGATGGAGACTAAATATGTAAATTGCCAGAGGACATAGTTTTGGAATGAGGGAGTTTATGGTTTGTCAACTTCAGCTAACATCCAGTGCTGAATTTTTTTCTCTTACTTCCCTGTCAAGTGACTTGAACTTGGGCTTGCATATCCTTGACAGATGGAGAGCTTTCCATCTCTTGGATCAGCCTAGTCTATCTTTAGACTGCTCTTGTGCTTAGAAAATCTTTCTTGTATTGAGAAGGATCCTACTGCTTTACAGATTCTATCCATGAAATCAGATAATGATTTTAAAGATCTTGGTCCTTTGCTGCAACATGGTAATTCCTTAGTAAATGTTAATGACTATTAATATTACTATTATTGTCTTAGAAATAGTTGAAGTAGTGTTACATAAATATACCAACATTCATATTGCTTATTTATGGTTCATATGGTTAAAGCTTCCTAAGTAAGTTAATGGCAGCTGACAAAGTCAGTTGACCCAATTGACCTTGATGAGTTGAACATTGATGGTTGCCATGATGCCAGAAGATCAGAGCTGGCCTCTGTCTCTGGACACAGAGATTTGTTTTTGAATTCAGGTGTATCAGTCAAGGTTCAACCAGGGAAACAAAACCAGTAGGAGACATATATTAGGATAATTATTGCAAGGAATTGGTTTATGTGATTGTGGGGGCTGGCTTGGCAATCTGAAAATTGTTTGGCAGGCCAACGGGGATGAGCGAGCTGGAACTTTCAGGTATAAGCTGACACTGCAGTCCACAGGTGGAATTTCCTATTCCTCAGGGAAGCTTCAGTTCTGCTCTTAAGGCCTCTCAACTGATTTAACACTACCCGCCCCCACCAACCCCCACACCTCTTATTATCTAGGCTAATCTTTCTTAAAGTCAACTGATTATGAACTGAATCACATGTACAAGATACTTTTCAACATATACCTAGACTAGTGTTTGATTGAATTACTAGACATTAGAAAATAGCCATTTCACACATAAGATCAACCACCACATCAGGCTCCACTTTGGACTTTATATGACCATGAATGAGCTATTGAATCTCCCTTGGCTTAAGAGGGATTATAATAGTTGAAGTTTAATAAATTACAAGAAGATAAATATTTAAATTAGCTTTTGATTGGACTTAAAATAATCTCTAGGATCTGTACCTGGTTGGTTTTCACTTTAAGTTGTTTAGTGTCATTAGATTTCAGTTTCCTCATCTGTAAAATGAGCATAATAATAATAACTATCCAATAGTGTTATTGTAAGAAGTGAAAGAGAGATTGAACTTAAAATTACTGGCAAGTCATGTAATATATGATAACAAATAATGCATAATTATGGAATATAAACCAACACTTAGGAACACGTACTCTGGGTCAGACACTTATAAATGCATTACCTGGGTTACCTTGTTTAAGAGCTGCACCCTCTCAACCTGCTGCATTAGGGATTGTTTAAATTTCCAACACATGAACTTTGGGGTACATATTTCAACCATATTGCTTCCTAAAATTTAGCTGAAATTACCATGGGCCAGGAGCAAGAAAGGTAGGATTCTAGGACACTTTAGCATCTTCAAAAGGATGAATGGGAAGAACAAGTGACCATGACAAATATTTTCAAGTGATTTTTTGATGCTACAGAAGGCCTTCTCAAAGAATAAGGGTCAAAGGGATGGTCATTCTCTGTGATACTGACATAGTAAAAATGAAATTATTTTGACTGACTATACTGATCTTATGAATATATTCTGTCAAGCTAATGAGCTTATCATAGCTCTATGTACACACTTTCTTTAAAACAAACACACACACAAAAAACTCTCTATAGTTGATTATGTTTTCTGCTAAATTATTTTAGCCTTTACTGAAGGAGTAATCTACAACTTGAAGCTAACAAAGTGGCCACATAAGAATTGATTCAAACACTTGTATCATATTTATGTCAAGAAGAAAAAATATGGAAAATCAAGCAATTTATAAAAGTTGTTTAACAGCAGTTTGCCCACTGAGTAGAAAATGAGTTTTTTTTTTCTTCTTTTGCATTTGGTCATAACTTTTCATGTTACAGGTTGTTTCTTCTTATATACCTATTTATTTTGAGTTTCAATTTGTCCAATTTGCTACAACATATAAACTTTAGATTCTGGAAATATGTAGAACAGGGCAGGAAAGTTTAATCTCTGTAAAATGTCACTGGGGAAAATAGTACAAGTGGTCTACAGATATTCTTTTCAGAACAATAGATACATGTTTGTCATTTATTGCTGCAGCATTCCCAAAAGAACATTCTGTGAGTATTATTTCCATGGAATGTCAATAGATAAAAATGCCATCCATGATCAAGTAAGATTGGGAAAGACTGATTTCTCTAAATTAAACTGGGTTATTTGATACAAATATTTCATACAGCTCTTATGTGAGGGTTTGTCATGAATCTCTAGGGTAGGAAGTACTCAGTGATTCTCAAATTGTTGATCATGACGCTCTCCTCTGATTTTTGGAGAAATATCTCAAGGAACAATGATCTTCAGGGCAAACTTTGAGAAATGACAGCACAATCCTTAGGTCAATGACTACAAATATACAGGTTGGCTGACTCAATTTGTAGATCTCATTTTTGTCCATGTGGCTTAAAGATAGCAGCAGCAAGAGTAAAAGCCGTCAGAAGTTTTGAGAGTCATTAAAAACTCAAACTCAGTATCATCTTGAAAAATACTTTAAACTGTTTTCATTTTTCTTGTCATTGCATTAGACTCAACATATTCAATGGATTGAAGAATATATATACATACATACATATCTGTGAAATTATGTAGGTTACATATGTAATTGTATATTATAATATTTTGCCTTTTAGGCTGGCAATTCCTTTAGGACAGAACTCAAGTCTTATTTGTCTCTATGTCCCCAGCAGCTTATACAATACCCAGCACCCATTAGAAGCTGAATAAACCATTCTTTGGTGGGTTGAGTGAGTAAAGATGTAACACTGTCAATACTCTACAGCCCCACCAATAAAATTCACTTTTATCTGCATTTTTAATGTACATGGATATCTTTTATTAATTTCCCCCTGGGATCCTCATTTTGAAAGATTTTTGTCTATTAAACTGTGTTTATTACATAACAATTAACTTGTATTCCCATTATTTGCTATTGAAAAATAGAGCTTCTGATTACAAGATAATAGTATTGCTATCATAGTGAGTTTCTAAAATTCCTGCCTAAAGCAAAGAAACTTGCTATTTCAGTTAACATTGGCAGTCATATTTGGAGGAAAACTGATGTGTTTAAGGAGATTTGAGCCTGGGAAGCCCCCATTACCACTTTCAGGAATATTTAAAGGGCACAAATGCATGGGGGAAATTTGGGCAAAATACCAAGGAATACAATCAGTCCAGCCAAGGGGGGTGTTTATCAGATTTGCATATAAGGAAACATAATAATAATTGCATATAAAGTTATCATATGGATTCATTGTTCACTTGCTGGTCCATGTGGCAGCTAAATGTTAATGCATTGAGACATACAGAAAACTTTTGGATATGATTATTAAGATTCTTAAAATGTAAGTTTTAATCATAGTTTGGGATCTTTTTTTTCTCCTCTGGGAAAACTTCTCAGCTAGTGTAAGCAAGTCAATGAATAATTACTCAATAGCAGCTATTTTCATTACCCACGACTTTTCTGGAATGCGTCTAATATGCAGGAGGGGGTATGATTGGGGTTGGAGGCAGAATATGTTTTGTATTCAAAGTAACAATCCAGTTTTCTCCAGCTACTACCCAATTAACCAAGCCTGTTTTTTCTGACTTGCAGAATAACTAGAGTTATTGTTTCCCCTGCGGAGTCATCTTCTGTTCAACCATTTCTAGTTCCATTAAAAAGGAAACAGGAAAAGAGAGTGAAATAAATTTAGTCCTCATCATCATCATTATCGTTATTATTTGCCATCAGCTTTGGCAAAAAGTGAAGAAACTAAAGCTACTATGGATGGATTTTATCTTCAGACTTCCCTTTTTCTATGCTAACCTAACCATCTATCACTTTGAATAACTGAAAAACATCTAATATATGAAAGTCGTTTAAAAACTTTATCTGCACCAT
Source organism: Macaca thibetana thibetana (assembly GCF_024542745.1). Taxonomy (NCBI): domain Eukaryota; kingdom Metazoa; phylum Chordata; class Mammalia; order Primates; family Cercopithecidae; genus Macaca; species Macaca thibetana. The sequence goes on from NC_065582.1 coordinate 170,161,438, forward strand.
TACTTATTAGCATTTTTTCAAATTAATTTTAAATTAAATCCCGTTTTATGTTTAACTTCATTTAAACCACCATATCCACTAAATCATGGCCTTGATAGAATAATACACATTAAAATAAATACATGAATATTAAAATTTAGTATGAATGTTTATCTGTACCTATACTAAATTACTGCATGTACTATAATGGCATGAGTGCCATGCTTTGTAAGGCTCTGTTCCATGGGGTGAAGGTGAAAGGATTCAATCCATGTTCTGAGAAATTCTAGGGTATGGTATGGGATGGGCTGGGGAGAAATGCTTTAAGAAGAGGCCAGAGGGGCTTTGGTTAGTGTTCAAGCCAGTTTTCATATTTTGTAATTTGGAGTTTATGTGGATAAAATTTCATTTGAGGAAAACAGTTCAAATGCTAACCCCCAAATTCTAGATTTAAAAACGACTGATCACTGGTGACAAAAGTTGATTTATTCCCTAAGGCCTCATATACTAAAGCATTGCTACTTCAGGGTGTCACAAATAGCACATTTTGTAAATAGCTCCCACATCAGAGCCTGGCTTTCAGAGCCTTCTACAAACCTCCTTCTCCAGGCTTAAAATACACAGTTCCCTAAACAAGTTCACTTCATCCCAAATATTCTATGTAGTATTCCATGAATGTGGGCTTTGAGCCTGACCTTTGCCCACTTTATAAGTCCCTCCAGCTCTTTGAAGCTCCCATTCCTGGGTTTGCTTAAGGCCCACTATAGTGAGAAGCAAGAACCATTGTTGCAGGACAGCCTGAGCCATATTCCTCTTTGAAAGCTTAAAGCTCCAAACATTTGCTGTACATCAAAAGGGTTTGTTCCTTCTTTCCTTTAAGAAAAAGATAGAAACACTTCTTTATGATTGTTACTCTCAAGAAAGTCACACCAAGATCTGCATGAGCCTTACTTAGAAAGATAAACTTTGCATATTCCAGTAAATGGGGCATATAAGCCTAAGAAGTTCCTGGAAGAAATCTGTGTTTAGAAATTATGTTAGCTTGCTTTTAAATGCTGCTACTAAAAAACAAGAGGGACCCAGCTATAAACTCTGCCTTAAGTGAAATAAGAATATCATACTTGCCACTCAGTCTGCCTAGAAGAGCTTATAAAAAAGGTCTACAGCAGCAGCACCACTACTTCCATGCACACGTATTCCTTGTGGTCGACTCCTTCTTATGGGTTGAATACTAGTGACTTCCCACACACCAAAAAAATTAAGTTGAGGAGATCCTCTTAGTATGAGAAAGAGAGAACAAAAGAGAGTGTATGAAAATGAAAGAGAGATTTCACAAGCAGATGGCTGAAATCCATGTGGTTGTGAAAGTCATGTAATGTTTTCACTTATTTGTGTTTCTGATGTTGTTTTCTTAATAGAGAAAAAATGGATAAGAGAATAACTCTCAGTCTTGTTTCACATCTCTGACCCTTAGTGTCTTGAATTTCTCTGCCTTATTGCTAGTTTTAATCAAAGCCTAAATTAGGCCTAATATGGAGAAGAGTCATTGCTAATTTTAGCAAGAAAAGCATAGCAGAATCATGTTGACATCTATACTCCAGTGACCAGTATAGAACCTGAGACATTTCAAGCATTTATTCATTCAAAAAGCTATGCTGAGTGCCTACTGTGCTGTTTGGTAATGAATTAATGATTAAAATCTGATAGTACCTATAATCTGCATAAGGTTGGCACTTTGTGTGGTTGTATTTCTATGGGAGGCAGCATGGAATCCTTGTTTGAGTGTGTACTAGAGGCATTCTGCCTCCTGGTTTAATAGCTGGGTAATGTGGGCCAGTTAGTCAACCTCTCAGTTTCCTCATTGGTAAAATGCATACAATACAAGCCTTTATCACATCGGGCTATTGTGTGGGTTAAGCATGACAACGCACATGAAGCACTTAGAAACAAGCTGGTCACATATTACATCTCACTAAATACTAGCTATTTGTTAATAAGTTGACTGTGCCCCTCAAAAAAGACATGCCCAAGTCCTAACCCATAGTATTTGAAAATAGGGTCTTTGCAGGTGTAAAGTTCTCAAGATGAGATCATCCTGAATTTAAGGTGACCCTAAATCCAATGACTGATGTCCCCAGAAGAGAAAGGAGAGGATGTTGTGTGGCATGAAGGGGAAGACCACGAGAAAGCCAAGTGAAGACAGAGACAGACATTAGGGTGATGTGTCTATAGGCCCAGGAACACCAAGGGTTACCAGCAGCCACCAGAAGTTAGGAGAACAGCATGGAACAGTTACTCTCTCAGAGCTTCCAGATGAAATCAATCCAGTGAAAATTTTTATTTCTGTCCTCTACAACTGTAAGATGATATATTTCTGTTAAGTCACCCCATTTGTAATAATATGTGACAGCAGACAGGAAACTACCAGGCTGGGCTGTTTCCTAGACTCAAGTAGAAGAGAAGGACTTTAAAGATAGAAGAGACCTTGGAAGCCACCTGTTCTAGTGTCTCATTTTTTTCCCAGAGCGGTGATAGAGCTTGCCCAAAGCTACACAGAGAGTTATCATGGCAGTACAAGCACCTGAAGTACAAAAAAGACCTCCAGGGAACCATGCCAGGCCACTGTCCCCAAGAAAGCTATGACTGGCCAGGCCAGCTTAAGCCAGTGGAGTAGGATTCCTCACATCCAGCTAGCTGAGTTGAGCAGGTATGTACTGCTCACCTGTGCATTTCTCGAACAAGTAAAATTCTTGCTGAAGAAGCACAGCAAACACATGCTTACTACTTTCCAATGTCATCTTCCAAGCAAAACAGTACCCTCATTTGAATGAAGATTAAAAAAAAAAAAAACCCTCCAGTTTCTTAGAATAAACTTCTTAGCAGGGAACTGTTATTAGATGCCTTTCTGGTTCCTGCTCAGAGGAGGCCAGTTTCCACCCAACAACTTTTTTTGTGGCTATTTCTGGCTACTTGTCAGAAGGAAGCTGTTAATGCTTTTAAAATATCTTCTCGCTGGTGAATGAGCCCTACCTGCTCTTAATATCTCTCTGGCTAGTGTCCTTGACCTAACGTTTGTCATTTCTGATGATCTCAGACAAAAATAATCTATCAATGGACATCCACACAGAATGCAATGCTAAAGCTGGAATCAACTTGCTCTAGCCAGAGTCTGTTGCTAGAAAAGAAACAATGTGAACGTTTTCTCTCAGGTAGATCAAGATGGTCTATGAGAATGTCATGGAATAGAGGATTGTCTAACATTAGAGTGAATTTCCAGGGCAGCCTATGAAATCCATCCCTCCTCTTGTTCCACTAGCTCTAGAAATGGCTTCTATTGTGTGTCCTTCAGAAAATTTCTCAACCTCTCTGTGCCCCCAGCAGGGTTTTCTACTACATAAAACATAGAAAATAATTATCCCAACCTAATAAAGCTTTTAAAATGAAGACTATACAATGATTCACAGTAGGTACATAACAACATCTGGCACGTAATGGTTACTCAGTTGAGGTTAGCAATCTCCATTGTCCTTACTTGTAATCCTAGAATCCTTTTGGCCACCCACCCTCAAATCCTTTAGGTTCCCAAGTTCTGCTGATGCTACTTCCTATTGTTACTTCACATCATTTCCTTTCGTTTCTTATCTGCTCTTTAAAAAAAAAAAAAAAAAAAAAAGCTTTACTATTTATTTTATGCATATCGTAAAATTCGCCAATTGCTGTTAAGTGTACAATTAAATAAAATTTTTTAGCATATTTACAGAGTTGTGTAATTGGCACCACAATTTGGTTTTAGAATACTTCCATCACTCCAATAAGACCCAGAGTGCCCATTTGCACTGTTAATTTCTACTTCTAGCCCAAGGCAACCATTAATGTACTTTCTATGTCTATAGATTTTCTTTCTTCTGGACATTTTCTACAAATGAAATCATATTGTGTTTCTGGCTTCTTTTACTTAACTAATATATTTGAGATTCGTCCATGTTGTAGCATGTATCATTACTTCACAATTTTCTATTGCCAAATAGTATTCCCTTGTGTGGTCATACCACAATTTATTTATTTGTTCAGCTATTATGAACATTTGGGTTATGCCCACTTTTTGGCAATTATGAACAATGCTGCTATAAACATCAGTGTGTAAGTCTTAATAGAAGTATGTTTTTATTGTTCTTGAAGAAATATCTAAGAGTAGAATTATTGGATCATATGATAGTTTGATGTATAACGTTTTGAGGAGCTTCTGAAATGTTTTCCAAAGCAGCTGCACCATTTTACATTCCCACTAGCAATGTATAAGGGTTCTATTTTCTCCACATTCACTCCAACCCTTATGATTGTCTGATTATAGCTATCCTAGTGTGTATGAAGTAGTATCTCACTGAAGTTTTGATTTGCAGTTCCCTAGTGACTAATGATGTTGAGCATTTTTTTTCAGGTGCTTTTTAGCCATTTGTGTAAATTTCTTGCCTTTTTTTTTTTCTTTTTTTTTTTTTTTTTTTTACAGAGTCTCACTCTGTCACCCAGGCTGGAGTGCAGTGGCGCAATCTTGACTCACTATAACCTCCGACTCCTGGGTTTAAGCGATTCCCCTGCCTCAGCCTCCCAAGTAGCCGGGACTACAGGCGCCCACCACCATGCCCAGCTAATTTGTGCATTTTTAGTAGAAACGGGGTTTCACCATATTGGCCAGGCTGGTCTTGAACTCCTGACCTCGTGATCCACCTGCCTCGGCCTCCCAAAGTGCTGGGATTACAGGCTTGAGCCATGTATAGCTTTCTTCACTGGAGAAATGTATACTGAATGCTTTGCCCATTTATAAATTGAGTTGTCTTTTTATTATTGACTTAGAGTTCTTTATATATTCTGGATACAATTCCCTTACTGGATATGTGATTCTAAAATATTTTCTCCAAGTGTGTGGACTGTCTTTTCATTTCCTTCAGGATCTCTTTTGCAGCACAATTTTAAAAAATTTTGATGAGGTCCAAATTGTTAATTTTTTTCTTTTATGGACTGTGCTTCTGTGATCATATTTATGAAATCTTTGCATAACCTAAGGCCTATGTTATCTTCTAAAAGTTCTATTATTTTAGGTTTCTGATCCACTTTAAGTTTATCATTACATTTGGTGTAAGATAGGGATTCAAATTTGTTCTTTTGCATGTGGACAGCCAGTTATCTCAGCACCATTTGTTAAAAAGACTATTCTTTTGCTATTGACGTGTCTTGACACCTTTGTCTAAAATCAATTGATTGTAAATGAAAGGGTTTATTTCTGTACTTTGAATTCTATTCCATTGATCTATATGTCTATCCTTATGTTGGAACCGTACTGTCTTTATTACTATTGCTTTGCAGTAATTTTTGAAATCAGGTCCTTAACTGGTCTCCTGGATTACTAACCCATCATCCTAACTGGTCCCCTGCCTCCACTCTTTGCCCTTTGCAGTTCATTCTATGCACAGCATCCAGGGAGACCTTGTTAAAACCCAGATCAGACTTGTCATCCCTGTGTAAAGCCTTTCATTCGCCCCAGCCTTAATACAAAGTCTAATTTTACCTTAGCAATCTTGTCCCTGCCAACACAATCATCCTCATTTTTTCCCATCTTCACTTTCTTCATTCATCCCAGCATGACTGAGCTACCCAAGTTGCCCAATGGTGCCACATGCTTTACCTTCTTCAAGCACCAGAGAGCCCAGCACAGTGTCCTGCGGCCAAGCTCAGTGCTTGGCGCAAAGTAGGTCTCCACCACATAAGGCTGAACAAACCATAATGCCGTGATTTTCCCCTAAACACCATTTTGCTCTTCTTTTTAACCTGGTTAACTCCTATCTGTTTTCTCTGACCAAATCCTCCCCTGTTATCATGCACTTTAGGTGCCCTAGAAATACTTTTGTTGTATTACATCAGAGTGATAGGTTTACATGATTATCCATCCCCGTAGATTGTAAGATTGTCAGCATTGGCCTCTATGATGCCTGATACTCAATAGCATTGTTGAAGGAATGGATGGATTAATGTATGTTTTGAAATTTCATAAAAAGCCAAGAATACCTTAGATTTGTGGGATGTAGATCATTGCTGATTGCAGTAAAATTGTTTCCCAGCCATAGGCAATAAGGGCAGAGCCAATTGCCTTTTGGCACTTGAGCCCATCATCTCCACCCACATCTTTGCATCTTTCCCTGTTGACTCAATGTAGTATTGGGAGATGGTTCAGGGCAGTAAACAGTGGGCTAGAATTGATGAGAATGGAAAAGTTAAAAAAGGACAACCCTTGGCATAACAATAAAGCTCAGTCTAAATATTGTTTAGGGATAGGTTTCTGAGTTGGATGCCCCTGTGAAAATCAAATTCATATCCTTAGAGACACACTTGCGTTTTTTTGTATTTTCTTAAATAAAACCTCCCTGTTGACTACACAGGGGTGGCTTTCTCAGGTTGCTTTCTACTTCGGGAGTCTATTTTATTCCATCTCAATAGCTATTATTTGTCTTTTATTCCACCTTCTGGGGTCCTGCCCACAAATAAATAGCTTCAGATTCCTCGGGAAGCCTGGATCCTCCACAAACTCTCAGTAATTTTCACATCATTATGTTACTGACAAGGCCAACTCCAGGAAGAATGATTTGACTGTCAGATGCCAGAATCTGAATGAAAACACTCCACTTTTTAAAGCTGTCAGTTGATTTGACTGTCAAACAAGGCATTTTTCTAGTATTTTTCAGACTGTATGTATTCATGGCCATCCCTTCTTTTCCTCACAGGCCAGGAGAGAACATGTGGAGAACAAAATATCTAATCCCACCCTGCTGTTTTCAGCTGATTTGGCGAGTGTGGGAGTGTCTTGAGTTTTATTTATAAACGCAGAAATATTTTTAAAAGTTATTCTTCTTCCCATCCCATCAGTCTCCACTTTAAACTCTCTGTTTATATGTATGAATATATCCCAAAGGATTTAAGCTACATATTACACATAAATGGCAAATTTGGTAGTATATATGCCAAAGGATTTAAGCTATAAATTATCAAGAATTTAAAAGAGGCTTAGGGCTCCTAATCTCAAATGGCCTCTCTTACTTCTTCCTTAATATGCTTGTATAGATCCAGGTCACACAGCCATATATCTCTAGGGGTGTATGGATGCATAAAATTGACCAAGTAGGGAATTTGGTGAACTGGAGAGTTCATGCCCCATTTAAATGCATCAGCCCCAAAAAGTTGCAGGTGATATTCCCTCTGGAATTATTCTCACTTATACAATTTCAAGATCCTCTGATATTTCAGAAGAAATTGAAAATTCTTCTAAATTCTTCAATTTAGCAGAAGTTGAAATCTTTTAATGTAAAATGTTATTATCTTAAAAGTTTTATGTTGGCAAAAAATTCGATATTGAGAAAAACAACGTGCAAATCAAACAAAACACTTTTGCAAGCCATTCATTGAATTCTTGTACAGAAGGTCCTCCCCATACAAATGTCTTGTGAGTTAAAAGTTTATCTTAGCTAATTCATTGAGTATGTTCAATGAATATTAACTGAGCACCTTTGTGTGCTGTGTGCAATCACATAGACTCAGTGCTCGACAAGACAGACCCCATGTGTTCATGTGAATGATATTCTAAGTCAGCTCTTTTGGACCTGAGGCCCTTAGGTCATGGTCACTTGGTTTATAAATGCAAGATGAAGTTTCCCATTGGGCCTCAAGGCAGACTCACAATAGTTTTGAACCTCTCTCTTCATATTATACTATACCCTGCAGAATAATTTTTGTGTAATCACCATTTCTACTCAAATACCATCTACCATATTTGAATATATCATGATCTTAAAATTGCTCATTAATTAAACACATTTTTAAAATTTAACTTAAGAAATATTTATTGAGAAACTATTCTGAGCTAGGCATTGGGCAAAGAAATGAGAATTCGGTGATAGATGGAATAGGCAGCTTCTCTAGCATGGAGCGCCTTCTACCCAAGCCTGATGCTGAGTAGATGGTTCAGGGATGAGCTGTCATTGAATTCAAACCCCAGCCTGGGAGTAAAGAAGGGACTGGCCATCTTCTGCATCCGAAGTGTTAGAGGCCCCAGAGCAGGATGAGGTGGCTTGCAGAGTAGAGACCTGCAGAGTGAGGAGAAGATTATTGTCATTTTCCCTTTCAATACAAGCCAATGTGTTGCCCACCCCAAACTCCCACTGAGGAGAAAAGCAGGTGTTGGGGGAAAGGTAGCTCCCACAGAGAGCACAGGAAGCTTGAAGAGGGAGAAGAGAGGCTCCCTGTTCTTATAGGTCTCTGTACTTCCCTAATACAATTATGTCTATCCACTATATCATAATTGTCTTTCCTTTTGACTGTAAGTTGTGTGATAAAAGAATCATTTCTACCTGGTCCCAAGAATGTATCCTCAGCACCAGCCTAACAGTCTAGTTCGTAATAGATGCACCATGATTGTTGCTGGCTGAAGAAGTTTCTCTCAGTCCATATTTGCAGAGGAGGAAGGTGGTAGGTGGTAAGTAGTGGGTAAATTCCCACAAGAGTGAAGTAGTGAGGAGGAGAGGGGACGAGGACATGGCCGGAGGCAATGTGGGTGGACAGGAGGAGTTAAGGGTCCTGGATGGTAATTAAGTAGATGGGAAGCAGGTCTTGGAATGGGCTGAACATTTGGGGTTCTGTGTGTGTGTGTGTGTTTTAATTTTCAAAATTTATTTATTAAATTTTCTTTTTTTAAAAAAAGACAGGGCCTGGCTATGTTGCCCATACTGGCCTCAAAGTGTTGGGCTCAAATAATTCTCCCACTTCACCTCCCTGAGTAGCTGAGTTTATAGGTGTGTGTATCACCACGCCCCGCTGGGCTGACCATTTTGTATAAGTGACTTTTTTTTTCTCCGAAGTTGGGTGTAAGTTAAGGATTCCTGTGGTGAGCTTCTCAGTGAAAGATGAATTACCACCAGTGAGCCACGGTTAAAAGAATGGAGTTTCCAAATTAGATAAAACTCACTTTGTTAAGAACAAATGTTACGAGAGCCATCCAAGGTCACTGTGTGTCAGTTTGAACACGGGAAATGGCTCATTTGAGGCGCACACGCAAATCTTTCCCATTCTGTATTATCTAAGTTTGCATGTAGAGCTCCTTGCTTCCCAGCTGTGAGTCGCATGGGCCTCTGTAAAAGGTCAGTGTATAATGATACAACATCTTTCGTGATGACATTTTTTCGCGATGTATTTTTCTACCCAAGATTTCTGAAAATCAATCACCCAGATTTTAAGCATTTCTGTTTTGAGCTGAGGCTGAGCAGCTGGAGGTTGGAATTTGCCATCAAACCATTCACCCATCTCTAACCTTTAAATGTTTGGGGAAGACAAGAAAAAAAAAAAAAAAGACAGGTGTAAAATAATTGAGTAACCCACAGAATTCATTTAGTTTAATTTATGCTAATCATGGTGTATTGGTGTACTGGCAAATAAAAATGAAGCCGGTGGAGAAGATTGCATTGAGTAAACTGCAACAATTAACCCTTGAAATTATCACATGAAATGATTTTAGTTTGCTATTGACAATAACAGTCCCAACCAATTGTCTTAACTAGTGATGATTAAAAAGCTGATTAAACGCCAGAATTTATTTTACATTACTCCCACGTCCATTTGGTCATTTTCTGTAATATTTTAATTATAGGGGTTTTTCTTCCTTTAATTTTGTGCTCTAAAGGTTAGAGCACAACATTAGAACTGTATTTCATTATTATGCTCAGTTATTTGCCAAAATGTGTACAATAGAAAGATAGTAGTCTTGTTACTTGTCACAAGTGTGCAGGTGAAGTTCTCAGTGGCATAAAGTGAACCAAAACATTGTCTTTTGGGTTCTGAGATAATCACATGAATTAGCAGATTTTATTTCATCAATCTCTCTCTCTCTCTTTTTTTTTTTAAGGCTTTCATGTGTAGCTTCTGTTCCCAAATTAAGTAAATGGGTTTACTATTAATTTTATGGAGAAGGGCAAAGGAATTAAAATTATGAATATTTTGTTTAAAAGCTTTGCAGACTTTGCCTCACCCTGGATTGTTTGCAAAATGAAATTAATCATTTGCCTGGAGAGATCGGGATGTTGAGGGTACAGAATTGTGGTCAGTAAAGGTAGATGGAAAAAAGGCTATGCTCATACACTACTTAGCAATAATGAGCTACTTCCTAACTGACTGATCCCTGTCACCCTATCTGCCATGAGGTATCTGAGAGCTGCAATAGTTGCTATTTTATTGCTGTGAATGTTTTCTTCACACAGCTGGCTCCTACACATAATTTAAAATACAGCCAGCTATCACCTGCTCAAAGTCTCCCCGGATTTCTTCCAGGTTTGAGGTAAATACTCCTTCTCTTATGTCCCCCTAGGAAGAACTCTGTTTCCATCAATGCAAACACTTAACACACTCAACTTCAGATGTCTATGGAATTGTGTTTGCCACTATCGCATAAATGACTTAACACCAAGAATCATGATCTCGTTCTTTATGCCGTAGTCCATTTGGGCTGCTATCACAAAATACCATAGACTGGGTGGCTCATAAACAGCAGACATTATTTCTCGCAGTTCTAGAATTGGGAAGTCCCAGACCAAGGCATTGGCAGGTTAAATATCCGAGGAGGGGTATCTTCCTGGCTTGCAAATGGCCACTTTCTCGATGTGTCCTTATGTGGTAGAAGGGGCAAGGGACCTCTCTCGGGCTTCTTTTATAATGGCACTAATCTTATTCATGGGGGTGCCACCTTCATTACCTAATCACCTACCAAGGGCCCCACCTCCTAATACCATTACCTTGAAAGTTAGGACTTCCACATATGAATTTGGGGGTGGAAGTAGCGGAATAAACATTAAATCCATTGCACCATATCTCAAGGACTTAATATGGGGCTTAGCACAAAATGCCATCAAAAGGCTTGCTGACTAAACAAAGGAACACAAGGATTCAGAATTATGTTTACCAGCAATTTTGGCCCCTTCATTATACAAAGAAATAGTAAATATTGTCTCTAATAGTTTTAAAGCTAGCCTCTGTGCTATTATCCACAAGATTTGCCTGTTTATTTTGTTCACTTAAAAAAAAAGATTATACAGTGACTGAGAAAAATGAAAGGTAATCTCACACGTATTTTGCAGATATCATTCTTAAGTAGGATTGCTTCTTTATCTTAAATGTATATCTCATTGGAGAAAGGGGACTAGACTAACACAAGGAACTCATGATAGACCATTAAATATTACTCACTATAAACCGTCCTAGGAAGTGGGAAAATAACAATGGAGCAAATAGACCCAGACCCTAACTTTACAGAGTTTAAAATCATGCAGAGGGCAATGAAATTTGTAAAAAGGGTTTGCACATTGCCCAGCTGTTGTCCCAATATTGCAGCATAACATTAAAACAGAGTGACTTAAGAAAAAAAGCATTTATTTTTTTCTTCATGGGGTTATGGTAGGCTAGGGCAGCCCTGTACTAAGCTGCAGGCAGGCTGGGCTTGGCCTCAGGCCACAGATTGGGTTTCCTGCCACTCATTCTCCTTGAATAGCAGCTTTAGGTCATATTGTTCTCATAGCAAATTACTAGAGGAGACAGAGAGAGTGGAACCTCACTATGCCTCCTAAGACGTCAGCTCAGAACAGGCACCTGGTCACTTCTGTCCACTTTCCATTAGCCAAAAAAATGTCACATGGTCATACCCAACTTCAATAGGTTAAAAAATAGACCCTGCCTATTTTCACAGGAGCTAAACTAAGTCAGAAGCCGTAGGGCATGGATGTGAACTCTATTCCAAAGGGGGGTTGAAGCAGTGTGGTCACTGATTGGAGTGAGCACACTTCTTCTATGAAGTGAAGTAGGAAGGGCACACAACTGTTTTTAGTCTTTACAACAACTTTGTAAATTATATATGACATATTTATGTAAACTATGAAAGGATTATGTATAATTATTATTTCATAATTTATAATAGAAATCATTTTGTTCTGATTAGAGACATAGGGAACTTGAGCAGGTTAAAAAATGTGGTGAAGGTAGGTGAAATTTCCTCTTAAGCCAAAGATCCTCGTGCATTAAAAAAATTAATAACTTCATAGATAGAATCATGTAATCATAGACCTAGAGGAAGTAGACAGGACCCCACTAGGTTTTCTGGTATGTTACCTTATTCATCCTTATTTTCTACCTGCCTCCCTCACTGCTCCGTTAGAATCAGTTGTAAGAGAGCAAGCAGTCTGTGGCTTCCACATGCAGGGAAGTTAAATATCATCTCTGAGTCTTGAATCTATGTCCTTGTCCTCACCATAGAGAACACACATAGCACGCATCATTGTCTATTAAAATTTTATCAGAGGTTTTTTTATGTGACTACATCATTGGCCTTGAAAACAGACATTAAACCAACAGCCCAGTCTATCATTTGTAAATTTTTTCTTGCTTTGAGCTGTAGCCAGGATTTAGTCTTCAACTACAAATCATACAAGCTATGGGAATAGATACGTATACAGAGCAGGTGTGGGTGTGAATGGGAAAACAAGAGAGATTTATGTGGCTGGCTTTTGATTTTATTATCTACTCCCAATTAAGGCAGAAAATTTGTGGGCAGTTTATACTCCCCATACCATAAAAAAAAAAAATAATTAACAATAATGTTAGTAGTTAAACCTTCCTTCCTAATAACAATAAAAGTAACAATAATATCACTATCTGGATTGGTTATAATTTTTAGTTGCAAGATAAATAAAATAACCCTGGCTAATTTAAACAAAAGGGAATCTAGTGGAAAGCTATCAGGAACTTCTCGAATTGGTAGAAAAAGGAGACCAGGTCTTAGAAAGGACAGGGGTTTTTGCAGTTCTGGAGGCCAAAGGAAACAGAAATCACAATAATGGTCTTGTATAGGAAGAGACTTTCTCAGGCATCATTGCTAGAATGAATGAGTGCCTTCTTTTTTTTAAGTCTTGTTGACTCTACTCAAGATGCAGATTCCAGGGAAGAAGTATCTGCTTAGCTTAGCATGGATCACCCAATTGGGGAAAAGAGGGGTACCCGATAACAGTCCCATCAGGTATATACAATTGAAATACATCTTTCCCTAAAGGAAATAAGTTGCTGTTAGATAGAGAAATGGTTGCTAAGTAAATTCAAAACAAGAAACATCCACTATACTAATGTGGTAAACTTACTAAATTTGGAATACTGCACATAAATTATATCTGATTTTCAAACAGTCTGCAGTTGGTGGTATTATTACTTGCACACAAATGAGTGACAGTAACATTGATAATGCACCCAAAATATTGGCCATAACTAAATGCTAGGCTTTCTATATGTGACCCACTTAGCATGTAGGAAAAATAAGCTTCAGAAAAGTTAAATATGTCGCCACCCAATTAGCAAAAGAGAAGTTGTTTGAATAACTCGAAGGTCTGCTTTTAAGCACTATCGTGTGTTGAGAAAGGTGATGATCAGAGTGGTTAAAAAATCTTGCTCACAGCCGTACAACCAGTCAGTGGTAGATACAGCTGTCTTATTCTAAAGCCTTTGTCATATGTCCGGCTGCTCTCTACCCATCAGATTACCATTGGATATAAATTGGCCATGACAATGACTTTACTGGCATGTCCATAAACCACATCATTCTCCCCCAGAAAGCTCTCTGTTCACCTCACACACTACATCCATTCCTGCCTTAGCATCTTTGCATCATTTCTTCTACCTGGAACATTCTGCCCCAACTCCTTACACGACTGGCTGCTTCTCTGCCTTTATGACTCTGCTTAAATATTAGTTCCTTTTTCAGAAAAAAATACCTGGTTCCCCAATTTCATATAGCTGCCTCCCCTTACTTTTTACCAGGTCATCCTGTTTCAGCTGTTATGGCCCATATCACTTTCTGGAATCTTGCTTATTTTGCCATTTCTTTCTCCATGTTGCCTTGTTCAACATTTATTTTCTCCATTTCTTAGAGTGAGGATTGGCACACAGAAGACACTGGATAAATGAGGGTTTATTGTGTATACACCTACATACACAGGAGGACAACTAACCCAGTCTGTGATTAGGACAACTAATCCTTCCTAGAGGATCCACATTGAAACTTAGCCATTCAGCATGAGTAGAGGTGAGGAGGGTGCATGGGACATGAATGAGGGGAGGGAGAGTACATAGGCATTCAAGAGCTGTGAGCAATTCAATATGGCAGAGTGGGAAGGATAGGGCTGGAAGTCCATCATGAAAAGTTCATGAGTGGCCCATAAGATGTGATGAGGAACGACGCCCCAGCCATGTGGGAAGTCTTCCTGCTTGGGCTTGTGTCTGCAAAGGCTGGTGGGACTGAGCTTCACTCATGCATCCCCATGCAGACCAAGAGGATGCATGGACCTTGACAGCCATTGTGTTCATGTTCCCTGAAGGAAGTAAATAAGAGGAAGATGACCCACATCACAGGGCCTGCAAGGGAGAGGCACTTGGACAAGGAAAATAAAGTCCATTAAAGCCTGAAACACAGAAGCAGCTTCTTTCACCTTCATTTCTCCTTACCTGCTTCTTGAAATTGGTCTTGGAAGACTACATTAAGTAAGAGGGACAGGGAGATGCTTCAGGGCTGAAGCCTAAAATGATACACGTTCAGGCAATTCAGGCTGGTGTCCCTGTTAGGGGAGGGGGAGGGGAATGGGAGCGCGCAGGCATGGAGTTCAGACTTTTCTTTCATGGGTCCTTCTTAGGAAATATATTGACAACTAATAAGAGAACTTTCCAAGTTCATGGGAAGTTTGGCACTTGAATATTGCAAACCAAATGGAAATAAAATATCTGAAACAAAGCACTGGATATTTCAGATCTTTTTTCCTTCTGATCTTTTGCCAGCAGCCCTTCAAGGACTTCTTTTCTCCTCAAGGAACTTTAGTCTTTGTTTCATTTTCTTTTCTCCCCCTCGTCTCATCTATAGATTTCTAGAAATATGGAACTTTTGATCTATAAATTCTTTCTTTTTTAAGACAAGAACATTGTGCTGAAATAGGAAAGGCATTCATAGTAATAGAAATAGCAATGGCAATAACAATAGCAATAGTAATAGCCACAGTAATAGTAATAGCAATAACAATAGTAATAGTGACGGTAACAACTAGCTTGTGTGGGTGTTGACTCCCTGCCAGGCAATGTTCTGGTCATTATATATCTTGTCTTCTTGAATTCTAACATAGACACTACTAGTACTATATCCCCAACTTACAGAAGAGGAAAACATGACATGGAAATGGAATGTTTAAGTAATGTGAACAATATTACTCAGTGTTACAACAGGACTAGATCCCAGCCAGCCTGAACACCACAAGCTGTGCACCTAGCCCATGGCTAGACCTGGTACAACCCCTTGCTTTGCTTCTTATTACCTGTGTGACTTTCCAAAGGTTACTTAACTCCTCTGTATGTTAATTTCCTCATCTGTAAAGTGGAGGCAAGAATGGGGGTTACGATCACAGTGTTCTTGGTGCCATATGTGCTAAGTGCCTACCTAGCCTTGTGCCTGATGAAGACTAGAAGCTCACTCTAGGATGGCTACCATTATCATTTCATCATTACTTATTCTGATAAGGAAACAACTACGATGTTGAGGCCCACGACCTATCCCAAGTTGCATGGTGCCAGGCAGGTCTTGGACACTCAATCTACTCTACTCTTTTGTGATCCACTTGGCTTCACTTCTGGGAGCAAAATAGGTGTTGAGGTTGGTCAGTAGACTAAGAACATGATTGTCTGCTCACGGGGTATCTATTGAGCATTGATGTCTTTGTTATGAAGGCTGAGGCTGCCTTCTAAGGAATCTGCTAGAATTAGAATCACAATCGAGAAAAATTTTTTTTGTCCTTTGCTTGCCAGATAATCTGAGAGGCAAGTGACATCTTAAGAAGAAGGTTTGAATTCTATTTCAGTCACTCCCTTGCAGTGTAGCCTTGGATCATTATTTAACCCTTCTGTGCTTCAGGGTTCTTCAGCAGTAAAATGGAGATAATTAAAGTTCCTCTCTCACAGGACTGCTTTGAGTAACAAATGAGTTCATATATGTAAAACACACACTCAATGCAAAATGAGAGCTATTTATATTAGTATTGTTCAATATAAGCTGTGATTTGCTCACTCATTTGTACATTTACTTGCCTTAGCTGATGAGAACATTTATTCTGATCTATTCAATAGGGGGCTTTAACTTTTTTAATGAAGTCATTACCTAAATTGTTTTTGTATTCAAACTGGCCCAGGAGGTGTCAGCGGTAATCACTTTCACTCACAATTCAGTGAGATTTTGTTCTCATCTCAAGTCCTCCTACTCTGTATGTTTACAAGGGGACAGTGGTCAGAGAATCCCATGGCTTCTCACCACAGGGCCTGGCTTTTGCCCATCATATCTTGTCTTGATTCGATTCAAGCCCATCTTTATAGGTATAATGTGATTGAATATGAAGTGCCAGGCAAAACAGAATAAATATAACATAAAATAAAATAAACACACCGGAAGTTTCCAGCAAGAAAACAAGTGATAATTGTGAATGTGTTTATATGTAAGTGAAATGGAGGGCTGGGTTTTTTACTAAGATATTTGAAACTTCTCAGGATAAGAATATCTTCTTACATAGCAACCGAATGTATCTTACGTATAATATTTTAAAAACATTTATATTTTTGGGTTGCTTCAAGAGTCACTTTCCTGGAGTTTGGAAATTCCAAACGAAAAAATGAGAAGTTGACCATTCATTAGAATTGCCAAATAGAATACAGGGCACTTGAGTAATGTTGGAAACATATTTACACTACTAATTATTACAGGTTGAGTAGCCCTAATCTGAAAATCTGGAATGTGAAATGCTTCAACATTTGAAATGTTTTGAGTGCTGATGTGAGGGTCAAAGGAAATGTTCATTGCATTTTGGACTTTGGGTTTTTTAATTAGGGATGCTGAACTACAGTTCAATGTACAACCCAAACCTTCCAAAATCTGAAAAAATCTGATGTCCTAAACACATCTGGCCCCAAACATTTCAAATAAGGGATACTTGACCTGTATTCATTGTTTATCTGAAATTCAAATTTAACTAAGTGTTCTGGATTTTTATTTGCTAAATCTGGCCACCCTACTGTACATGCGTTCTAAGTGAATGCAGTGTTTGCCATATTGGGAACAGAGTGCATCATGGGAATTCTGGTCCCTCTCAGGCACATGTCTGTGTTCCCTTCTCAGAGAGGAGAGAACTGAGCAATGAAAATCTGAAGTTTTTCTTTGAGCTATAAATGATCATTTAGAGCTATAAATCTCTCTTTGGCATTTTCTTCCTTCTTCCTCTTCTCTACAGTTTTTATTTTTGAAGGTTGGAATTATTGCCTTATTCCTCTCACAATTCTCAGTGTAGTTTCTTTATATTTCTAAATACTCTATATACTTCTCCATCTCACATATTCTCCATGGGAATATATATCTATTTGCATAATGGATACGAATACAAGGCCATCATATACCTAATTACACATTAAAAGTCAGTGGAAAATGGTATTGGTATACAGAACTTGTTTTATAGACAAACTCACAGAAGTAACATCCTGTCTCCATGAACTGAAAAGAAATACTTATTACTTGATAATATCATCAGAGAACGAAGTCTGTAGCAGGATTTACTACGCAATTAGTTAGTGATGATCCTTATCACGTAGCATTGGTTTGATTTTTGCAGCATGGATCAAAAGGAATGGCAGAATCTTTTATTTCCAATGTGTTTGCTTTATCAGAATGTCATGAGAAAACACTAGGAGACAATTTTGGCTCTGTATTAGGAGGAGCAATCTTACGATTAAAGGTGAAGAATGTGTAGCCCCCTGAAGATGTCATCATCTCCTGCTCTTGACCTCTGTTTGTATTGCTCTCTGATTAAACCACAATTCCTCTACCGCTTATTTGAACAAATGACTAAAAAAGCTGTGTAACAATATAAAGAGCTGCCTCTTAAAATAAGATGCCCAATTCCTAACAGGCTGAGGAAAAAAGCTAGCTGAGCCATCATCAGAGATAATATGGAAGAGATCTGGTCATCGATTCAAAACTTTTCTTTGGTTTTCTTCAAAAGACCTTTGATTGCGGAGACTTTAGGAATTTTATATTCTATGTAACTTCGCTCATGACAAGATCACTAAGATGCTTGTTACATAAACATACATAAACAGTAAACCATTGCATAGGAACCATTAAGAAAAATAAGAAGTTTGCATTTGTATAAATTACAAACTTCTCTGTATGGCAAATAAAATGCACTAATAAATAAGCATGTCGTAAATACATAAAAAGAATGACAAATCAGGAAGAAATATCTGTAATGTGAATTATAAAACAAATTTTCTTAATTTACAAAGAACCTACAGAAAGAAATAAAAAAATTTAACAAATCCAGTAGAATAAAGGGCAAAGGATGTGAAAAAACTTCAGAAAGAAATGCAAATAGCCAATAAACATATGAAAAGATGCTGAACCTCATCATAATGAAAGAAATGCAAATCAAATACAGCAAGGAGAAACCTTTCAAACTGACAAATTAAAAGTTTGATCATAATGGGGACCTGTGAGGTATGTGGAAAGAGTATTATCATACACTACTGCTGGGTGTGCAAATGGTGACATCGTTTTTGAGGATAATTTGGTAATATCTATCTTTCTTCTGATACAATAATCACTGATATTCTTTTGATACAATAATTCTACCCCCAGGAATATTCTTTACTAACGCAATATTGAGTGTATCAAGATACATGTTCAAGAATGTTCAGTGAAGTGTTTGTAATTAAATACAAAACAAAGCTGGAAAGTGATTTGTCAACAGGAAACTGATAAATAAAAATAAACTGTACAATGCAAAGGGACGAAAACAGTAATGGGGTAGTTCTGCAAATGCTTATGTGGAGAACTCTCCAAGACATATTATTAACTGAAAAAAGTAGAACGTTGAACAGGGCACAAATTATCATTTGTATATAAAGAATATACACATGAAATGGAATCCATTTTTTAAAAAAATATAACTTATCCAGTGCCTACAATGTTCCAAGCATTTTTATAGTTGCCACCACTGCCACAGTGAACAAATTTCTACCACTTCATCTTGTTCTAATTTGCTTTAACTTACTACTACCTAAATCAATCTTACTTACATATATATATTTGCTGTTTTCCATTGGTCTTTCCCCACTGGAGTGTCAACTTGATCAGAGCAGGAACTTTGTGTGTCCTGCCCACCACTTTTCCTCCAACACTGGGGAAGGGAATTGAGGAGCCTCCCTGTAGAGCAGAGAGAATCAGTGACGGAAATACAACCCCAACTGGATTAGAAGAGGGCTGAGGCAGAGAGAATCAGTGACGGAAATACAACCTCATCTGGATTAGAAGAGGGCTGAGGCAAAGAGAAGGCAAGAGCAAAGGAAGGCAGGAAACAGGGGTGAACTGAAGAGCTGGGGTCCAGGAAAGGTGGAAGAGAGAAGGCCCAGGAGACACAGGGAGGTGGCAGACAGGTGGGAAGAAGCCGTGGTGGGGAATTTCATAGGGAGCCTTAGGAGAGCTCTGTTGCCCAGGCTGGAGTGCAGTGGTGTGATCTCGGCTCACTGCAAGCTCTGCCTCCCAGATTCACGTCCTTCTCCTGCCTCAGCCTCCCGAGTAGCTGGGACTGCAGGCGCCCACCACCATGCCTGGCTAATTTTGTGTGTGTATGTGTGTATTTTTAGTAGAGATGGAGTTTCACTGTGTTAGTCAGGATGGTCTTGATCTCCTGACTTTGTGATCACCCGCCTCGGCCTCCCGAAGTGCTGGGATTACAGGCGTGAGCCACCGTTCCTAGGCCAAAGACAGGATTTTTGACGAACTTGTAATTTATTCTTACTGAAGATAGAAATATAGTGCTTGGCAGTCCTTGAGGTTCCTTTTATGCTTAGGCCACTCTGACGTCTGTGGAGACTCCAAGTTACCATTGCCATACTCTGTCCCCTCCGCGAATAGCTTATCCTGTTTACTGGAGAAGTGAGCATTGGACCTGGCTGATATTAGAATCACCTGGGTTACTTTTCCCCCAATATATATATCTTCCAGCACCACTCCAGATCTGCTAAATTGAAGCAATCTGGGCAGAGCCTGGAAATCTGTATTTTACAAACCTCTGCAAGGGAGTCTAATGCAGATTCTGGTCTTGTAGAAACCACCCGTTAGCTGCACAGTGACAGCATTTAGACCCATCATGGAATGAGCATGACCACTCCTCTAAGAAAAACTCTTGCTCACAACCATAAGTCGCACAAAATGACACCCTAATGTGCAGAAACAGGTAATAAATACATCTTCTGCTGCAACCAGTTTACAATAGAGACAGTACAGGCCCTTTGCTGACAGGGTCTGTTATCATGATGGTGGGTTCAAATGTCTCCAGCCCACTCCCCACAGAAATCATAGCTCTGTTTCCTAAAAGGCCCAAATTAGGTTGTGGAGAGACAACTAATTTTGATTCTTAGAGCTGGCCTTTTCTTTTATATATGCTAACTCCTTTGAAAAAAAAAGTTCTGAACGTAAATGGCAACTTGGATTATTTTTTCTTAATTTTGGCTAATAGAATCATCATTAGAGCATTACTGAAAAATTGGCTACTCGCAGTTTGAGCTGTGCTGGTTAAAGGACAATGGATCAGCCTGTCTCTAGGCTCTGCAGCACCTGATCCAGCTGGAAGAGCAGCCCACCATGTATAGAGCCCATCATTGATCAGGGATTACTCACTGTTCTGCTACAACCCAGATGATGGTGTGAAACATTGCTTTACATTCCTCTTCCGGAGCTAAAAAGCACAGACTAGTCCCATTTTCCTTGCCTCCTTTCCTCTCCCCAAGGCCTTTGCAGCCCATTCATTGCCCATTCTGTCTCTGCCCACAGTCAAGTCAGGAATCCCATTGCTCTGCATGTTCAACTTCTTCAGAGCAGTGCAATGATGATATGCAACCAGGAGACACAGAAGACACAGATACCGCCATTTTGGTGATTTAATCCTGGAACTGGGAAACTATAGCCCGAAGCTAAATCAGGCTTAACCTCTCTTTGTGTATGGTCTGCAGGCTAAGAATGATGTTTACATTTTACATGCTTCAAAAAAAAATCAAAAGAATAATAATTTTTTGTGACATGTAAAAGTTATATGGTACTCCAGTTTCAGTGTCTATAAATAAAGTTTTATTGCAAACACAACCACACCCATTCATGAATGTGTTGTGTCATCTAGGGCTGCTTTTGCTTTGTAAGGGCAGATTTGAATAGTCTTTACCAAGATCTTATGGCCCACAGACTCTAAAATATTTAGTATTTGATCCTTTACAGAAAAAAATTGACAACCCCTAGTTCAATCCATTCTGATTAGATGGTGCTCATGCTAAAAAATATTTAGATATATTTCATAGCACTGTGTTTTTTGTATAACTTATTTTACAATGTTTTATAAGGCTTTCTTCTTCATCATCTTTTTTTAAGGGCTTTGTTTACTTTTTTTTTTTTTTTTTTACAGAGTCTCACTCTGTCTTGCCCAGGCTGGAGTGCAGTGGTGTGATCTCAGCTCACTGCAGCATTTTACCTGGCTAATTTTGTATTTTTAGGAGACACAGGGTTTCACCATGTTGGCCAGGTTGGTCTTGAACTCAACACCTCAGGTGATCTGCCCACCTCCCAAAGTGCTGGGATTACAGGCATGAGCCACCGCGCCTGGCCTAGAGCAATGGTTATACTTCTTGTGGCCTGCATCTATTTTGAGCTCTGACAAAACAAAAACAAACAAAAAACTGTAGGTACCGTATCCAGAAAAACACACAAACGTATTCAAAAATGTGCATGCATTTCAGGGCACTGACTAATTGCTGAAGTCCCCTCTTGAGGTTCCTTGGATCTCAAGTTACAAGTCCATGCTAGAGGAATCTGTGAAACACAACTTGCCAAACTAACTAACTAACGAAACAATAGGCAGCATGAGAAGGGAAAGACAGATAAGAAGGAAAGGTAGGTACACAGATTCCTCTACAAAGAGTTCTTGTTTCCCTGGCAAACTGGGGCCAAGACGCCATGAACTCCTTGCATTGATAGATAGAACATCAGCATTATAATCATAACTCTAGGATTCGTTAGATGTTGATTACACACCTGGCACTGTCCTGCGTGTTACCTGCATCTGCACTTTAAATCCTCCTCACAACTCTGGAAGGTAGGTGCTTGCTACACATGTAGCCGAGAGTACATGGTGGCAGAGAGAATAAAGCTATGACTCTTGGCCATGTGATGCTAGATCCTTCATGATGAATAACAAGGAATGGATTTCATCTCTGTGCCAGAGCCTGCAGCATGCACCCCATCATAAGTTTCAAGCTGGCTGTGTCCAGCTAAGATTTGGAAGGGCTGGGAGGGAAGAATGCCTTGCAGGAGGTGGGCATGAGCCACCTTGATAGACATTCCCCAGATAGGGAGAATTCAGATGCCTAATTTAGTCTGTTGTGCTTCATGGAAATGTCCTCCATTAAAATAAACATGAACTACAATGATACTTCCATTTAATGCAGTGATTATTCCCTCAGCCTTATGTTCTGGCGCCAGCTGTGATCGGTCAATGTTCTTAAAACAGAGGAGAGAGAAGCGTGGAGAGAAGGGGGAGGAGGATGCAGAGAAAACATCTCTTCTGAGTTTCTTCTCCAAATTGGAGGAAAGTGTGAATGCGCAAGTAAATATGGCAACGTGTTTGTAAAATGCTGTTTTCGCAAGCAACTATCGGGGTCAGGAATCCATTAAAATCCTTCCAGTAAGTTATCCCGAATGTGCAGACCAAATCCCAACTGAAGAAGCTTTCTCACAGTGTGGGCATTCAGCTAAGCTCTGCAGCTTTCAGGCAGAATGAAATAAAACTAGCCACAAATTACACTGGCAGCCCCAGAAGTGGTCCATTGCAGTCCCACGTTTCTGCTTCTACTTGACTCAGTGCTATGATGGGATCAACCAGAAGGAGCGACAACAGGTAACTACACTGTTGAAAGTTTGAATGATTTCTGTAAATGATGAAGTGGACTTAAGGTTATTGCCATAAATTTGCATCTCACTTTGCTTCGCTGAGAGGGAGAGAAACGATGATGTGTCAGGTCTCCCTTGGAATTCTTCCCCATTCTGGCTAGTGTCAGCATTGGAACATGTGCCTCAGCAGAAAGAAAAAGATGTGTATTGCTGGGAAGTGCTGCATTTGCATTGCACAGTGGCATGGATGCCTCATGGCACAGTTTCTAGGCCTCTGCATCACTGTTTCCCTCTTTAACCTCTCTGCTGTGCTTCAGGTTTGTCACAGAACTGGAAACACACCACGAAGGGTGATCAGATTCAGCAAGAAAAGAATAAACAAGGCCGGGATTATGAGGTCAGGAGTTCAAGACTAGCCTGGCCAACATGGTGAAACGCTGTCTCTACTAAAAACTACAAAAATTAGCTGGATGTGGTGGTGCACACCTGTGGTCCCGGCTCAGGAGGCTGAGGCAGAAGAATCACTTGAACCCGGGAGGCGGAGATTGCGGTGAGCCGCAATCACGTCACTGCACTCCAGCCTGGGTAACAGGGCAAGACTTCATCTAAAAAAAAAACAAAACAAACAACAAAAACAACAACAAAAAAAACTATTGTTCTAGATAACAATTAGCCTATAGTTCAAGGGCATAACCCTGTCAGAAGATTCTGATGCTACAACGGTTGCCTGGTTTCTTCTCCCTATGGATTCTTAGATACCAAGATTCTTGAGGCTCAAATAAAAATCATAATTCATAAATATAAAGGCCTTTGATTCACACTGCATTCTTAGAGACTCACTCCTTGTATATCTCAGGACATGGTATCCCCACTGCCAATATCCTGCCCGAAGCCAAGCCAAGGCCCTCGAAACTCATTTTATTTGCTTGCCTTTTATGAGAATTACAGGGGACCTGGTCCAGATAATTACCTAATTCTCACTCTAAAAATAGCTAGCTCTGGGGGGCAGGGAAGAAAATATTAGGAGAAAACCCTCTTATCCTAATCTCTACCTCAAGGAAACCGGGAGTTAATGCAAACACTCACAGCAGAGGAATAAATTGCCTTGGATTTCTATAGCAGACATCAGCTTCATGCTTTTCATGTCTACGTATAGGCCAGTATATGCATCTGTGAGGAACACAAAAGTGAATGAGGCATAATCACCAACTTAACACAGGTCAGATCAGCCTCGTGGGCCATGAATGGTTTCTGAAACTCACCAAGACACATCATCGTATCTGCATTTTTCTTCCTGGCTCTGTCTCTCCTGCTATGCTCCTCTGACGAGCATGAGCGGGTGTGGGGAGTGGAAAATTCCAAACTTGAAGAGGTTCTTTTTATTTCTTCCCCCTGCAGTGCAGAGCTTTACCAAAAAAGAAGAGGGAAAAAAAAGTATTTTTTCTTTCCACAGAAAAGAAAAAAATTAAACTTGTATGACTGTTATAAATATTACATGTTCAGGGCACCAGTACCTGTACATCGCTGCTTTCTAAGGTGAAGTTGGAAGTAACCCTTTTGCTGCTGCTGTCAGATTTGAGACTAGATGCATCCCTAAGGGCAAGGTCATACCTAAGTTTTGTTTGTATATTTTGCCGAGGGACTTAAGAAGACGTCAGCTATGCTTATTCTGAATGTCTCAGCAATTAATCAAAGATCATTTTCTGCTTTATAGCCTCTGGGCATGAGTCAATGTATGTATATGTAACTTGTACTTCATCAAATTCTGATGTATAACTCATAAGTTTATGTATGCATCTGCATTTTGATGTCCTAATAGTCACATGATGCTCCTTTCCATGTAGGATTTCTCCCTTTAAGAACACTTTTTTTTTTTTTTGCCTCATGATGAATCAAAGGCTGCTACTTTCAATCTGTGTTTATGATAATTCAGTACTGTACTGTGGTTCTTAGGATGTCACCAATGCCACAAATTCAGCACAGTAAAGTCACTGGAATATCAAAGAGGAAAGGTCAGGCACTCAACTTTGTGTAATCACAAATAGCATCAGTAATTAGCCTGCAGAGAAAAGATGTAAATAAAATTCAGGACAGGAAGCAGCTCTCAAAGGATTATTCATTTAAGCAGAGAGGGAGTCCTTAACAGAAGGAATGAAAACCTGTATGTATCAGACAGCTACACTCCTTTTGATGATGGTCATCATGAGAAGAAAATGAGTTAACTTCTCCCTTTCATTTTAGAGTGAGAAAATGGTAGACTCAGAATTTAGAAGACGTAGAACTGCCTCTATTCCCCAAAGAAGGCCTGAAACTAAAGTTGCCAAAGCTAATAGTCCAAGTTGAGATTGATCTCAGATGTGTTGGCCAGAGTTCTCATTCTTGAAATTAGATATGAACTGTTCCTCCATGCACGAAACAATGGCGTTTGCTCTTCCATCCCTGCTTCTAGCTCCTTCTCTCTGTCCTGGGTTCTTGCCCTGTGGTTAATTAGTCTACACTGTTCTTTACCTCTACTTAATAGGTAGCAATATGTAAATGCCTGTAATAGTGCATAGTCATTATTTACAGAATAGCCTATTTCCCTTCGGGGCAAAGAATGTTACAGTTGCAGTGAATTTTCATATTTGCAAAGCTGTTCCATGTCATGGTTATTCTTGTAACTTCAGTACCTCATACAGTTCCATGAACATGGTAAGCTCTGATTAACTGTTTGTTGAATGAATAAATTAAAGGGTAAGTACTACCTTTTCACATAAGAGAGTTAACATGGTCCAGCTGAAAAAGAAAGACCCCAGCGCCTTAGAGGCAAGCAGCCCTAGATTAGAATTGGCCTTAGAGGTGGCAGCCCTGCCACCAAGAAGCTATTTGACCTTGGTGACCTATCTAATGTGTCTCATCGTGGTTTCCTCACCTCTAAGATTTGGATAATGAAGCATACCTTGTAGTTATGAAACAAGACTTAGATATCATTAAAGAACATAAATTGCCTGGACTATAATAGATGATTAATAAATGCTGCTGGTGGGGTGCTCATTTTTAAGAGATATAACAGGACATCAGAGATGGCTTCGTTGAGACTTAGGGGAAACTGTCTATCTGACTCAAACTTATTTCTAGATAATATCAGAGTCATTTTAACTGTATTAAAAATATTTCTAGAATTCAGTCAACAATGGGGTTTATTTTAAGGTTTAAGAAGTTTACCACAGTTTGACTTAAGTACTGAAGCGTAACTTTGTCTCTTTCCCACCTCATACTTCAACACTTAAGGTAGAAGTTCTAATCAAACTTAGCTGATAGGATTTACATTTTTGTTTGCTCTGTTGAGTCTGAGGGTTGTCCTTTGGTTTAGAAAGACCAACTTCAGCTCCCAGATGATCAGACCAGGTATAAAAAAACATATATCTTTCTTCCTTTTCTTTCCTTTCCTGCCTTTCCTTCCTTTCCTGTCTTCCTGTCTGTTTGTTCTTTCTTTCTTTCTTTCTTTCTTTCTTTCTTTCTTTCTTTCTTTCTTTCCTTCCTTCCTTCCTTCCTTCCTTCCTTCCTTCCTTCCTTCCTTCCTTCCTTCCTTCCTTCCTTCTTTCTTTTTCTTTCTTTCTTTCTTTCTTTCTTTCTTTCTTTCTTTCTTTCTTTTTTTCTTTCTTTCTTTCTTTCTTTCTCTTTCTTTCTTCTTTCTCTTTCTTTCTTCTTTCTTTCTTCCTTTCTTTCTTTCTTCTTCTTTCTCTTTCTTTCTTCTTTCTCTTTCTTTCTTCCTCTCTTTCTTTCTTTCTTCTTCTTTCCCTTCCTTCCTTCCTTCCTTCCTTCCTTCCTTCCTTCCGTCCTTCCTTCCTTCCTTCCTTTCTTCCCTCCCTTCCTCCCTTCCTCCCTTCCTTCCTTCTTTCCTTCCTTCCTTCCTTCCTTCCTTCCTTCCTTCCTTCCTTCCTTCCTTCCTTCCTTCCTTCTTTCCTTCCTTCCTTCCTTTCTGCAGGGTCTCACTCCGGTTGCCCAGGCTGGAATGCAGTGGTGCAATCTCAGGTCACTGAAACCTCAGCCTCCCAGGCTCAGGTGATTCTCCTACCTCAACCTCCTGCGTAGCTGGATTATAAGTGTGCACCACCACGCCCAGCTATTGTTTTGTATTTTTAGTAGAGACAGTGTTTCACCATGTTGTCCAAGCTAGTCTAAAGCTCCTGAAAAAAACCATAGACCTTTCAAAGGCCTCATGGTTCTTCATTGGAAAATCTTGGCAATAGCTGGTGTAGCATTGTTTATACCACACATCCTTGTGATAAACTTCCCCATGAGTTAGAAACTGAGGATGGTGTGTTCCTTTTCTAAGATCATGGCCAATAAAAATTAGCCTAACAGTCTTTATTCGTTTGATTGGCTAGCTGAAGTTGACTAAGTGCACACATGGGTATCACCCAATTTGGGCTGACCCTTTCTGAAGCCTCCTTCTGAGGCTGCTTTCTACTGGGATTTTCTCATTAGAGGTGGTGTTAAGGAAGGTAGAGCTCTGTAAATAGATTTTCAGATTTACAGCTTCAAGGCCTAACTATTCTTAGAAGTTTCTAACCAGACGTGGTCAATTCCATTAGGTTGTGTAATATATAGTAGAGAGAATATATAGTTTAGAGAAACGAGCAAATAGAAGCCATTAGCACTACAGAATGCATCATCATTCACTTGCAATCCAAGCAAGACCACATTCCAATAAGAAGCTACTCATTTACTATGCTCAGGGGCCTAGGTCCCATAGTTTTAAATCTTCAGACTGGCCCTATGTGGAGGAATTTATTTCCCTCAAATTGTAGATGAGGAAACTGAAGTAGACTGAAGAATTTAACAAGAGTCAGACAGCTTCTAAGTGGAAGAGTTAGGATTTGAACCCAGGCCTACCAAAATTTTATCTCTTCTGTGTAAGGCCTGGAGATACCACAAAGACCCCACCATAGAGCTTATCTTTGAAAAGCTCACAGGCTGTTAAATATGCATAACTGTATTGGATAGCCAAATGTCACATCATGAAAAGTTTACATAAAGAGATTTGGAAGTCCAAAGGGAGGATTCATGGAGGAAGTAGTGTGCTAGCCAGATCTTAAGGAATCAGTAGGAATTTTTCAGCTTTGTTTCCTTCTGGCTATTAGGCAAGGGTAGGAACTGGCAGAAAATTGGGGAGCAGAGGAAGGGAAAAGCTAGCATATTCCCCCACCCTGTGTTTTGGGTTTGGGTGCTGTCTCCAACGTTAGCTTTGTACCCTCGGTGATCCAGCTCTCATAGGACAGCTCTTCCTTCCATATCCCAGCTCATTAAAGGTTCCAGCTGTCACAGGGTGATCTTGGGTCTAAATTCTTGTCTTTCCCCTCCATCACCAGGGCTTGTAGCAGCTTCCTGCTGTTAGTAATTTCCAGAGTATTCACAGTCCCCTACCAATGGTCTCAGCTCCTCTGTCATCTGTTTAATTCCCTGTATTATATTCCCTCTGTTTGAAATACCTGAAGTCTTTGCTGTTGTTTATTTGGCTAGACTTTGCCTGATACAGAAACCACAACTATAAAACTAATACTCATTTTCTATTTTGAAAAACCACATTGAAAAGAACATACGTATTAGGAGAGATGAAGGACTGCTAGGAGCAAGAATAGAAGCTAGAGATTTTGAATTTAGTTTACAAGACCTTGTATGTTCTTGATATTGAGCCTGTAGATTTGGTACTTGGTGTGGAGAATATTACATAGTATCTGCACCTCATTGAAATTCAGCCCATTCTCTGTTTTGAACACAGCTGAGTTGAAAAAGCTCCAAACTAGGTCTCCTCGACAAGTCATTCAAGACTCCGTGAGAGAAGCACAACTTTATTATAATTTATTATTATCAGATCCCATATTATAATCTAATGCTGTAACAGTAATTACTGCTGTAGAACAAAATGCCATTTTGTGCTTTTTTAAGAAAATGGAATAAAACAGAAAGGAAGAATCTATCATTTCTTATCTGTCCAGTGCATGGACAGTGGCTGAAGCTGGCCTCTCAGTGCTTCAGGACTCAGGCAGCTGCCATCAATGCCAGGCCCTGCTTCCTTTGACATGAGGGCCTGGGAGGCTGCTTAAGCACCTGCCTGAATTTGATGGGGTGAAGGATCCCCAAAGCCATATCCACTTTATTCAAAATTTTTTATTTCATGAGGGTTTCCTTTGTCTTTTTCCAAGTTCCTGAATCCATTTACTGTGGTGAGGCCACTCATGTATGCAGAGTAGTTGCGAAAACAATGTGAACTTTAAGGTCCAACGGGTTTTTCAAGTTCAAATTCCCATTCGTGCATTTCTATACCTTGTAACTTGGAATAATTCATGTAAGTCTTTGTATCTTATTTTCTTTATCTGACTCATAATGTGGTTTAGAAGCTACTGTTTAATGTAAAAAATCTAGCCCAGTGCCTGCCATTTATTAGGTGCTGAACAAGTGTGATACTACCTTTCAGAATCACTATAGGTAATGTGTATTGAATGGGATAAGAGCTCCTTCTCTACAAGTTTTGTCCCCACAGTTTTGCTTATGATGAATAAGGTTAATTTCAGTTGCAAAACGTGCTAACTTCTCTTCCTGAAAATCTATAAGACAGTTCCTAGAATCACATATTCTTACATGTTAGCTTTTTTCCTGGTCTCCTTTTTGGTCCAGGCCTAGCATGGTACCTTGTACAGAGAAAAGGAAGGGTGAGTGTGGGAGGGTGCAGAGTTTCTTACATTGGATGAGTGTAGCACGTTAGTTGATATGGGTAAGTATATCTCCCAGTTGGGTCTGATATTGTTTGGTTTCTAGAGAAGTCCAGACTTAGTTTACTTATTTCTCTTCTTTATTATTATTTCCATCATTAAAAATATGACCCTTAGTTTCTGTTGCTGTATAGACTGGGTGGCTTACATGACAGATATGTATTTTCTACCATTTTGGAGGCAGGAAGCCCAGGATCAAGGTGCCAGAAGGTCTGGTGTCTAGTGAGGGCCTGCTTCCTGGTTCATAGGCAGCAGTTTACCTGCTGTATCCTCAGATGGCAGAGAGCAGAGAGAGAGAGAGAGAGAGAGAAAGAGAGAGAGAGAGAGAGAGCGAGAGCGAGAGCGAGAGAGCAAGAGAAAGAGCAAGCTCTCAAGTCTCTTTTTATAAGGGCACTAATCCCATTCATGAGGACTTCACCCTCATAACCTAATTACCTTCCAAAGCCCTTACTTCCTAATACTATTAAATTGGAGGATAGGATTTCAAAATAGGAATTTGCAGAAAACATAAACATGTTGACCATAACAATTTGTAACAAGAAACACATGGCATTGCATTAATGAACTGAAGTTAATGGTTTTTTTTTCAAGTTTATAGAGGAAAGTCAGGCAATCTAAATGTATATACAATATTTTTTCACCCCATATTTCACTGGTAAAAAGAAAAATACATATTCTCAAGCATTCTTTCTGAAACATTAGGATGAAGAAAAAAGAGATATGGAAAGCAGAAAGTAGGAAAGAGGAATAAGAGGCCAAAGAGAGTAGGAAGTCAGAATTTGGAAGAGTGAAAGCTGGAGGAATAAGGATCCCCCCAACCCCACCAAAATTGTGATGTCTAGCAAGAGCAAGGATATGCATTAAAAAGAAACAAAAAATCAGAATGAGTTTTTTGTACCCGTGGACCTATATGCTACTGGCAACTGGAATTTGAGCAATTCCTCATTGATTCATTCATTCATTCAGAACAAGGTGGAATTCGCTTGCAGTATCTTAGGCTCTGTTACAATGTCAAGAACAAGCTAGTACTCCTGACTTGGATTCTGATGGTCTCTCTGCCTTATTCATCTTCTGACAGGTCAGTGGTTTGGAAGAAGCAGTCTCTGATTTTTGGGTTTGAAGGGAAGGTTGTTTTCAGATTCTCGGCCTCAGTTGTCAGCATTTCTGCCCAAAGATTCTTATCATTTCTTGAGATTCACACACAAGGGCAAGAGCACAGTCTGTGAGGTCACACAGTCTTGCCCTGCATGTTTTGTCTTTGGGCAACTTGCTTAAGCCATTGGAACCTCAGCCTTAGCATCAGTAAGAATGAGAATAATACCACCCACTTTGGATCATGATTATATAAGATTCCAATGTGATGACTGGCACAATAAAAATAATAAAACTTCTTCCTAATTGTGCATTATGCAGCCATCTCTTAGGATGTGGGTTATTGGCTTAGTATGGGATAAATAGTCACATGGAAGGGAGAATTTGGGCTATTGCTTTGTGAGGATCTAGCTAAGGAGGTCAGGAAATCCTCATTTATGGTTACTGTCTGCTTGGAATGGCTCTCTGGCCAGAGAAACTGAATTCTTAATATTGTGATTAGCTTTGATCTGCCATGTTTACATATTTTGAGTTAGTTTTGCTTTTTTTTTTTTGAGACGGAGTCTCTCTCTGTCACCCATGCTGGAGTTCGGTGGCACGATCTCAGCTCACTGAAACCTCCGCCTCCCAGGTTCAAGTGATTCTTTTGCCTCAGCCTCCAGAGTAGCTAGGGCTACAGGCACGCACCACCACACCCAACTATTTTTTTTGGATTTTTAGTAGAGACGGGGTTTTGCTGTGTTGGCTAGGCTGGCCGAAAACTCCTGACCTCAAGTGATTCACTTGACTTGGCCTCCCAAAGTGCTGGGATTACAGGCATGAACCGCTGTGCCTGGCCTCTTTTGTGTGTGTTTTGATGACCACTTGGTAGAGAATGCTTCTAGATTCTAATGGAGTGTGGGCAGCTTTGCTTGTGATGTTAGGATAATAGTGAAGAAGATTCCTTTAAACTAGTCATGAAATCACATTATTTGGATTCCATTCACATTGGGACATCGAATCTGCTTCCTTCCCCCTGCTACTTACATGACTTACAAAGTCACATACATGACTTTAATCCTTTCAGGTAGAGAATATTAAGTCTTCAACAGGTGAGGAAATGGAGCTTTAGAGAGTTTACGTAACTCATCTCACTGTGTCCTCTGGGTCAAGTCAAAAATTTTTTCTAGAGCAGTTAGCTTTCCAGCTAAAAAAAAAAAAAAAAAAAAAAAAAAAAAAAAGTCTTGAGAGATGTAAAAGGTATCTGAGGTAACCTCAGCTAACTCCCTGATTTTAGGGAGGCAGAAACAAAGACCCATTGAAGTTAAATGGGACGAGTGAGGATCACATCCTCCATACTGGGAGAGCCAAAATTAGAACCTGGTCTCCTGGGACTCAAGCTCTGTTCATTAGCAGCTGGTAAATATCCTTTCCTTTCGTCAGCTATTTATGATAGAAATGTTATTTATTTTATACAGAAAATTCCAAACAAACCTGAAAGACATAGCTCCAAAATAGAAGAGGAAAACCGAGGCCCTTTCCAAGCTATACATGACAAAATTTTCCATTTTGGGTTTTCTGCCATTTCGTCTCTAATTTAGGAATCAGTAAATTACAGCTTGTGGGTCAAATGCAGCTCATCGCCTGTTTTTGTAAGTAAAGTTTTATTGGAACACAGCCATGCCCATTTATTTACATTTCATAGCTATAAATACAAAGTAGAGTATCTGTAAAAGAGACAATATGGCTCATAAAACCTAAAATATTTACTATATGGTCTCTAACAGAGAAAGTTTTCCAGGCCCTGTTTTAGTTAATACTTGTTATTGGCCTAGAGTTCTGAATTTATATTCTTTAATAAGTTTTGCTTTCCCTCATAGATAGTAATGTATGGTGGCGATGTTATCACATCCAAAATCCAAAGGTCCAAGTGTTTCTACTGGGCTAAAACCTGAATATATTAGATCTAGAGCTTTCTTCATCTTAGAGAGCAAATTAAAAACATGGTTTAGCTATCTAGATAATAACACACCACCTTTTCAAAGTGTTTTTCTCCCACAAAACAAGAAATATACTCTGTCAGCAGCTCAATAAGCCAAAATATGATGAATGACTACTCAGGGAATATATACATATTTTGTAGAATATTCTTGGTGATTGCAATTCTACCTAAATCCAGCCTTTCTTCATTTGTTAGTTCTTATTACGATTGGACAGAAATAACTGCAGTCATGTTTTCTTCTCTTGGAGTCATCTGACTTGTATTTCTGCTTGCACACATTGAAAACAAAAGGTACACAGAGCAAAACTCACAGGAAATTTCAGCTGAGATTAGCTTGCTTCGAGTCATGACCGTTGCTGTTTATTTAGCAGACCTTTATCACATCACTAAAACCAGATAGAGCAGAAATGAGTTGCTGATGTAAAAGTTGCTGTAGAAAAGAGAAAGTTTGTATCTGTGAGGAGCTCATCGCATTAACTGTGATAGACGTGGCATTGCTCTTCAAAGATTGGTTCCCATTTTCCATGGAGGAAAGTAGCTGCTGCCAACTGGCTGCCCATTCAGGAACTACAATGCCAATATCCTATTTTGCTTTGCCTTATATCTAGGCAGATCTTATGACCCATTACTGCTAACAGAAAGTGAGATAAATGATGTGTGTTGCTTTCCAGCTGGTTGGTTAAAAAGCAGGTGAGTCTTCTTCTCTATTTTCCCATCTGGATAGATTAGAAGGATTAGAGGCTCTGCAGGTGATGGAGCCACAGGAAGAAAGAGCTGAGTCTTTGAATCACTGCAAGGTAAGCTCCCTGTTGAACCTCCCTGTCAGAAAGTAGATGCACAAGAAACAAATTTCTGTTGTGCTAAGCTGCTGAACCTTGAAGGTTCATCTATTATGGAATCTAACATTAATGAATATGCTAATCCATCATTTCTACTTCTATCTATCATGGCACCTTCCTAAGGTGAATAATTTCTAGTGGCAATGGTCTTCACTGATAGAAGTTTACCGTCTTCTGGAAGAATACTTCTCCACATTTCTGAGCAGTTTTACTCCTGTGTTCTTTGTTAATTGGTCGCAAAAAATGACACAATTTTAGAGCTGAAAGAAACTTTGGAGATTACAGTCCAAGCATCTTCTTTTACAGATAAGTTTTATAAATGATATGAAGTGGTCAAGGTCCTGTTTGTAGTTAATGGTAGCACTAGCACTAGATTGCAAGTGTTTTGATTCTCCTGAAATTCCATTTTTTAAAAATTTCACCATGGTATACATTTTTAGACTATGTGAGTTTATAATTGAAATTATGTTAGCTCTTGGGATTGAGAAAGCATAATATTAGTATTAAGGCAGGAAGTACGCCTATGTGACATCTTCCAGCTGTACAGTTATCTACAGGGGGAATTTTCCAAACATGAATGTATTTAGAGATAAATACAGTTGTTGGTTTTGTAACGGATTGTTTAAAGTGACACTTTTTTTTGGGGAGACAGTACTCCACAAACATTTAATTAAGTTTACCTCTCATTTATCTCTGGGATAGAAAGCTCCCAAGTGGGTTGAGTTTGTCAGGCTGAAAAACTGCATTAGTGCAATTTCCCGGAGAGATTTGTAAATAGGAAGGGCATTCATTAAAGGACATGTCCCAGAGTCAGAAAGCCTGTTTTTGGTAGCTCAATCCTGTATGTCAAAATGAAAGCGGGGCGAATCAGAGGTTCTTGAGGGGTGTTACTGGGGACTCAGAAGACAAGCCTCAATAACTAGCACGCTGTTTCCCATCTTTGTTCTGAACAAGTAGTGACATAAAATACAGCATTAAAGATTAGTCTGAAATGTCACCTTTGGTTGGAGGACTTAACATGGAGTCTGTCCTAATTCTGAGCCTCAGAACCAGGTGCAGGCAAAGCTGCACTGGGATAAGTCTTATCCCCCCAGGAGCTAAGTTGACCTCTAGGGGAGGAAGAAGGGAGGTGCTAAGCTGAGCGTACCAGGGCTCTGAAATTAACTGAGCTGCCATCATAGGAAAGAAACATCAGACATGGGGAGGCAGCATTCCCAACTAACTGGTGGATAGTTCAGAAGGGTGAGAATAAACATTTACTGGGTATCTAACAATATTTGTCATTACTGGGTATCTAACAATATTTGTCATTATTCTAAGTGCTTGATGAAATAACATTGATCACTGCCACAGCCACCTTGTGTTGAGGCTCAACGGTCAGTGAGGAGGTAGAGCGTTCAGTTGATAAATGAGGGAGGAGCCAGCTGACGATGCCTGGTCTCTCCACTTCTACAGGCATTATTGTACTTATTTTTCCATCTCTAATAATCCTTGTCCTCAGAGAAATAAAATAAACTGCTTGTTATGGTTGACAGAATCTAAATTGGGATTTTTAAATTTTAACTAGTTACTTTTTGACTTGTTTCTAAGGCTTTGCTTTTTTCCTGACAGATTAAAATTATTACAGTGTGAGAACATGTGCTTTTTACTTATTTAAGACTCAAATCCATCAACTATCTTAGACAATTATCTTCTCTCTGTCTATATAAAATAAACACGATGATGAGCAATGTTCAAAATGACATTAATTTTTAAAGATACATAGTCACCTGGAAAATCAGTCAGTTCTGCATTTTACTGCAAATCTTCATTTATAAATAGGCACCCATCCTCTGTCTCTTGATGGTTTAACTTAATGCCACTGAAAGTAGAAGAGATTTCTCCAGCTGTCAAGTTGCAGAACTGGAATGAATGTATGTTGTAAAAATGAAGAATAGAGGCCGGGCGCGGTGGCTCACGCCTGTAATCCAAGCACTTTGGGAGGCCAAGGCGGGTGGATCACGAGGTCAGAAGATCCAGACCATCCTGGCTAACACAGTGAAACTGTCTCTACTAAAAATACAAAAAATTAGCCGGGCGAGGTGGCGGGCGTCTGTAGTCCCAGCAACTCGGGAGGCTGAGGCAGGAGAATGGCGTGTACCTGGGAGGCGAAGGTTGCAGTGAGCCAAGATCGCATCATTGCACTCCAGCCTGGGCGACAGAGCGAGACTCCGTCACACACACACACACACACAAAATAGAATACAATTCAATAATTTGCTTTATCCTACAGCAAAATTATTGAATTCATTCTTGTTGCTATGTAACAAATTATAACAAGCCTAATGATTTGATGTAACACGTATGTATTATCTTTCAGTTTTGTAGGTCAGAAGTCCAAATGGGCTCAACTGTGTTCTCAGTTGAGATTCTCACAAGGCCCAAGTCATGGTTTCGGCTGGGTTGGGCTCTTATCTGTAGGGTCTTGGGGCTATTTTACTTCCAAGCTCATTTAGATTGTTTGAAGAATTCAATTTCTTATGGTTATAGAGCTAAATCCCCAATTTCTTGCTGGTTGTTGGCCAGGGACACCTCTCAGCTTTTGGGAATCACCCACATCCCCTTTATCCAGCCAGGGAAAACCTCTTTCAAATTGAATCCCTTGAACACTTAAAATCTCTCTGATTTCCTCTTCTACAACCAGCCAGAGAAAACTCTCTGTTTTTAAAGGATTCGTGTAATTGGTCCTTTTAAATTTCCCACTTCAAAAATTTCCATATCTTAAGGACTGCTGATTTGGGATTTCATTTACATCTGTAAAATCTCTTTATAGCAGTACCTAGATTTGTATTTTATTGAATAACCAAGGGCCAGTAGTCCTGAGGCATATCTTTGAATTTTGCCTACCACAATCCTATTTTCTTGTGAATTTTCATCTTAATGGTAAATTTCCAGGTTTACTACTTAATTGACTTGTGGGTAGGTGTTTCTTTCTTTCTTTCTTTTTTTTTTTTTTTTTTTTTTTTTTTGAGACGGAGTCTTGCTCTATTGCCCAGGCTGGAGTGCAGTGGCACAATCTTGGCTCACTGCCTGCTCTGCCTCCTGGGTTCACGCCATTCTCCCACTTCAGCCTCCCAAGTAGCTGGGACTACAGGCACCCGCCACCACGCCCGGCTAATTTTTTGTATTTTTAGTGGAGATGGAGTTTCACCATGTTAGCCAGGATGGTCTCGATCTCCTGACCTCGTGATCCACCCGTCTCGGCCACCCAAAGTGCTGGGATTACAGGCGTGAGCCATTGCGCCGGGCCGGGTGTTTCTTTCTTTCTTTGATTGTGTAAGTATTACAGACAATTAATTCTGAAGAGTTCAGAGAATTCAGCCATGTTGCATTGTAGGAGGGTTCTTGTTTGTTGTTTGGTTTTGCTCTCATTTGCATTTTTCTTTCCCCCAGTTCTATATACCGTGCAGGTTATTTAAAAAATAGAGAAAGGCTGTGAATACAACAATGCATATGAGCGTGGCTTTGGAGTTGGATAGACCAGGACTGAAACCCATGCTTCTATGCTTACTTGCTGTGTGGCACTGGGCATGCCACTTAGCTTTTCTGAGCCTCAATGTTCTCATCTTTAAACTAGAGGGAATGTTTTTCCAGGGGATCTTTGTAAAGGGAGTAAATGAGATAAGTAAGTCCTCAGTGCAGTTCCCTGCAGACCATAAGGACCCTGTAAATGGTGATTATTTTACTATTAATAGCTCACATAGTGAGTTTTAAGAAGACAAGCACTTATGCTCATTGCCAGAGGTGGTCTTGAGATGCAGTTGATAAAACAAAGAGCAGGCTGGAGCAGACGGTGTTTCCCTGCTTCCATTTCACTGAGTCTAGAGAAAGGTGTCTTCGTTTGCACTGCTATGCAAAGAACACCATAAACTGGGTGATTTAAACAACTGAAAAATATTCTTCAAAGTTCTGAAAGCGGGGAAGTCCAGCATTAAGATGCTGGCTCATTTGGTTCCTGGCAAGGATTTTCAGAAGGATGCCTTCTTGCTGTATCCTGGTGTGACCGAGATCATCTCTCTTGCATGTCTTCTTATGTGGGCACTAATCCTATTCACAAGGGCTCTGCCTTCATGCATGATCTAATCACATCCCAGAGGTCCCATCTCCAAATACCATTGCACTGGGGACTAGGGCTTCAACACAGAAATTTGGAGGGCATATAAAGATTCCATCTATAGCAGAGAGTGAGAGCTGAAATTCGTTTCATTTAGGAAAAGGGACAAGAGAAAGATGTTCCGAGCAGAAAGGGATAATCTTTCCTGCAGAAATGCAGAGACATAAGCGCCTGAGCTACATCCAATCTCCCTGCACTGACCCTCTGCTCTGGCGGGGCTGGCACCAGGCATTCCTGATGAAGACCCCTTGCCCACCCCCACCTCTGGCCTTTACTCACATCAGCTCCTTCTTCACGAACACTCCCATCCCCTGCCCCCATCATTTTCTCCCCACGGCCTCCCCTGACCACCCACTCTCAGTGCCCATCACCAGCAGCTATGGAGCGTCGTGTTAAGCGCTGAAGGCAGCTCACAGACATTCAAATCCCATGTCTGCTCCTGTTTCTTATAGATCATGCCATTGTGATCAGGTCACTTAACTTTGCCTCATTGTCCTGACCTTTGAAATGAGAGTAACAACAGTAGTACCCACTTCATAGGGTTGTTGTGAGGATTCAGTGAGTTAATATAGGTCACCGATTAGTGCCTGGCCCATAGTAAATGCTAGAAAAATGTTAGCACTCATCACTGTCATTGTCATTTATTATCTTACTGTCAACTCAGAAGAGGTTTCCTCCCTCACTTCCTGCTTTCCTGCCTTTCTTCCTCCCTTCCTCCTTCCTTCTTTCCTCCCTCCCCTCCTCCTTTCTTCTCTCACTTTTTGTTATTCCCTTTATTTATACACTGACATCACATCAAAAATTAAAAGAATCATTCATTCACAGTCACTCTGATAAAATTGTTTTATTTTTATACATTAAGTTCTTGCACATATGAATAAAAAGGATGAAAATTGAAGACTAAAAAGATTACATTTGCACCATTTATATTTTTAGAAGGCATTATTAACAATTTCATATTTTACATATTCTCAGTTAATTTGTATATGTATGATTTGTCTCTATAACCTAGCGATGAGGTCAGGGACTTTGTTTTGTATTTCTTAGGTTCCCTACTGTTTAGACTTGAGAAAGCATGATAAATATCACCCTTCATCCCTATATTTGTTTGAAAATAAAAGGACTCAATCAGGTAGAAATAGAAAATTTTCTTTATAGAAGTGAAGTCTAGGTGGGAAAATAGGTTGTTAGATGAGTGGATTAAGTGAGATTTCCCTTATGGGGCTGCAGAGGAGACCATTTTCTCACCGTCATGAGCAGGGGTAACACACCTTCCAACTGCCTCCAGGCCCTGCCCTTGTATACCATATATCAAGATGTATGGAGAGGAGAATGAATCCTTTCTGCAGACAGTTCTCTCCCAAAGAAGAGAGAATAAAACCAAGTTGGATTTTCTTAGTAGCTCCTCCAGAATTTCTCAAATAGCTGATTCCATATTTCTTAGGGTAAAGTGTGAAGGGGGCCCAAGAGTAGTCCAGAGTGTTACTAGGAAAGCTCACTGCACGTAGAATCCCAAGGCCCTGGGCAAGGTCCCCCCTGCACCCCTGAAACTGCACTAGTCCCCAACACTACATTTTGCCTGTCCCATGATCGGGACACACATAAATCAGATACTTGATGAACAACTAGGAGTAAGAATACTCAAAAATCAG
The DNA here is from genome assembly GCF_024542745.1 of Macaca thibetana thibetana. Taxonomy (NCBI): domain Eukaryota; kingdom Metazoa; phylum Chordata; class Mammalia; order Primates; family Cercopithecidae; genus Macaca; species Macaca thibetana. Next base: position 170,200,966 of record NC_065582.1, read on the forward strand.
TATGTCCAGTCTAATGCATGTCAATTATACTTCAGTATAGCTGATAAAAAAGAAAATAATTTATCAGTGGGCCTGGTACAAAATAATTGTTTAACAACTAATAACTCTTGAGTTGACCTTTACCTTTACTGTGTTACTGTGAAGAAGGTAAGTCCTACAACTATTTGTCTTAAATGCGTCATAATCAAGAAACAGCTTGCTATGCCTCCCACTGCCATTGCTTAATAGGGGTAGCCAGTCTGTCCTTGGTGCTTCAGATTTGGGGTTGATCTTTGAAATCATTGTTTGCTTTCTCTATCTATTGCTGGTCCTAAGACAATGGGAACTTCCTTTCAAATGGAAGTCACCAATACTGCTCATAATCAAGTTTCAGATGCTGCAGAGAAAGATGGTCTACACCCTTAAGTGTCTCTCAGACCCTTCAGTGTAAATTTTGCAGAAACCAATATTCTAATTCAGGCAGTTCCAAATTTGGCAAAAATAGGTCTAGCCATTTCCCAGTGTTTCTTAATAGACTAACATGCAGAAATTGAATATTATTTGTGTGGGTTGTATGAAATGGAAACACATGTCCTGGCTTGGCTGAACAGTTTCAGTTTATCTCCATTTTCCTGGCAGCCCATCTGGTTTTGCATTTGTCAGAACAAAACTCTCCCAGTTAAGACAATAAATTACATGAGTGCCTTAATTATATGGAGCAAGACATTTGATCTAAAAACAATACATGTTCTGGAATTATATGGAATTGACTAGAATCTCAGATAGTAAGCTGTTGGATCCTTTCCCAAGGAGGGGTCTTGTCTAATACGAGATCAGAAGAGCCATACTGCTAGGCTGAAGCTCTGAATTTGGGGGATGTGTATTGTAATTCAGTTCTTCTGCCTGATGAGTGTTACCTACCTCTGGTCACCTTTCCTGCCCAATCCAGTCATCCCTCTTGCCATTTATCCTTTGCAATTCTTAACCACATACTTCAGAGCTTTTCTCCATTCTGTTTTGTTGATTGTGAATACATTTTTATTTGTTAACATATTTTATGCACATATGCTTATTTGTTTTGCTTTTGTTAGGTTAGCTCAGAAGACCCTTGGCAGCTTGGGAAAGAGGCTCAACTCCTCTGACTGGCTTCAGGCCACCCTGCACTCTATTCATCCTTCTGTTATCCATTCATCCTCTTCTTTCCCAATGCCCCATGACTATTTTCCTCCAGTGCTGATTGGACATGTTAAGAACTTCACAGATATTCACACTATAACTCTAACCCATAGGCGCCATCCTCTTCCCACTGAACTATCATCTCCCCACTTAAGGGAACTGAGGTTCTAAGAGTAACTTTAAGGGATTTTCTCAATTCACTGCTCTTAAGCGAGGGCCCAATAATCCAATCTCAACTTGTCTGACTCAGATACCAAAAAGCAGGGTCTCTGTTCTGGCCTCACCATCTAGCACCTGACAGTTCTCACCTCTGCCCTTTGCCCTACTCTCCCATGCATGCAAATCTTACTCACCTTCAATGCCTAAACTCACACTCCACCTTGTCCAAGAACTCTTCCTTGAGTTGGATCTCATCTTCCTCCTTTCTTTTTGGTATTCCTACAGTACTTACAGCTTAGACCATATGTTTTGGTTTGTTTTGTTTCTGAAAGCAAGTGTGCCATTCTTATATCACCCTTGAAACGTGTCTCATTCCTGAGTTCTCATTTGGACTGTACTTTTCTCAAAGGTGGAGATGATTTCATAGAGCTGTTTGTATTGTCAGAAGTTAGTGCATTGCCCTGTTTGTAATCGGTGGTGAATATTGCTTACTGGTTGATAGATTTTTTTTCCTCTTTAGTGTAATTCCCCACAGCACTTGACATTGTGCCTTGCACAGAGTGGGAACTCAATAATGGATGCCTTAATCCAGGCCAGGTCTCCAGGGTGTGCCGTGATCTTGGCGAAAGGGCTTCCCCTTAAGATACCTTAGAGCCTTCACAGTCACAGCTGCATTGGATTAACTTTCCACTTTCTAGCAATAATGGAGCTGGAGTAGACACAGAGACAGAATACTTTGCTGTCTTATTCTTTTTCCATCAACATCTTCCAGAATTTTCACATGGTTCCTGAACACTAAGTTAGAAACATACTCCAGGACAAAGCGGGCTAGATGTAGCAACAAAGAAGAAATTCATTTAGATTCAGCTGTAGGTGAAGTGGTTTAACACACAAACACACACATACACACAACCTCTCCTCCAGGCCCTGCAGTGGGAAATTGAGTGTGTCAAGTGTTCAGACATGACATTAGTCAGTTACAAAACATTTTTTTCTCTGGCTTCTCCCAATAGAGGCCTTCATGTGGGTATAAAATACTGTTTTTATTATTTATAAAAGCTTAAAGGGCACCTACCAATATGCCAAATATTCCCTCTTCCTCTGATAAGTACTTTTGTTTAATCAAGCACAAACAGATACACGTCATTTAGTGGAATTCCATGTAGTCTTATAATAAAGAAATGGGGAAATGTATGCATGAATTAACCGACACCGAAGTTGATTTATTTTTATGTTTCAACATATCGAATTGAATTGTTGCAATGGGAAAAGATACACAGACAGCATATTGATAGATCATTAAAGCTAATATTTTAAAATCTTAAACATATGTTACATGAGTGCTATTAATATATTAAGACATAGATAGTGTTAAAGGTATGAGTGACTTTGGGATCAAGGCAACATCATAAACACCAAAATATATAATTTTATTTATCTTGATTATTTTTGCAACTAATTAAGAGGGTGTTTTTTTCATTTTGTACTCATTTTGGTCCCATAATTATCTACATTCCTGCCTTTCCCATGAGATTACAAGTTCTATGACAGCAGGAGCTGTGTTTTCTTTTTTTCTTTTTTTAAATAAAAGTGGCTGGCATAGAGATGACCCTCAATGAATCAATTGAAGTACTGTGTCTACGTTAGAGATGTATTTTATTACTGTTTTGTGTTTTGATTTATATTGAAGCCACATGAGGACGTATCATGCCATAAAATAAAATCAGTGCGCATGTGATAAAATTGCATAGAATTAAACACATACTCAAACGAGTGGACAGAAAACTGGTGAAATCTGAATTAAGTCAGGTGTGATGAATGCCAATGGCAATTCCTTGGTTGTCATCTTGTACTATAGTCATGAAAGATGTCGCCATTGGGGAAAACTGAGTGGAAGTGTTTGGGACCCCTTTGGCCTCATTTCTTGCAGCCACATATAAACCTACCATTATCTCAAAATAAAAGTTTTTAACAAACAAATGATTGCATCTAAGATACTGCGAAGGTGCAGTGAAAATATTTAGATTTGCATACACGAGGTAAAACTTTGAATACCCCAGTGTTCACAGAGCTTCCATGTATGTAAACATGAGCAAATAGGGAATTCGTTTTCAGGTTCCTAGATAATAAGGCAGCTATTTTGGTATAATAGTTTTGAATAAGAAGAGAAGCCAAGCATACTCCCTTAACATGGGTGGGAAATTCACCGAAGAAGAGAGGGGTGTGTGTGTGCTGTCAGTAGATTTTTCTTTCTTTAATTTTTTCTCTAAAAATGACATTAACAAGTGTTTACTCAGTGCCTTCTGGGTGCCAGGCACTATGTATTCATAGATCCCAACTGATGTAATAGCAAATGTATAAATTGGGGAGCAGACACACCGGTGTTCAAATCCTGGCTTACCAGTTGTCCTTAGCTGTCTTCTCTGAGGCAGTTGTGTAACTTCTCAGTTTCCTTAGCTATCACACGCAAGTAATTAATAATCCTCCCCTTTCAAAAATATCATGCTCAGAAATGAACTCATAATAAGCATGGAAGCATCCACCCTATAGGCCACATAGAGCCCAATCCATGGACACTCAATGAATGATGGGTGCTCCTGAATTATCACTGAGAAAGCTTGGGTCTCTCTTCTAACACCTCCTCCAGGGCAATTGCTCTTATCTTTGCATCTCAGAGACAAAGAGCACTGTCTTTCTGCAGTTGTGCATTCAGCAGCAGATGCCAGAAGAAACTGCAACCAGCTCTGGGATTTGGAACCAGATGCCTATGATGGATTATTACAATTTCCTATCATGTAATTGCTTTTCTGTTTGACCAAAGGTACCTCATTTAATCTATTTCTAATTTGTTTTAAGGCGTTAATTCTGGAAACGCGTAAAATGGGAAATATTCTCAGGGAAATCTTTCCAACTTCCTTCCCTAGCACAGCTGCAGTTGTGTTAACATATAAGAGAGCACTTGGTAAACACTAAGGTGATATACAAATGTGAGTTGTTCCCATTTTGGTTATTATTGATCTTTGCTCAAATTTCCCCATGGGCTCTCTCAGTGCTCTGGGCACAGATATCCCACAGAATTTAATGGGTCTTTTGATAGTGGAGAAGAAATGTAAAAGAGGGAGAAATGTTCTCATTTTGATATATGTATCCCCATCTTTTCAACAAGCATCTCAGAGCAGGGTAGCCCATGCTTTCCCAACCCTGGCATGTAGCATTCTGGACTGGACAGTTTTTTGTTGGGGTAGGTGCTGTCCTGTGCCTTGTAGGATGTTTAGCAGCATCCCTGGCCTCTACCCACTATATGCCAGTAGCACCCCATCAATTGTGGCAATCAAAAATGTCTCTAGAGATTGCCAGTTGTTCCCCGGGAGACAAAAGAAATGCCAGGAGACACTTATTATAATAGCATGGAGAAGGGTGCTCTCCTAACTTTAAGCCCTGTTCCAAACTTTGACAGTTCCTCAAATATAATGGAACAATTTTCAGAGCTAGCGAAAATGTGTTCTTAGACAGAGGGCATATATGAAGCACTGTGAGAAGACCTAAGCCTTTTCCCCATTGTGACCCATTTTAAAAGTGACACACAATCCCACTTCCAAGATCAAACACTGGGGCAGCAGGAATAACCTTGACTTTGGAGTTCTACTACTTCTAATAATTATTCATTTAGTCAATAATTATGGATTAAGTTCCACAGTGTTTTGAACATAGTCTCAGTTTAGAGTGTGCATACTGATAATCTGGAGACCTGGAAACCCTCGAAGGTAAGAAGTCCGGCTGATGTTACAGTCAGATCAATATAAACAACTTCCTGTTCCTAGATTTTTAGCTGATATATCTCTTGTGAAGTGGATTCATGCCCCTTTCCCTGAAAAGATAAAGCACAATAATTACTACTCTCTTTTGGAATTACAATCCCATTGGTCACAAACCAGAATCTTCAGTGAGCTGGTGAAAGAAAAGAAGGATGGAGGGAGTAAGGGGGAAAGAAAGAGAGAAGGAACGAGAGAGAAAGAAGAAAGAAAGGAAGGGAAGTAAGGAAAAGATGGAGGGAGGGAGAAAGGAAAGAGAGAGAAGGAGGGAAGGAAGGGGGAAGGAAGAGAAAAAAGGAAGGAGAGGGGGAAGGAAAAAGAAGGTAAGAAGGAAAGGAAGGAAGGAAGGATGGAAGAAAGGGAGGGAGGAAGAAAAGGAAGGAAAGAAGAAAGGAAGGCAGGAAGGCAGGAAGGCAGGCAGGCAGGCAAGCAGCTCTTCTCTTCCCTTGAAGAAAACATTCTCTCAGTGTTACTGCAGGGAAAGAGGATTGCTATTATTTGTGATTTTCCTGACCTGAGAGAGGCACTGTGTTTAATTAGAGATCCGCAGGCCCTGCTTCCATTGATGTTGCCCTGCCTGTAGTTTGGCTCTTTTTTGCCCATAATATATCTATCCGCCTTTGTGCTGTAGCTGCTGCCTAAACAGATTTTCTGTTTTTAATAAGGAGCAAGAAAGTCTTGTAGTCGTTCCCAGTAGTATAGTTTAAAAAAGAAACTAGAACACAAGAAAGTAAGGGCTCAGTTCCCATTTAACTCTTGCCTCTCTGGGCAAGGGTTGAGCTAGGGCTTGGTTTCCTGAACCCACCCTTGGCTCAGATGGTGCCAGTGAACTTTCAGCAGCTCCTCTCCAGCTTTTTTTCCCATCTGTTCCCTTCCTGCAACCTAGCCATAAGAGAATGTGGGTATTGGAGACACCTGCATCCTGGGAATCAGTAGAGTTAGGGGTTAGACTTGCAGGCTCTGAACCCAAGCTGAATTGGCTTCTAATAGATTTCTGCCACTCACACACTGTGTGACCTTCAGTGAGTTGGTTAGTATCTCTAAGACTTGGTTGCAATGAAAATGGGGATGATAGTCATACCTCCCTCACAGGGGGTTGCTCCAAGTGATGAATGAGGAAACATCTTTAAGGCACCTGGTAAGTGCTCAGTAAAGGGTCATGGTTGCTGTTGTTATTACCAGGTGTGTTCTGTCACTGGAGTCTAACTCTTCTCCATGCACCTGTCCAGGGAGCCAGGAGGCAGCTCTGGAAATTGCATCCCAGTGGACTCCAGGCAGCATTTTTCCTGCTGAGATAAATAAATCGGTGAATCATTAAAATGAAGCCAATTCAGTTGCAGCCCACTTTCATTCTGTGTGGAAAGCAACTATTACTTCTTGTGCCTGGGTAATGTAATTTCATTACAGTCCCAGTCACCCAGCTGCTTGTGGAGGAGCTCTCGGTGGATGGTTAATGAGATGTGGTGGCATTGTTTGGTTTTGTCAGGACCCCCAAGCCATTGTAGAGTTTGCAGTGGTATGGACCGAGCCCAGAGTAAGGGAGGGACTGGACTCCATGATCCACCTACCTGGCCCCTTCTGACTCCGAAGGGTCTGAGTTCTATGTCCAAGTTCCCATCAATGTTGGCATCAGAGGCTCATCCATTTGCACATTCTAAGCCCAGGATTCTAATTGTTGGTTTGTTTCACTCTCTGGGGAATTGGCTGAGCTGCTGGACCAGACCAGGCTTGGGCTCTGACTGCTGAGACAGTAGGGACCTGGAGGGACAAAGGCAGGTAAGCTGAGGTTCCTGGGGGTGACAGTAGCCTGCACATCAGGAGCCAGAGGCTGAATGAAACAGTTTTTACATGGAGTATCTTATTTCCCCCTCACAACAAACCTGGGAGACTAGCTTTTTACACATGAAGAAACTCATGACGGACTGAAAGGGAAATGTGATTCTAAGTACCCCAGAAAAGAGATTTGCAAGGATTATTCTTCCAGGATACACATGACGAATGATGCTCACATGGTTGAAGTACTCTCAAGGGTATACCTAGATTTTAATACCCCCCACTTCCAAATTTTAAGAGGGAGTTAAACAAATTGGGTTTAAGCTCTAAGCACTTGTTTTTTTTTTTTTTTTTTTTTTTTTTGTATGTGCTATTTTAAAAAGAATTTTCTTCCAAGCACTTGAGTAATAATATCATCCAGTTAAAGATCTATTTCTGAATATGGCACAGATAAGACAGGCTGTGGGTTCTACAGTTCCCCACACACCAGCTGTAACTAATTCCTTCTTTGTCATGTAGAAGCAGATCATAAATCAGGTGACAATGGCAGGGTTACAGGTTCAAGATAATCCATGCAAGGCTCTTAGCATACAATTGCATATTGTAAACACTCGATAAATAACAATAGCTAATTCATATACCCCTTATTACATGTCAAGCTGTCTCTTATGAACGACATATATTTTAACTAATTCAACCACTATAAAACCTTTTTCAGACAAGTACTATTATTATCCCCATTTTATAGATGAGGATATTAAAACATAGGATAGTTAAGTAATTTGCCCAAGGCCATGCAGGCAGAATAAACTGAGGCAGGTTTGGTTTAACCCTGTGGTCCTTAACTGTTTCTATGCATTATGTCATGTTTTATTGTGAACTTGAATTGGCTCTGTTTTATTTATTTATTTATTTCATAACTAGTTCTAAATTTTGGAACTTAACTATTGTTATCAGTGTGTTGACTGTAGATGCTTCACAGATCACTTTGTGGCCAAAGTGTTAGGGCATCACCCTTGAGAAATGTTGCCTAGTGCCCAGCAATGAGCCTAATGGTGGGGACTTAATATTTGTTTGTGAATAAATGCAGCACTCAGCCTCTGAAATAGGACGTTCATAGAAAGAAGGAAAGAGACATCTTCAGAAGCAGAAGAAAGTGATAGATATTTGGTGCCTATATCTACCAAAGGTAGGTACCAAATATCTAAGTGACATACAGAAGATAGTGATAGATTGGCTTGTACCAGTAGACTGTCCTTGCATACGGGTTCTACATGAGGACTGACTACAAGGAGTGCTGATCACAAGCTGCCTGACAAAGATTTCCAGTGTTGGGCAGCACAGTAGATCTCTGTTTGGTTCAGCTCTTCATCAATGATTTAGATCAGAGATTGGCAAATCTCTGACCAAAAAAGAGATTTTCTATGAAGGACCAGACAGATAATATTTTAGGCTTTGGAGACCCTTAGATTTCTCTCACAATTACCCAACTCTAGCATTGTACCATGAAAGCAGCCATGGATTATTTTTCAATAAACGTGCATGACTATGTTCCAATAAAACTTTATTTGTAAAACCAGGCAAGGGACCAGTCTAATGAGATAGAACTCCAACGAGTTTGCTGATCTCTGATTTAGATCAAGACACAGGCAGAGTGATTGCACTGGCAATGACAAACATTTGGGAAAGAGGGCTGGATGAAATGTGAATGAGGAAAGTGAAGGTTCATTAAGCTCTCCGTGGAACAGGACAAACTCAGGTTTTAAATATTAGAAATTGTGTGACTAGCTGGATTGGAATTCTGGCTCTGTCACTAATTAGTGTGTGACCTTAGACAGATTACTAAAATAACTTCACCTTTCTGACTCACATGTGTTTTCCATAAAATAGAGACTATTCTTAACCTTCCTCTGTGGATCCATGTAAAGATCAAAATATATTACTATATTTGTCAACATATATGAGATGCTTTTTAAGTATAAAAGGATAAAGGTAGACTCCTCCATTTATCTTTTAGAAAATAATTAACAGGGTTATAGGCTGGAAGAACTTGATTAAAAATCAGCGTCCAGATTTTAGTGGACTGAATCAGCCATGTGGCCTGGCTTCACCAGAGGCAACTGTACCTGTCTCTGGGGGAGCTGAGATGAAGGGAACTGATAGCTCACAGCCCAAACCAATGAGCAGCCAGGAGGGTAGTGCAGGCAGAACAGCATAGCATAGGACAAGGAACAAGAACTGGAGCTGGAATCCCACTTCTATCACCTCTTGACCATGAGGTCATGGTCAAATGACATAATCATTCTGACCTTCAGTTCCACGTCTAAGAATAACATCTTGCTTACAATATTGTGAGGTCCCTGGTAGATGATTCTTGCTTTAGTTGCTCAATATTCATTCTCCCCTTTCTGGTAACAGCTCCCCACTCTTAGTTTTCCTCTGAGCACCACCTAAGCTTATGCTCAGTCTGTAAAGCTCAGGGGGATTGACCCTATTTCCTAGTATAGAGATAAGCATGTGACCCAAGCCAGACCAGTGGGAACCATATCCAGCACTGCAGCAGGAGCTGTTGGAAAAGAGAAGCTCTTTTTTTCTGCTCCAAATGGGAAGCCAGAATGTAGGTCTTGAGCACTGGGGGAGTCAGCCTTAGAGGAGGCCAAGATGAACTAAGGCAGAGGTGAGACAGAGAACAAAGAAGACAGAGCTGTAATGACTCTCTTTGCTGCACCTAAATCTAACTGCACCTAAATCTCTTGAGTTTTCAGTTGCATAAGAAAATACATCTCTGCTGAGGCTGTTTTGATTTATGCTTCTGTCACTTGCTCTAAAGAATCTGGAGTAATAGAACATGCAGTGTAATTAGTACACTGCCTGGCATGTAGTAAGGGCTCAGGATAATATAGCTTTTATGCTTCCTATTTGTGAAAGTATTTCATTAAAAAAATGCTGGAGGGATGTTAGAAAACAAAAGTGTAGTGGCCTTCATGGCATGTGAACAGAAACTTGGTGGTCTAGAAATGCGCCTGCAGAGGAGAGAAACGTAAAAGGAGGGAAGAGGCTTAGCCTGGGAGACAGCAGGATTTGAAGAGACTGAGAGCTATCACGGAGAGGGATTCACCTTGTGCTATGTTGCCCCAGAGGGCAGAACTCCAGCCAAGTCAGGAGTTTCTCTAGGCTAAGCTCCTCAACCAGGAGGGGAACAGGCAGTTTCAGAGCAGTGATTGTGTCCATCCAGGCTCTGGGGTCACCTGGAATCAACACTTTGCCAAAGTGTTTTTCAAGCCATTTTGACCATGACCCACAGTAATAAACATATTTTACAAGTGACCCAGTACAAGTATATATATATTTATCATATGTATATATCTGATTAAAAATTTATGAAACTATCCTTTTAGCATATGAAATGCATTTTAACTTTCTAGTCTACTCTATTTAAATTGTACATTTCATTTTTTTAAAGATGTTGGTCTTGACCCAGTAATTTGAATTCATGAACTCGATTGGATCCCAGCCTGTATTTGAAGAATTCTGTTATATAGGATATTCTTGTCTGGGATGAGAGATTGTGGTGATGGTGGAAGATGAGCAGAGGCCCAGGGTGAGAGGGAAGGTGAATGGCCACATATGCCATGCCATGACCTTCCATAACATACAAGTGCACAGAGCATGCCAAGCCTGAGGCCAGTGCAGGGACAGCTGTGTGAGGTGCAGGCACATCTGGTCCCTCAACCCTATTCAGGCAGAAGTTGCTAATTGATCCCAGCAATCCTTTTCTCCAGGCCTGAGCGTGCCTCTGAATCCTTCTCAACCTGTCTGTCTATGCTGTTGCTCCCCGTGAGTAAACCTATTGCCATCCTTGAGTCAGCCTTGCAGATGAGCAAAATTGAGATTCTGTGCATTGCATGCATTTGGAGTTTGGAGCTCTGCCTAGTTTTCTGTATTTTTCTTTGACTCCTGCCTTCTCCTGTTTTGCAGTGGGTAGAAGCAACAGGTGTAGCAGGAGCATCAGATGGAGAATCAGGAGATCCCAGGTCTGCTAGAAACTAGCCAAATTGCCCCACCTCTAGAGTTCAGTTTCCTCAGCCCTAAAATGAAAATGATAATGGCACATTGCCCCATGGGCTTGTCAGGAGGATGGTGTAGAACATCCCAGGTAAAGAATGTCACCCAGGGCTCCATGCACTGCAAGGACTCTGCACATGCTAACTTCCTTCCCCTTCTCACTGTCTGAAGTTCAGGAAACAATGAGAGACCCCATGGTGTGATGAAAATACCTTTCCTTGGTTCTGGAAGATACTGGTTCAAGATCTTTTGAGAACAGTCAGCAGCGCCAGGCAAGAGCAGTCTTCTCCCTGTCTCTGTGTGTCATTTGGCAAATCACCCACACTCTCTGTGCATCCCTTTATCCTCTTAAATAAATATATAAGGTTCAGGTGGCCCTTGACAGTCCCAGGTGCTCTGCACTGATGAACTTAATCCAGCAGATAGACATAGCGTTCAGAAGGTTAACCAATCACCCTCTGCATACCCTCACCTTTCCATTCCCCCACCCTGTTCAAAAGAGAATTCCTTGAGCCAACCAATATGGAGGGAATAAGGTCTTTTTCTTTGTCTGTTTTCCTCCATTTTAAAAAACTACAATGAGGCTCTGTCAGAAAACAACTGTTGCCTGTTCTGTCCAAATCTAGTCAAGGGGGAAAAACTGCAGTGTCGCTTTTGGACTGGCACACGTCCAATTTGTTGTCATTCAAATACCACGATTCTCTTCATTTTTTACATTCTGCAAAATATTGTGAATTTTCTTTCCAAGGGCCTGTCTCCACAAAACTGTTACCTCGCAGCGGGTAACTGGGGTGAGGCCACAAACAGCATAAAACCCAAGCTTCTATGGACACCCCTGCCTCAGAGGCCGGGTGGAACCCTGGTTCTCTTCAGCAGGAAGCAAGACTTGAAGAACGAGCAAAGAAGTAACTGGCTTAGAGGGCAGGAAGCTCATGTTTATTCCACATGCAGTAGCAACCTGGTTGCTTCCAGAGGCAGAAAATGGAGCATGAGGGAAGAGTCGCTACCGTTGTGAGGCTGCAGTTTGGAGGACAGCTGCAGGCTCACGAGGCTTCCTTTCTTCTCAGCGTAGCCTTTTTTTTGCCTTCTGATTCTGCCTTGAGCAGCACTCTGGGACAACAGCTAGCTTGGTGAGGCTCCATCTCTTGATTATTGCTCCCATGTGAACCAGAGAAAGGAAAATAAAAACACCTGTAACCTGCGCACAGTGCGAGCTTGTCCTATGGATTTTGATAAAATGCAGACCTATTGTGCTTTCCATTATCTCTTTAGGTTTCTATGGGGTAGTTGCTGTTTCATGTCGCAGCTATAACAAAGTACCACAATCCAAGCTGCTTAAAACCGCAGAAATGTACTCTGTCACAATTCTGCAAGCCAGAAGACTAAAATCAAGGTTTCAGCAGTGTTGGTTGGTTCCTTCTGAGGGCTCTGAGAGAGACGGTTCCAGGTCCCCATCCTGGCTTCTTGTGTTGCAGTCAATCTTCAACATTCCGGGGCTTGTAGCTGCATCACTTCAATCTCTGCCTCCTTCTTCACATGGCCTCCTTCACTGTGTCTTTGTCTATTTTCCCTTCTCTTCACCTATAAAGACTTGTCATTAGATTTAGGGCCTGCCCCAGTCCAGGATGATCTCATGTTGATTCTTTTTTTTTTTTTTTTTTTTTTGAGACGGAGTCTCGCTCTGTCGCCCAGGCTGGAGTGCAGTGGCCGGATCTCAGCTCACTGCAAGCTCCGCCTCCCGGGTTCACGCCATTCTCCTGCCTCAGCCTCCCAAGTAGCTGGGACTACAGGCGCCGCCACCACGCCCGGCTAGTTTTTTGTGTTTTTTAGTAGAGACGGGGTTTCACCGTGTTAGCCAGGATGGTCTCCATCTCCTGATCTCGTGATCCGCCTGTCTCGGCCTCCCAAAGTGCTGGGATTACAGGCTTGAGCCACCGTGGCTGGCCTTTCAAGTTGATTCTTCATTACATCTGCAGACACCCCTTTTTTTTTCCACTTAAGGTCACATTTACACGTTCCAAATGGACATGTCTTTTAGGGGCTACTATTGAAACCTGTTATAACAATTTTTTTCTCCCCCCTGTCCTGGAGAATGCTAGCCACATCTTTTCTGCTCATGCTCAGGTAGGATTCAGCCACTTTAAGTTACCAACAGGGTCTCAATTTAGTAACTAGAATATCTACTTCTGGGCTGGGAACGGTGGCTCACGCCTGCAATCCCAGCACTTTGGGAGGCTGAGGCGGGCAGATCATGAGGTCAGGAGATCGAGACCATCCTGGCTAACATGGTGAAACCCCACCTCTACTGAAAATACAAAAACTTAGGTGTGGTGACAGACACTGTAGTCTCAATTACTCGGGAGGCTGAGGCAGGAGAATCATTTGAACCTGAGAGGAAGAGGCTGCAATGAGCCAAGATCGTACCACTGCACTCCAGCCTGGGCAACAGAGCAAGACTCTGTCTCCAAAAAAAAAAAAAAAGAAGAAGAAGAAAAAAAAAAGAATATCTGCTTCTGGGGAACTGATGAAGCTTGATCTTTTGGAGTTAGATCTTCCCTCCTCTGTGGCTCAGACCCGATCCAAACTGGAGGCTGCAGTGGGGAAGGAAAACACTGTTCTTTTTACTCTTTTCTGCTCACCTTCTTTCTCCCCTCTCCCATACAGCTGCTGTTTCACTCTTTGCCGGAGTCTAAGGTAGGTGAGGTGCGAATGATGGGGTAGTTCATACTTGGCTGAGTAGCTTTGTATTATCTGGGTCTGGCAAATACTTGAAGTGGAGACTCTAGTTAGGCCTAGCCAATGCAGAAAGTACATCTGTCCTTCCATAGGAGCTTTGGAGGTTCCTGTGTGTTTTCTGTTCATCCCCTTTCTCCCTCTTGCAGTTGTCTTGACCCAAGGTTGATGCATCTGTTTTCTAAGCCTTGGCAAGGTTGATGCATCTGATTCCTAAGCCGACACCCCAAACAAGCAGAGAGTACAAGTGTGCACCTATTCCACATTCATTACAATGCAGGCACCTGAAAGGTGGGGAAAGAATGGAAGGTAATTCAAATCAATCCATTGTTTTATGCCTTGTGGGAAGGCTTGTCCCCCAGGAATGTAAACTTAACTAGGGAGATTTTTTTAGTAATCACATTTACAAAAGTAATGAAGCTATTGGATGGTCTTTTTTGATTTAAAAACAAACAGACTCATGATAACTAATTAAATGGAGAATCAAGAACCGTTTCATAGTTCAGATCAATACTGGGGTCTTAGTTCCTACCCACGTCTTCACTTTGGTGTTCCTGACTCGTCAAGTGTCCTACTACCCCTGCCATCCTGCCCTGATCAAATTTTGTGTTCCATATTGTCTTAGTCCCTTCAGGTTACTATAACAAAATACCATAAACTGGGTGGCTTATAAACAACAGAACTTTATTGTTTACAATTCTGGGGGCTACAAAGTCCAAGATCAAGGCACCTGCAGATTAAGTGTCTAGTGAGGGCCAGCTTCCTGGTTCAGACAGTATCTTCTCTCTGTGTCTCTACATGGTGGAAGAGGCAAAGCAGCTCTGTGAAGCCTCTTTAAGAAAGGCTCTAGTATCATTCATGAAGACTCTAGCTTCATGATCTAATCACCTCCCAAAGACCTAGCCTCCTAATACCATCATCTTGGGGGTTAGGATATGAATTTTGGGGGACACAGACTTTCAGACTATAGAACACATCTTTTCCAATTCCCTTCTTTTCTCTCTCTGTTTTATTGAAACTTAACATTGCTTTGTCCCTCCACCCTCTAGCTCTCTGCCAAGTATGCTGGGAGGAAATTGTGAATAGCTTATATCAGTCTGTGTTAATGTGTGGTCATTACTTGGACTGTCTTTTCCAGGGTGATAGCTGTCACTAGAGGAAATTGTGCAATCCTAAAAGACAGATTCTACTCATTGGAATTGCCTGAGAATTTATTCCCTTCAACTTGACAGTCTTGGAGGCTTAGATTGTGTATCAGGTCAAAATGGGATAAATTAGAATCTATCTATGTAGTTACGATAATGAGAAACTAGCATGGCAAGTTTCATTCTAAAAGATCTTAGATTACAATTAGATATTTTTCTTAGAAGCAGCTGTTTATTTACTGGCTACCCTGTGCTCAACACCAAGGACACAAAGGTAAACAGGCTACCATCTTGCCTTCAAGGAGCTTCATGGACACATGCATTGTGCTTTGAAACACAACCATCCAAATCATATTTGCACATGTCATAAAGGTGATGTAGAGGAGGCTGAGTCACCAACCATTTACATCTATGAAACTGATGAACTATCGGGTTGGAAAAGTCAGGCAGTGGTGTGCTGGAGCCAACTTTCATGATTGTTTATGACTGCCAATTATGAGCCTTTCTTCCCAACTCTGTACTCAGTTATGTTCCAATTAATAGCTTGAAATCAGCCATGGAGGGAGAATTTACACCACAGAAATTGGTAAGTGCTTATAAATCAGATAAATCAGGGCTTCTTTTTGTTTCTAGAGAACCAAATGTTAAACATTTACCAGCACACCATAAAAGTCAGGCTAGGGCTTTCTTCTTCTGACTTTCATTTTGACTGCCAATTCACTTTAGAGTGAACCATTTAGCATCTTGGTGCCCAGAAAAATCCCATATGCTTTTAGGAAAGCTGTGAGAACCAAAGAAAGTATTCATAAGGAAGTGCTTTGAGCTGCCTGGAAGAAAAGCTTTATTTTCTTTATTCTTTGACGCCAGGAAACAAATATTTGGAGTGGTTCCATGATTCTTTCAGGATCCTGCAAGAGTCAGTAGCAGATTTTAGGGGAAGGAGTGTTCTCATTCATTTGTTATTATAATGTTCCAAATGATTCTATTTTTCAAGGAAAATAAAACTATATAACATATATGTATTAGTCCATTTTCATACTGCAGTGAAGAAGTCCCCAAGACTGGGTAATCTATAAGGAAAAAGAAGTTTAATGGACTCACATTTCCACATGGCTGGGGAGACCTCACAATCATGGTGGAAGCCAAAGGAGGAACAAAGACGCGTCTTACATGGCAGCAGGCGAGACAGCATGTTCAGGGGAATTGCCCTTTATAAAACCATCAGATCACATGAGACTTATTCACTATCATGAGAACAGCACACACACACAAAAAAACTTGCCTCATGATTCAATTACCTCCCACCGGATCCCTCCCATGACACATGAGGATTATGGGAGCTACAATTCAAGATGAGATTTGGGTGGGGACACAGCCAAACCATATCAATATATGAGTTTAACTTTAAAATCTTCCTCACTGTTCGTTATGATTGGATGATATATTTTTACCAGATATTAATTTTTGCGAGGCACTGTGTTGGAGAAGGTGGACTTTACAAAAATTAGGAATGGGAGAACAGGGATTTCAGAAGCTGATGTCCAATATTTATTTTATAGCTACTTTCTGCACTAAGCTTTGTTTGAGTTATCGTCATCTTTCAACAAATGATTACTGAGTATCTTCTGTGTTTGGTTTGGAGCAAAAGTCAATAGGATACCAATTCTCAGGGCAAGGTAGGATGTGAGAAAGGGCCAGGGTCCAATGAGTAGAGACTGAAGGAATGGGCACTGTGGTGAGGAATGGCATGTGTGGGGTAGAAACCAAGCTATTCAAAGGCAAAATGTAAACAGAAAGGTATTTACAAAGAGAATTTGCATAGAATTAATGCTGAGTTTTCTGGCAATCAGTTGCCCTCTTTTCTTTCACCTGTGCCCTACAGAAAGGGAAAAAGACATACTTGGAATGCTAGAATGAGACCAAGTGGTCATTAAAAACTTCCTTTGGCCGGGCGTGGTGGCTCACACCTGTAATCCCTGCACTTTGGGAGGCCAAGGTGGGCGGATCACAAGGTTAGGAGATCAAGACCATCCTGGCTAACACGGTGAAACCTCATCTCTACTAAAAATACAAAAAATTAGCTGGGCGTGGTGGTGGGTGCCTGTAGTCCCAGCTACTTGGGAGGCTGAGGCAGGAGAATGGCATGAACCCGGGAGGCGCAGCTTGCAGTGAGCTGAGTTCATGCCACTGCACTCCAGCCTGGGCAACAGAGTGAGACTCCATCTCAGAAAAAAAAAAAAAGACTTCCTTTGGCTCAAGACTAGAATCTGTGCTGAGATCTTCCAAGAGCAAGTGCTACCTACCCCAGTAATTAAAGTTCCCAGGGAACAAGATTCCATGTGCTCTCTCACTAATGTCCTAGAGAGTCTGACTGCTCTTCCTGGTAAATTCCTCAGGTTTAATTAAATGCTTCTGGCTCTCATTCCTTCTTTACTCTCTTTCTCCTCTGGATCTCTCCTGTTGCATGGGATTTTCAATTCATTCAGTCATTCAAAATACTGATGCCTGGGCCCTAAGTCATTGGAACTGGTAGAACACATCTGAACTTGGGCCAAAGACATCTGTAATGATATTGATGAAGAGGACAATGTTAAAAAAATAGTTATAGCTGTACTAATAGCCACAGCAAACACTTAGTAGGTACCAAACACTGCTCTGTATTGCATAAATTACCTCATTTAATTCTCACAACAGCCCTATGAAGTAGGTAATTGTATCATCCCCACTGAAGGTGAGGAAACTGCAGCATGGTGGGACTAAGTAACTTCCCCAAGGTCCATATCTAGTTAAGTGCCTGATATGGGATTTAACCCTCTCAGTCCATTTCTCAACCAGTTATATGCCCTCTGTACTTCTGTAAAGTTTCCCAGAAAGTTCTGCTGTATTTCTGAAGTTGAAAGCCATGGGCCAAAGTAATAGTACTTGGCATGTCTTGGTACACAGTGCTTGGCTGTCTTTTTGTGCCAAAACTGTTTGCTTCTTTCTTTTCATTCCTTGATTTCGCTGTCTAGCAGTGGGGATATATTAAATATACCTACATTTGTAGACACGTACACCATGCACACAGTAATGAGTCTTGTACAATGTACTATGAGGGGACAGAGTGAGTGTAGGGAGGTGGGGGAAGGTAATTATTTCTGGGGTTTTGGAAAAAAGATTGGAAAGAACAGGGTATAATTTGACTTTATAATCAAAAGTCTATTGACAAATCCTCAGGGAATTAAATTGAAATCTTTGGAAGTTTTGTTCTCATGCGAATGTATTCCCCATTAGTCCACATAGGACAATGCCTATATTCCTGGTATTTCTAGGAGTGGGTGGGCCTGAGGCTGAATTAGCCTGGGCTACACCCCAACTGATTTATGCAATCCTTTTCCTAACACTGACCAATACATATCTTCAGACACTCCTAATCTTACAGTGTCCTTCTTCAGTGGGGTCACTGACTATGAAAGAGATTCTAAAACAAGGATTCCAGGGATTGTTGATGTCATTTATCCCAAAACCTGTTTCTCTTGTCCTATACAGCAGTAACAGTAAGATGATGAAAAGTAGAAATTAATGCAGTAAGGAGATAAAGTCTTGATGTCTACCTCATCTTTATGACCCCAGAACCTAGCAGGGTGCCTGGCATGTAGTAGGTGCACAGTATATGTTTGCTGAAGAAATGAATGAATGAGAAAGGAAACCATGCTACTTCCATATGGACATTTTCGATTCTCCTGGATACTAATGATGGGGATGGTGGTTGTGGTTATCTGTGTGTACCTTGTTAGTCATTAACTGATTTGATTTTCTCAATATCTCCTGAGGTCAGATGAGCAGGTATCACTATCCTCTTTACCCTTATTTCTAAGTATGGATATTGAGTTTCAATGAGCCTGTGAACCTTGCCTAAGACTATTTGATAGCCAGTACAAAATCTGAGTTTTGTGTTCAGCCTTCCCAAATTCTGTGCCTTCTCTACAATTGTGAGAGGCATTGCCAATATCTAACTGCAAAATATGATTCTGCATCAGAGAATAGGAAGAAATATTTACCTTCTTTTCCCTCTGAGATGAAAAATATAGGCACTATCTCTTTATCTTTAGGGCATCTCTATGTCATTCTTTTTCTGTGTGTTGTGGTATACATCTACCCCTGAGATGCTGGTAGCAGCTCCCCAAGTCATGGCAACTGAAAATGTCTCCCGACACTGCTAACTATACCCTGGGGAGCAAAATAGTCTCTTGCTGACATCCACTGGTCGAAAGATTTTGTCTGAATAGTACATTTTCAAATAATTGTGTTTTGGTGGCACTCTTCCTTTTCTTTAAGGGAAACACAAAGCTCCACATTTAGAAAAGTCTGGTAAGGATTATAAAGCAAGAGATTTGTCAGAAGACAAAGCCAGTCAAATGTGATCTCCAGAGTCACATGACTCCTATTGTGGTAAAATAATTCTGTTTTCTTTATCTCATTGAACTTTGGAAATCTGTCCACTTACTTTTCTCAGAAGGCTGATTACCTTGTTACATATATATACATATACATATATAAAAAATACATATATACACTCGTGTGTGTGTGTATATATACAAACCACGTATGTGTGTGTGTGTGTGTGTGTAGTTTATATATATTAGATTTTTTTTCCTTCAGGAGTGTTCAAAACTCCCTCCTGCCTGCTTAAAATTACAATTAGCTGAGTAAGTTAATTTAAAACAAATTAAAAGTTAGAAAACTTTGGTCTTTGAGTTATGAGCAACATTTATTTTCTACCCAACACATGAACACTGAACTTCAGGAAAAGTATGGAATTAAAGCCTAATAAAATATTATATAAACTCTTAAGTCATGTTGACTTCAGTAGTGAGGCCATGCCAAGAAAGTTAATGGAGCAGCTCCGGGGACGCCGACCAGGGATTTATCCACCTCTGTGTGTTTCTAAGCAAAAACACATGTCTGGAAAATGAGACTTTGCAAACCAAATACAGAAAGATCAAGCTGCCAAGTACATCTCAGGCCTTTTCCACACATGCAATTTCATATTTAAGGACAGTCTTGGTCTTTGTACACTCCAGGAAAGTGGAACAGAACCTTCATATATGTAAGAACGTGTCTGTCTTTGGAGAACATTCCCCAGGTGGTGCTCGTATTCGTGTTTCAAAGAGGACCCCAACCTTAAAATCAGGCTCAGTTGGTGGGTCTCTTAGTAAAGAAATTGTTTTGTTTGTTTGCTTATTTGTTTGATTGTTTATTTCTTGCTTAAGACTTGACCTAGTATCTGTAATTAAAAGACAGCACAATATAGTAAAAAGATCTCCTGCTTTGACTTTCAGTCCTTAGGTTATGAGACCTTGGGCAAACTACTTAACCCTTCTGAGCCCTATTGTCCTCCTCTGTAAATGAAGCTAAAGATACACCACTCAGGGAGGTTAGGCCAATGCAAGGACATGGAACATGGAAAACACCTAGACAGTGTGGACTACATGGGTAGATGCTTAAGAAGTTTTTATTCCTGCTTCCTTTTCTTAACACTGAGGTCACAATCTGACCACCCTGTGGGCCAAATGTGGCCTGCATATTTGTTTGTCCTGAAATGTGTTTTTAAACATTCTGAATTAACTGCCAATATTTAAAAATTGGGAGGTTTCAAATAAAAGTCTAAAATTTCAGGCTTTAGGGAAAAAAAAAAAATCAGATCTAGAAACATTTTGTCCCTGTAGATGGAGTGTGTTCTCCTGAGTCCTCCAAACTCCATCACTCCCTGATGTCTGCATCTGGTCTACTTCACTTACTTATGTTACTTTCCTGATAGGTTTGGGGCTTAAGGTTTTAGCCACGATGCACATAAACTATTATGGAGACACTGGTATGAGAGAGGCCTCAAGGATGCAGAGACCTACCAGTGTAGACCTGCCTTCAAGGAATTCACAGTCTTATTAAGGGCTTATTGTAAGCGATGATTTCAATTTAGCAGGAATTTATTGAATCCTTACTGTGGACTTGGCACTGAGAATAGAAAACTTAATAAGATACAGCCCCTGCCCAAGAGGAATCTGCCTTAGTGACCTCTTCCATCCTATTGATTGAATTGGAATTTCTGTCCTTCTGTTTCCAACCCAGGTTGAAACTCCTAATATCATTAACTTTTTATATTATGCTTGCAACATCATCAAGTTGAGCCCTAGTTTTTGTTTTGTTTTGTTTTCAATATACTTGAAACATAAAGTTGTGACAGTGACTTATTTGCAGATAAATTTAGTCTTCTTAAAATTTTGGAGAAGAGCACACGAACAGAAACGTGTCCTTCTTATTTTTTTGTAGAGAGAAGGTTTTTAAAACATATGTGGCTTCTCAACTCCCAAATAGTGGGAGTAATGTGTGTTCACTGAAATAAATGGATGAATGGATGAATATTAGATGACACTCAAATGTCTAATCTAATTCACCCCTCCGTCTACATCCATTAATTCATTTAATCAACAAATATATAAGGAACTGGGGAAAGGTGTTCCAGGCACAGGGGACAGCGAGTCCGAAGGCCCTGAGGTGGGAATAAGCTTGATATGGTCCAAGAAACAGAAGGAAAGCCAGGGCGGTTGTGGGGACAGAGTGAAAAAGTGATTAGACATTACAACAGTGGTTAGATAATGCAGGGCCTTTTAGGCTTTGTGGCAGACTTGGTGTATTTTCCAAGTTTTATGAAAATAAGATCTGATTTCCATTTCTCAAAGATCATGCTGGCTCTGCATAGAGAATGGATGACAAGGAGGCAGGATCGAATCCAGGAGACCAGTTAGGTGGTGACTGGTGAATTTTACATTTTAGTTCATGACGACCAATTAGGTGGTGACAGAGCAAGTGAGAGGTGATAGGTAATGACCATACGGTAATAATGATGATGGAACTGATTCTGGACATATTCGAAGCTTGAGTATTGATTGGCATTATGGCACTATCCAACAGATAGATAATGCCAACCACATGTATAATTTTAAATTTTTTAGTAACCACATTTTAGGAACCACATTTCCCAGTAACAACCTTTTTGTGTTGAGTGTTGAGAAGAAACATCTTTTCAAATGTGCTGTTTCTGTTGAAAATATCTACTTATATTGTCCGCTTCATTACCTTTAAATGTTTCAACCCAACAAACAGCTTTGTTGTGTTCTTCTGCAGGAAATTGCAGTTGACATTCCTACTGAATTTTGTGATATTCCTTCCTCTAATCTGTTTTACCTTAATTTTCTCAGTTCTAGAACAGGCTTGTGATTCTCACCTCAATTTTTCAACAGCATCAAATTTCAAAACATGTCTATACTTACTTGTTAGAACTTAAGTTAATAATTTATAATTAAAACAATAATTTTAATTTAAGTATCAATTATGATTTACATAGATATCCTCATAAGTTATGCTGTTTTCATCAAATATTAAAGGAAGCACATTACAATGTTATATGGTACAAAGAAAAAAAATCACGCTGAATCAATCTGTTGACAGGGACTAAACTTACATTGGCATGATGTGTTTATGTATAATAATACAAAGCATGTGTGTATTCAACACACTCACTGCAAAATGACAATAGCATCTTATGTGATGAAATAGTTAAATGGAAATGTCATCTTACCGACACCATAAAGTCATGCTTGGTGGAAAAGTATTTTGAGCTGTTTCCGTTTTTAAATTTAACTTTACAAGAGTTAAAATGAACTAAAATTTTAAATTCGGTTCTTCAGTGGCACTAGTCACATTTCAAGTGCTCATGGCCACGTGTGGCTGCTGGCTGGTGTAATGGACAGCATAGCTCGAATGTAACTTAGACTGAGTTGTCCTGCACTTGCCTCTCTTGGCCTTTTCCTCCCTGGCAAGAGAAGGGGCTGGGCTACAGGACTCCTAAATACTGTGCTCTCCTTCTGACTCCCTGCTTTTCTACTCTGTGGTGCTCAGAACCCAAATATCAGGGCTCGCTTATGGCATTCAGTTAAGAAACAAATTAAGGCAGTATGTAACCCAACCTTTAGGAACAAGATTATGTTTTTAAAAAACGTTTTCTTGGGCCGGGCGCGGTGGCTCACGCCTGTAACCCCAGCACTTTGGGAGGCCGAGGCGGGTGGATCACGAAGTCAGGAGATTGAGACCATCCTGGCTACCACGGTGAAACCCTGTCTCTACTAAAAAATACAAAAAATTAGCTGGGCGTGGTGGCGGGCGCCTGTAGTCCCAGCTACACGGGAGACTGAGGCCGGAGAATGGCGTGAACCCAGGAGGCGGAGCTTGCAGTGAGCTGAGATCACGCCACTGCACTCCAGGCTGGGCGACAGAGTGAGACTCCATCTCAAAAAAAAAAAAAAAAAAAAGTTTTCTTGCAGAACAACCAACATTTTCTTTACGAGAAGGAAATAATCCATTTGACATAGAAAAATTGACTTGCACACACATGTGATTTTTTTAACCTGCTATGTTTTAAATATACATGTCTATCAACCTGGCAGTACTGAGTATGCCAAGACTGGCTGCCGGCCATAAGCTGGTGTCCACTTTGTGGCATCAAGGAGGGGCTGCCACAAGCTGACTCCACGTGTTCATTTTTGTTAAATGCCAAATATGGGGCGGTTTGATGACTGTTGTACTCCATCAAACAGATAATGCCAATAAATGTCATTGATATTCAGTAGTCCATAAGACTTTCTGGAGTCTGTGGAGCAAATGACACTCATTTTAAAATTTGTGTAACGGAGGATTGTGGGTTATTAGTGTGTTTGTGATGGGTGGGGTCATCGCCGGCTGTCTCTCACACACACTGCTGCACTCATCTACAGTCATGAGCATTTCTCTTCATCAGAAACACTCCCCTGATTAAACTCTGATCCTGCCACAGCTCCCCTGGCAGGTCTCCAGACCTGCCATCAGTGTGCCTTGTCCTTGGGTAGTGCTTTGAAGCATAAACAGACCCCTTCATGTCTGTGAGAATCTGGATTTCAAGAAAGATCAACCTTGACCTCCTGCTGCTGATGGAAGACCCTCTTGGCCTCTCTGTCCCCCATGGTTAGTGTCACAAATATTAATGCGGTGCTTCCACATGCTGGGCTCAGAATGGCCCCTTTTAATTAAAATATGGATCTATTTTTTCAAATGCATTTTCAGATTTCTGCATGGGGAGAAGTGCTTCTTCCTGCCGCGTGCAATTTCAGATTGGGCAAAATAGGTGCAGATTTCGTTCGAATCTCTTTGAAGTTTCAAAACGTCCTTAAACCCTAGGATAATTTTTTTATTTTTTGCTCCTTTTATATTCTCAATGGTTTCCTGGACATTAGGGAAGAGCTTTCATGTATTCACGTCTTTAGGATTCTGAAACACTATTGGATAAATGTTACAGAGAACCAAATTGAAGAGAAGTTAAAGTGAATCAAATAGTGCCTAAATAAAATTTTAAAAGCAACCCTTAAAAATATATTGTTATTAACCAAGACTTTTGAGGAAGTTATAGACTTAACATGAGTCTCATACTAGTAAGTCGAGGGTTTCTTATAGGGAAAATAATGCCCTTTTCTTTCACGTATCAATGTGTCCACATGGAAACAGTGTTCTACATTTATCTCTTAAGATAGCAAGGGACACATATCAGGAAAGAAACTCATTGGCTAAATTTTCCTAACTTTCTGAATGGACCAGGGCTTCCTTTGGGTCCCACAACACATTTTCTGGAACTCCTTTTTGGCATGCTTTGTTGGCATTCATATCAAATTTTATCTTGCTTTTCTTCATGCTTCCTCTACTAGATTACTCAACTCCACAAGGATGGGGCTGATGTTGGGTGTTGCCATCTCATAGTTGCCTCTCCAGTGCCCTTCCACACTCTATCATTTTTCCCCTGCCTTACTCTATATTTTTCATGATTTGGATGGGGTAGCACAGCTTGCAATGACCTATTCTGCAAGAATTGACAGACAAAACAGGGATTTGGAGGGAGGGAAAAATCAAATCCAATCTCCTTATTTTCACAAACATACATAGTGTCAGGGAAGTTCCTGGGTAACTGTTTACTCTGTGTTCATAATTTCCTTATATTGTTCAAGGTTCTCACCCTCAAATATTTGCACTAAATTTTCATGCAAGTCCTTTGCACCAATATTTGGACCTTGGTAATATAACTTGCTTATAGACATTGACTCTTGATATCTGTGATTAATTTGGAATCATGGACACCTTTGGAATGCCTAAAACAGAGTGGCGACCAGGTTCCACGGCTTATCTGGAGCTCTCCAGAATTTTTAATGTGAGGCTTAGAAAAGGCCTCTGAATTTCATCTCTTCCTACCAAATTTGTTACCCCAATCAAAGAAACCTTAGATATAATCACATCTGGGCTCCTTGAGGACAGTGAGTGGATTTGGGAAGGAACAATCCTGGTGTATTTCACAGATTTATTTCCTAAATCGTGGTGGACCCAGCAATGCCACAAAGCTGTCTGGCACCCATTCTTCGTCCACTGGAATGAGCCCAAGTCCCTTGAGGTAGGCACTCTTACTTCCACTTAATTTCAGAGTTTGCTTCCATTTGTTCTCCCCACTGAATTTGCGCTTGTCTACGAAGTCTGTTTCCTCTGAAGATCTTTCTTTTCTGTTCCTGAACGACTTGGCTGTGTTGTTGTCTGCTTTAAACACTTTGGAGAAGAGTAGGGTTTGATCTTTGTGCAGATGCCAATGTTTTCAAGACAGATGAGGACTTTCTGAAGACCCCCCATTCTTTGGCGACATTAACACCTTACTTTTGCCATTTTTACTTTTTCAGAACTTTGTTTACAGGAAATGATCCCTAGTTGTTGCTTTGTTATTGTTGTCATCGTTGTTTTTAAATCACCAAACCCAATTGTCAGCACGATATTGCCGCATGTAAAACTCATCCCAGTTCACCTGCTGTCCACCCTGGTGTATACCTGGTTGTGCATGACTGGCGGTGGGGAGAATGACCACTCAGCAACAATTAGCAGAAGCCAAAAAATGAAAAAGAGGGTGCAAGTCAGGAAAGGTGAGACAGCAGCTGATGGGACTTACTTCTCTCCAGTCAGGGCAGCTGGAAGACCCGGTGGCTCTAATCAGCTGCAGGGCCCCTCCTACAACTTGCTCAAGCTGTGTTTCACAGCCACTCACAACAGTTAACTTCAAGCACATTTTCACACTGTTTGGCTCAAGCTCCTGGCAGCGTTCCTAAACACTCTGAGGAAATAATTCCACAAAGTGGCATAAATTAATGTGACTAATTAACATGATGTTAATTATTTGTAAATTGTATGTTTGGATACACATTACTTGAGAGGCATATGTTATATTCAGTGTTTACTGAAACAAGTGACTGCTAATAGCTCCTCCTGAGTGTTCCCTTCACGACAGTCAGCAAATGGAGGCTTCTCTAAAAATAAAAATCCTGTCCTCGGGGGAGCTGCGTGAATGACTGAATATAATCAACTGCCGTGAAGTAGCCACATTCCCTTAAAAAGTGGAAGTCACTGAGGCTTGCAGCTTCACACCTGGTGTATTTTGGAGATGACTTTATTAAAGTGGTCTCTGCTTTTCCAAAGCCCACAGATGGCTTTTGAGCTGCTCCTAAAGTGGTACCCGATGTCTACCTGGGATGATGGCAGCATCTTAGCATCTCCTTCCAGAGCTGTTTCTGTGCAGGACAGCCACGCCCTTACCCCACAAATGGGGTAGCAGAAGTCCATTAGGACCAGGATGGGTTAAATATCTATCAGGGTGGGGAACATAAATTCAGAATTGTCCAGGGCTTCTCCCTCGGCAACTAAGCATTGTCTTTGGACTTAAACTTCACATTCCATTTCTTGGTCCCAAAATAAAGCAATCTGTTTCAGTAGCCTTTCAGTTCTGAAGAGTGTATTGTATTTTGTTTCATCAATATTTTTTAGTTTCACATGCTTTGCATGTGTATTCTTAACATGCAAAATAAATTACTCTTTTTTACTTTAAAAAGTAAAGTACAGGTTGGCATGGTGGCTCACACCTGTAAACACAGCACTTTGGGAGGGCAAAGTGGGAGGATCACTTGAGGCCAGGATTTCAAGACCAGCCTGGGCAACATAAAGATACCTCATCTCTACAAATAAAAAATTACCCGGGTGTGGTGGCGCATGTCTGTAGTCCCAGCTTCTTGGGAGGTTGAGGGGGAAGAATCATCTGAGTCCAAGGGTTCAAGGTTACAGTGCCCTGTGATCACGCCACTGCGCTCAGCCTGGACAGCAGAGTGAAATCCTGTCTGAAATAAAGAAAAGAAAGGAAAGTCCTGGTTTTATAGAATTCTTGGGATATAGTACCTAATTAAGAACATGTTCCGATGACACCTGTTTTACTATGGCATGCCACCTCCCACCTGATTAAAAGCATGTATTTTGCTCATAATTTTTAATCAGAATTGAGTGACCAAGTCTATTGGAAGGGAATCTGTTGATCCCTTTTCCAACAAAGAAGACAGGGTCATAGACCTAGTCATGGGAGAGCCAAGGAAAGACTGCACATTTATTCTAAATACCATGATTTGGGGTAAAAATCTATAGCTTCCAAATTTTATTATAAGCCTAGACATTTAAAAAAAAGATGAAAATCACCCCAGGGTCCAAGAAAATCAACTGAGGGAGTGAGGCAGCTCTGTCTAGCTGTTCCTGTGTTAACTCCAGAAATAGATGCAGCTCTTCTCCAGATATTTACTTGCAAGGGGAACATTGACTGGAATTTGTTTCCTGGAGGGCCATGTGAAAATATTTATGAAAATATTTATGGAAAATCAAAGTCATTTGAATTTATTCATGGGCACTAATGAATTAAGTAAAACCAAATAATAATGCTTAAAATATGCATCTGATTAGCCTGGACTTTGGAGTTGCGACAAAGCCCTGCTGAAGCTGATCTCTGGTGCTGCTGCTTCTAACACTAGCGTCCTCTTACCCCCTGCAACCACTGTAAGTCAGGTGTCTTGGATATAATGAACTCTAAAGAGTGAATGGATGAGTGATTCCAGATGGGGAGTTAAAAAGAAAGTATGTGTTCTCCTCAAAACTAGATTACATAGTCATTCTCAAAATTGCGTAACAATACAGATAGAAAAATCCTCCCAAAGTCCCTAGGCAAAATTTTATTTTGTTTTAATTTCACTGACAAAAGGAATATGTGACACTTTGGGAAATATAGGGAGAAAGAAGGAGGAAAGTCGCCTATACTGAATTTCCCCCACACATGATAACCCACAGATAGAGGGTTATCATGGTAGATAGAGAAATCAAGATTCTAGAAGAGTTTTCACATTTGGGGTTAGGAAGTAGACCCTTGACTTGAGAGAGAAGTGTTATCTGTCTTAGGAGAAAGGAGAGTGACTATTGACATGACAAGCTTCAGTGACTCTCACTTTTTAAGAGAGTGCGGCTACTTCGTGGCAGTTGACATATGAACTGAAATGGCAGCAGGAGCCTCATTCGAGATGGCTCTGGTAATCTTGGGGGTGTCTCTCAGCGTGTTCACTTGCAGAGACATGTCATAATCCAGTGCTACAAGGAAGATACCAACTGTTGCTATACACTGCAGATTTGGTATTTGAAAACATAAACACAAATGTGTTTACAGTTATTAAATGTTATAATTGGAGTTCCAGAACACAGTTGTCTTTAAGTTGTCTTAATGGAATAATTAATGTCTTAATGGAATAATTGTTCTCCATTTGACTATATATCTTATAAAAATTGTCCTGAATTCAGATTCTTTGTAACCCCAACACACAACATGAACCCCAATACATAGTCAACTCTCAAAAATGTTTACTGGGTGGATGAAAAGATTACACCAAGCAAACCAACAAGACCTCAAGAAGGTATATAATAATCATCATCAAAAACATGCTATTGGCAATTAGTATGCTACTGACCCAATGCTAAGTATTTGTCATGTATTAACTCATTGAGTCTTCACACAGTCCCATCAGACAAGTTTTATCATTATCTCTATTTTACGGATGGGAAACCCAACACAGAGAGGTTAGAAAATTTGCTCAACGTCACACAACTTGGAAGTGGTGGTGCTAGGATTGGAAATTAGGCATGTTGATTCCAGAGATTCTTCTTCTAACACTCCTTGCTTGATTAAACAGCAGAAAAGTTTTATCTCAAAAGGAGAATGTTTTCTTCTCTGTTAAAGAGCAATGTCAGAAAGATCCAGGAGCCACCCTTAGGAGCAGAATTGGGAGCAAAGGGAGGCACTCTCCACCCACCAGTTATTGACAGGTAGGAGGAAAACATGAATATTACTTGCAGATATTTTCTCAGTCAGTTTCAGCCACCAGCTCTATGAATTCCTTAAAACCCTGTTTTGAGTAGCCCTGATTTTGGAGCAACTTCAATAGCATGGCATTATCATCAGTTTACTTTTCAGTGTTTTATGCTAGCCTCTAAGCTCTGTCAGTAAGGATAGCAAGAAGAGTTCAAATGGATTCTGTATTTTCTATTTGACAGGCCGTTCTAAGCCCTTTATACAGATGTATATAGTAGGCACGGTTATTGGCATCCCCATTTTACAAATGAGGGAACTGAGGTACAGAAGTTAAGGGCTAGTGAGTGGTAGAGCTGGAATCTAAGCAGGCTGGATCTGCGGTGGCTCCCAAGATTTCTGGTATGTCTTAATGCATATGTAATGGAGAAAGAGTAAAATAGTGCGTTCTGTGTACTAACTTAATCTACTCAAATGTAGAAGCTATGTTATGGCTATGCTGCTTTGTGTAAGAAAATCTGTTAAGCACTTTAATTCTGTCGCTCTCATCTCTCTCTCTGTCTCATACGCCAATGTGCCTATGTGTTCAGAAACCTAAGGAAAGTGAAATGTTTACAGTATAGTAGAGCAATTAGACTTTGGTCATACATTTTACAGGCAACACTTGGGGCAAACATACGCACTTCATCATGAGAAATGGAAGCATTTCGTTCCCAGTAGAAACCTAGCAAGACCTGCAGTTCTTACTTCAGCCTACCCTGAAAGCCAAATATGGTAGTTACCTCTTGACAGAAAAGAATTCAGGGTAACATTCCCACCAGGGTTATACCAAGAGCAGATATAAAGAAGTAAAGTTTTAAGCTGAGACGTGGCTTCTTGCCACTGTCTAGTTAAAATAGAATTAATATTTTTCTTTACTACATAAGAAAGTAGTTTTCTAAGGGATCATAAATTTTTAAACCAGTGACTGTCTATAATTTCTGACTTTTTTTAAAAAAATCAAATTATTGGCTTCAGCTTCCATTTTTAAACTCTGCCCTGCTTTGTACTTACTTAGAACATTCAAATTTCAGAGCCCTTCATCTGTGAATTAATCATGTGTGGAGTATATGCAGTTGGAATTCAGCTATAAATATAAATGAAATTGCTCTAGCCATGGCTGGGTTCAAAAAAACTAGAGCGACTTGGAGTTTTCAGTTAAAAAAAAAATAAAGAAATTTTAAGGAAGCAAAAAAAAGTTAAGTTGAGAGGAGCAATTAAATATAATAGAGTATTTTTGCATTAAAATGTTGGGCTTGTGTTGTATATCTACTTAGTTCCTAAGACTCTGCAAATCAGCATATAAGCTGTATGTCGAGGTGAAAAGAACAGTGTTTACCAAACTCCAGAGTATCTTTCTCACTTGACCTGCAGAAATTAGTCAATGTGAGGAATGACCACATGATGTGTTAGATAGTTACTGCCTGGTGCCAGTTGGCAAGAAGGTTCGTCAAGCTAGAGAGCTGAGAAAATGAGACAGGTAGGGATGAAAATGAATACACAATGCCTGCTTGACCAAGGGCAAACATCTTAGACTATGTTCTTTCCCCGGAAAGTCTGTGGCAGAAATGGCTAGAAAACACTTTCGTCTACTCTGGTGTTTCTTGTCAGATCTGAGTTGACACTGTCTTCCTTTATGATGGCGGAGGGCAAAGGACCTGGAATTTAGTTTGGAGCTCTTAGCTAAAGTTATAGTTGTAACAATTACTACCGAGGGGAGCCCAGCAAGCTACCTAACCCTCTCCAAGCCTCAACTTCCTTGTGCATAAAATGAGAAGAGAACATCTGCCGCTTAAGAGAGCTGTGGAGAGCAATTGAGATCAGCTACTTTATTTACAGACATGTATTGAATACCTACTATGTGCTATGATGCCATGTGATGTGTTTGGGATACAAGAAAAGTTACTTTTCTCAAGGAATTCTTCTACTAGGGAAAACAGACTAGTGAGCAATGATTAAAGGTGCATTGTGAGAAAGAAAACAATAAAAATATGTTCAGAGTGTAGGTTAGCATAGGAGAAAGCTGAATAAGCCTGTAAGATGTACTAACTTTGGTTATAAATACTCTGAAAATTGGGGAAATGCATTCTTTCTCTTTCAAGGAGGACCTGAGGGTCAGGTAAGGTCTCGCAGAGAGAACCTCATAACACAAGTATTGGTATTTGAATAGGAATTCACCTACGTGGTGTCAGAAAGAGGGAGTGACATGGCAAAGACATGGAGTCAGTGGGAATAAAATGACTGGTGTTGCTGAGCTGAAGCACAGGGCAAGATTGAGGTGAAACATGATCGCCTTTCTCGGGAGCTTGGATTTCATCCTGAGGACCTCAGGAGGGGAAAAGTAGGGTCAGATCAAATGCAGTTACCAGAGGCATCACAGCATGGAGCTTGGGACCCATTGCCTTGCAAAAGTGATCATTCACTAGGGGCTACATATTATTATGACATACTCTTATGCACACTATTCAGAAATAATTTTTCATTTTTCTTCTTATATGTCAGCATTATTGAGACATAATTCATGTGCTATCCAATTCACCTATTTAAAGTATACAATCAATAGTTTTTGCTATATTCATTGAGCTGTACAACCATCATCATCATAATGAATTTTAGAACATTTTCATCACTCTAGAAAGGAACTCCATACTCATTAGCAGTCACTTTCCTTACTCTCTTCCCGAAACTTCATAGATTTGCCTTTTCTGGACATTTTATATAAAGGGAATCATCCTGCATAGGGTATTTTGTGACTGGCTTCTTTCACTGAGCATAATGTCCTCAGGTTTCCTCCAGGTTGTACTATATATCAGTACTTCATTCCTTTTTCTGACCAAATAGTCCTTATATGGATGTGACACATTTCATTTAACTATTCCTCAATTCATGAATATATGGGTTGTTTCCATTTTTTTGGCTATATGAATAATGCTGCTATGACCACTCATGTACAAATTTTTACATGGATATATGTTTGCATTTCTTTTGTGTAGTGGTATTGCTAGTAGTGTTATTGCTGGATCATATGGTAAGTGTGTGTTCAACATTTTGAGGGACCATCAGACTGTTTTCCAAAGTGACTGCATGCTTTTCCCCTTTTCTATTAATATCTCATATATTGACTATTGTTTGTAACTATGTGAACTTTGTGGAAGAGAACCAGAGGAAGTTGTTACAGCTCCTTTTTGCTTTTGATGGTCCTGGACAGGGATTAGCATTTGTTGTGATAATACTGCATAACAAGCACCAAATCTCAGTACCTACAAGGACAAATATTGATTTCTTCCTCTTAAATCTGCAAGTCAGCTATAACTCTGCCAGGCCCTGCTAGGATTGGTAGGGCTTGACTCCAGGCTGCAGATCAGATTCATTCAGGGGCCAGTGGTTCCCCAGGCCATATTCTTATTATGGCAGATGTGCAACAGGCCATGTTGAACCAGTAACATTCTTTTGGCTAAAGGAAGTCACACAGCTAAGCTCAAAGTCGAATGCATGGGAAAGTTTGCTCTACCTGTTTTTCTGAAAATGTTTGCAATGTCACATGGCAAAGTGTTTTTATATAAGCCTATTAAAAGAGTGGAGTAAAGAGTTGGGAAGAAGGTTCTAATATTCCACAGTTAATATAGAATTTACAGTACTCTGAAACTGACTTGTTCTAGATCAAGATAATAAGCAGAGAAATAGACAAAAAGAGAAAGAGGAAAGAGAGATTTCTGAATTACAGCGTATTTTAAAAAATTGAACTGTGAAAAAGTCATGGAAACTTAGAAGCCATTCTTTGGAGATGTGCTTTAATGAAAGGGTGAAGGAATTTGTAGATAGTCTATTGATTTTACACATTTCATTTCAATGCTTAAGGAGTCCTCAAATGCTTGGTTACTTCGCAGAATAACAAAATTTGGGGGTAGAAAGAGCTTTAAAGGATGTCTCATTCTATCTAAAGAATCAATGCAAAGTGCTCAAAGAGATTCTAGCCCTAGAGTGGGTGTTCTCCACTTTCTGAGGCCACTCGGATGTCTGCCAGCCACCCCAAATGGCTCTCAGACTAATTACTTACATTCTACTTATTTTCAAGACAGCTCTTGAAGTAGATGCTATTATCATTCCATTATACAACCAAAAGCACTGAGACTTAGAAAGATGAGGGTAAAGTCACAGCTATCAAGCAACAGGTCTGAAATTTAAACTCTGACCCAAAGCTCATGTGATCAGCCACAATCATCCTGGATGTGTCAAATAGAAAAAAATCCCTGCTTCTGTTGATTCCGAATCTACCTATCTTAACCTGAATTTACCTCCTGTTGCTTATTTCTCTCGGGTTTTCTTTGAGTGTAAGTAGGTAAAACATTCCTCTGTCAGTCTTCCTTACATTTGAATCTACCTAACCAATCCTTTTTTAAAATTACTACAGCGATTATAAAAGGAAACTCAGCCACTGTATGAATTAGCTTAGACTCTGAATTAGTGGAGTCAGAATCCTTGGGACTTAGTCTTTTGCCTAAAAGGTGTCGTAGCTGTCAATGCAATTATTTGTCTGTGCTCCTTTTGCCAAAGCCTGAATTAAACACAGATAATATAGAGAGTGGGGGTGATTTTATTTTGTTTCAACAATAATAAGAATTTTTCTTTTTCCAACTTAAGTGTTCATGCTTATGTCTACATATCAGATGGGCCACTAAAAGCAAATGAGGTTACCTAAAGATACCTAGAAGAGTAACAGCATGAGGATGAGAGTGGAAGAGGGAAAAGATAAGGGTGCCTGAAAGGCAAATGACCTGCATATCTGATATGGAAGATGATCGGAACTAGTTTAATAGAAGAGGATAATGGAAGCTAAAATGTGAAATTATGAAAGAGAAACCTTATCAGAAAGCATAAGACAAAAAATTGGTTCATGGCCGAGTGCCGTGACTCACGCCTATAATCCCAGCACTTTGGGAGGCTGAGGCAGGTGGATGACTTGAGGTCAGGAACTCAAGACCAGTCTGGCCAACATGGTGAAACCCCATCTCTAATAAAAATACAAAAAAATTAGCTGGGCATGGTGGTGCATGCCTGTAATCCCAGCTACTCAGGAGGCTGAGGCAGGAAAATCCCTTGAACCCAGGAGTCAGAGGTTGCAGTGAGCTAAGATTGTGCCACTGCACTCCAGCCTAGGCCATAGAGTGAGACTCCATCTCAAAAAAAAAAAAAAAAAAAAAAAAGAAATAAAAAGAAAAGAAAAAAAATTAGTTCATGTGAAATACCTAATGATTAAGTTGGTCACGAAAAAAAAAAAAATGGACACCTTACTGCATTTAGTGCCTAGTGGCATTAGATCAGCCCTTTTTTAAGAAAACACCTGGAACTTGGGATGAAATATTGAAGTGCAAGTCTCATCATTTATGTCTCTACACTGGTTGGCATTCTGTATTCAAAAAAATTCTGTCAAAACCAGAATTTACCAAAGCAGCAGCAATAAATCTCACACATGCTCTCCCAGTCTTCCAGGGTATAGACAGAGCTTCTTCAAACGGGAGTACCATACTTAATGGCATTCCAAATGCATGGGTTTCCCTGTCAGACCGCAGACAGCTGTGCTGTGAGAGTGTTCATAAACTGTGTGTGAGCAATTGACAAGTTGACAAAACATTGACAAAAAACAATTACTCAAGAAGCAGCACTTGGAAGGGTTGTTTGTTGTTTAGGAGAGACCAAAGAAACAATGAAAAAGCATAGTTAGGTGCTATATTTGCCATTGCACACACACAAAAATTATTTCTCACAATGCATCTCAAGACTGTAAGAAAAAAGCCAGCAAATAAAATGATGCATTATAATACACTAAGTTTATTCATGACACTTTATTTGTGAGATGCATTTAATTACTGGGCAGGGTGTTTTTTTTTTTTTTAATTAAACAACGTTAATTACTCTCTACCAAAGACCAAAATGAAGAGGTTGTTGTAAGATGTTTCTATGGCAAATACTTGGAATACACAAAATATTTTGAAGTGCTTAGATATAAAATGTATTTTATTAGCTTGAAATAATTATTTTAGGCATGATCTGCATACTCTGTTTATTTTTAGAGTAATTTGCCTTCTTGGTTTGTAAAATGCAAAGGGATCAGAGTTTTAGTGCCATTTAACAATAATAATAATAATAATGATGATAGCAAAGAACATTTAGGCCTTATTTTGTGCCAATTAGCCATGCTAAATGTGTTACTTGCATTGTCTTAATGACTTCTTGATATCTCTCTATGAGAAAAGAACTATTATCAATCCTTTGATATGGATAAGGAATCTGAAAATAGGAAGCTCAGAGCAGTTCTATTGCTTTTTGAAGAGCATACAGCTAGTAACTGAGTGTGGCATTAGGACTTGAACATAGGTATGTCATGCTCTGGGCACTGCAGTTAGCACATATGGAGGCTCCATGGGAATTAAGAAAAAGTACACCCCCACACCCCACCAAGATACTTTTATCTCCATCTGTTAGAGAATCGTTGTGATAAACCGATTATGTAGACCAAGACAGCTTACTGCCATCTACCGGGAAATTGTTGTAATAAATATACATACAAGTCTATGATGTGAAAGGTGTTCTTAAGGTGGCTCTGCCAGGCACTGTACGTGGAGGTTCAGGTGCTTAACCAATCCTGCTATTCAGGTGGGAGAGCATTCTCATTCCCTAAAAAGAAAAAAATTAAAAAGACTGTCTTCCTGCCACCCTTCTACAATTTTCTTTTATATTCAAACTTAAGCCTGAATGAAACGCTATGTTGATCTTGATGTAAATGATCTATTTGTCCAATGTCTATTCACTGCTGAAGGTGGCAGTTACCCATGAGCATCTATCAAGTAGGCAAAGGTAATGTCTGCTTTCCAGGAGTTCATAGTCTAAGAGGGGCAATAATTAAACATATCCTTAAGAGAAAGGTTCATGGGCTTCCTTGCAAGAGCCACCTCCAAATGATTGATCATGGCCACCTGGAGGAGAGCCACTGTCATTGAGGAGGAACAGGGTACTGAAGCTGGGTCCATGGAAAGGAAGCCCAGTGAATTATTATTAGTTCAGCGATAATGTTATCTTGTTCCTTCATGCTTTTTTGTGAGATTTTCTTTCCTTTTATTTTCAATTTATCTCCTTCTGGTATTTGATCATCTTATCGCTGAGCTCTTAGTTTACTAAATTCATGTTTTTATCCAGTTCTGTATCATCAAGTTTTTATGAGTATTTCCTGTTTTTTCACATTTTTTTTTCATTAGGAGTGGGTTTTTGTGCGTTTACCTGCTATGTTCTCTCCTTTTCTTAACATTTCCTTTTCCTGTAGTATTTTCTTATAGTTACTATACAGTTCTTTGTCATATTAATCATGCTAGAAGGTTCAGACTTACTAGTTGGCTCAGTAATGTAGGCATGACCTCATTCCTCTCTCCCGTATTATCTAGGACTGCTATGGATTTCCCTCCAAGCACTTTGCTTTCTGAGGCAATTTGGTTTCTGGGAGATGAGACCAAGTTTTGAAGTTGTGCTGTCTTGCAACTCTCATTTCCACTTCAGAATTGTCTTATTTCTTTTTTTGGCTACCAGTTCTTAATTTTTCACTTTTATTTTTAGTTGACAGGCAATAATTCTACACACTTTTGAATACTTAATTTTCTTTATACTAAGTCATGTCCCTCCCCCCACTTTAGTTACTTTTAGTAATTGTTTCTTACTACTATTTTCTTTCCTTTGTTAATGTTCTTTCATATGAAGGCAGGCACCCTGGCCCCTGATCCCAGCTTTCTGCCTTGTTTTCAATGTGACTCTGTGAATCCTTTTTGCTCCTCAAATACTTGCTTTCTCAACACAGTTACTGCTATAGTTTGTATATGTGTACCCCCCAGATCTCAAATTGAAATGTGACCTCCAGTGTTGGAGGTGGGGCTTTGTGGGAGGTGATTGGATCTTGGGGGCGGGTCCCTCATGATTGCCTTTGTGCCATCCCCGTGGTAATGAGTGAGTTCTTGCTCTGAGTTTACAGGACATCTGGTTATTAAAAAGAGTCTGGTACCTCTCTGTCTCCTGCACCCCTTCTCTTGCCATGTGA